>NC_073693.1:355928754-356067980 GCF_029784155.1 Uranotaenia lowii | reverse complement strand
CCATCAACGCGGCATACATTTATGAAGGCAGCAGCGCCATCAGATGCAGTACCATTCCAGAGGACGAAGACGACGACGACGTCTGGGCGACATTTTCCGATACCACAACCTCCCACCGAAATGTATGTATGTGTATGTTAAAGTGAGGACGCTTTGGCGACGCCATTGCCTTTGGCTAGAAGACGACGCATCTCTACTGCAGAATGTCGGGCCGGTTTAATGGCATAGTACTTGAAGATCGGCATCGAGCCTCGATAGATACGCTCGCCTGCAATAAAATGGTGAATCCGGTTAGTAGTGGGAGGAAAGTTTCGTCCCGGGGACAATATACTAGGAGTAAAATATATTCACATCTTGGGGATCTTCCGGTTCGTATACCAAAACCTACTACTAACCAGAGGGAAAAGTTTTTATTTCGCTCAAGCAGCTTTAAGCCGCTTCCAGCCAGCAAAAAGGGTGGAACGATAATGGCCCTCTTCGCTCACAAGAGTGAATGGATGCGTTTCACTGGCTGGATATGAATATAAAAAGTCCTCCTTTCAAGCTAAGTGATAGATAGCTGCTCTCAAAGTTAGAGTCATACCTTAACTACTTACCTACTATTTTCATTGGGCAATTGAGTGTGCTTCCGTTCAGAGTTTCTGAAAGCAATATCCAAATGGACTTTTTTTAGATAATTTTTAACGAACTTTGAAAATAAAAAACTCCAAAAGGAAATATTTCACTGGTGGTTGATGCACCCAAAGAGGAGGTTGCATAATTTCAATACCGATTGGAGCGAGCTATGTGCCGAAAATGCGGTGAAATATGCATTGCGCTAAAGATTAAAGCGAAACAAGAAAAACATTTTATGAGATTTCCATCCTAATTCATCCCAGAAACAAGAAAATAAAATAAAAATGGCAACGGCTAGAATCGAACTCACAACAATTTTTTACCTTCATCTTGCTTATCCGAAAGTTTCACCAGTAGTGTTAATTGTCACAGTCTTTCTGCCTCGCCGATCACAAAAAAACGAATCTCAACGAATATGATTTTTTTGAGTACTGATGCCCGTGATAACAAATCGAATCATCGCCAATAGCGTTCACATCTTATGCCAATGTCGTTGAAATATTGAGAACTCATGATTGGCGGAAGGCTGCATTTTTGGTGTAGTTTTTCAACACTGATTTGTAACTGCATTCAGAAAAACTTGATTCTACAAATGGTATCGATTTTCTTGGGAAAAGATAAAATAAATTTTCCATCAGTTTTATCAATTACAAAATTTTCAAGTTGAAAACAAACTGTTTTAAAGCTGAATTAAAATATAAATAAATTTGGAAATATTAAAAGAAAATGGAATAACAAAACATAAAAAGCCCACCATAAATCATATTTTTTAAATCGATGAAAAACAAACTTACTTAATGATCCCGCGCCGATCCTCCGGTGCATAGGGCCGTGGTAAAAGACCTCCACTGTTGACGATCCGGAGCCAGCGTCTTCACCTGGTCCCAGTCAAGATTCTCGTCGACAGTTCGGATTTCAGCGGCTAGGCTTCGCCGCCACGAATTTCTGGGTCTGCCTCTTCTTCGATGACCTTCTGGATTCCAATCTAGCGCCTCTCTGCAAATCTCGTTTTCATCTCCTCGCAGCGTGTGCCCAATCCATCTCCACTTACGTTCCCGAATCTCGATTTCTAGCGCCTTTTGATGACACCGGCGATGTAGTTCCTCATTCGAGATCCAGTTGCCAGGCCACCAAGCGCGGATGATATTCCGCAGGCAGCGGTTTACAAATACTTGCAGTTTTCGCGTCGTTACCGCATATGTGCACCAAGTTTCGCACCCGTACAGCAATACGGATTTGACGTTTGAGTTGAAGATTCGGATTTTTGTTCGTAGAGAGATCTGGCGGGACCGCCAGATGTTTCGGAGACTCGCAAACGCAAATCGGGCCCTTCTGATCCGTGTTTCGATGTCTTTTCTGGTACCACCATCAGGCGTAATCTGGCTACCAAGATACTGGAAGCACTCCACTTTCTCAACTTGTTGCCCAGCTACCATGAAACTGGAGGGATTTGCTGTGTTGATCTCCATCGACTTGGTCTTTCCGACATTGACTTTGAGACCTGCTGCCTTGGAACTTTCGGTGAGATCGTCGAGTTTGCTCTGCATATCTGGTTGTGTTTGGGCGAGCAAAACAATATCGTCAGCCAGGTCAAGGTCGTTCAGTTGCTCCATTGTTGAAGGATTCCACGGCAATCCTCGGTTCGGTGCACAGTCAATCGATCCAATCAGAATCTCATCCATTACGATTAGAAAAAGTAGCGGTGATAGAATACATCCTTGTCTCACTCCAGTAGTTACCGGGATTGGTTCGGACAAGACACCGTCGTGCAAGACCTTGCACGAAAATGCCTCATACTGTGCTTCGATGAGATGGACTAGTTTCTCTGGGACCCCTCGTCGCCTTAGAGCCGCCCAGATGTTTTCATGGTTAAGTCTGTCAAATGCTTTTTCGAAATCAACGAACACCAGCAGAAGAGAGTCCTGGAATTCGTTGATTTGTTCCAGTATTATTCGTAGCGTTGTGATGTGGTCCACACATGATCGTCGAGATCGGAATCCAGCTTGTTGCCGTCGGAGTGTAGCGTCTATTTTCTCCTGGATCCTGTTCAGAATCACTTTGCAGAGTACTTTGAGGGTTGTACAGATCAACGTTATGCCTCGCCAGTTACCGCACTCTGTCAGGTCTCCTTTCTTCGGGACCTTTACGAGGATACCCTGCATCCAGTCGGCCGGGAATGTTGCAGTATCCCAGATGTCAGCGAAAAGACGGTGCAACATTTGTGCTGATAGGGCAGGGTCGGCTTTCAGCATTTCAGCAGGGATGCAATCGATCCCAGGTGCTTTGTTGGATTTCATGTTTTTGATTGCCGCTTCTATTTCAGCCAGCGAAGGCGCTTCCGAGTTGACGCCATTTATGCGACTTACTGTTGGCGCTTCGAGCTGCAGATTCTGTAGGCCATCGCTATTCGTGACTCGGAAGAGTTGTTCGAAGTGCTCAATCCATCGTTTGAGCTGATCTGTTCGATCGGTCAATAACTGACCTGCTCGGTCTTTTAGCGGCATTCTTGCATTAGTCCTTGCACCACTGAGGCGGCGAGAAATGTCATAAAGTAATCGGATATCTCCATTGGCGGCGGCTCTTTCTCCCTCTTCGGCTAGGGAGTTTGTCCAGGCTCTCTTGTCTCGTCTACAAGCTCGTTTAACTGCCTTTTCCAGCTCCGCATATCGTAAGCGGGCGGCTGCTTTGGCTGACCCGGTACATGCCTGCTCAATTCCGACTTTCGCCTTTCTCCGATCATCGACCATCCTCCAAGTTTCATCCGACATCCACTCACTCCTTCTTCCACAAACTTTACCGAGAGTACCATGGCTCGTCGTGATAAAGGCATTCTTGATTCCACACCACTGTTCTTCGACTGTTCCGTCTGTCGGCAGCTCCGAGGCTCGGGATTCTAGCTGTTCAACGTATGCCCTTTTCACCTCTGGATTCTCCAACCGGCGGACGTCGTATCGACACCCGACTTTCTCCTCGCGCCGTTGGACACGTGCAACTCTCAGTCGTATCTCGCCAAGGACGAGGTGATGGTCAGATGCAATGTCTGCGCTTCGTTTGTTGCGGACATCAAGAAGGCTCCTTCTCCATTTTCGACTGATGCAGATGTGGTCAATTTGATTTTCTGTTCGGCTATCTCGGGATACCCAAGTGACCTTATGTGCTGGTCGATGGGGGAAGAGCGATCCACCGATCACCATATTGTTGTTGCCACAAAATTCTACAAACAGCTCTCCGTTTTCGCTCATCTGTCCTAGGCCATGGCGCCCCATGATGCGCTCAAGGTCCCGATTGTCGGAGCCAATCTTTGCGTTGAAGTCGCCATTGTAAGGTTTCTAACCCGTGTTCTAAATGTGGCTACGATTATTCTTTCGTTTATCGGTTCCCATCTAATGAGGGCCGCGTAGGCCTGCGGGCTTAACAGGAAACCAACTCCTCGTTCCCGAGTAGCATTTTCTCCTCGTATGCCAGAGTAAAGCAGGACTTGCCCGGATTGTGTCTTGTGTTCTCCAGTATTAGGCCAACGGACTTCGCTCAGTCCCAGAATTTCAAGCTTGAGGCGGCTAGCCTCTCTAGCAAGTTGTTCCAGTTTGCCTTGTTGGGCAAGGGTTAAAACATTCCAAGTTCCAATTCGTGTCCGTGTTTTCATGCTAAAAGTCGTCGCCAAAGTTCCAGGTCGGTCATTTCTTTCGGATTCCGTAACAATTTCAAATCGGGAGCAGTAGGTTGTTAGCCTAAAGTCCCTATCCCGCGATGGGGCTGCCATCTTGGACTTAGCTGGCGTTTCATAAATTCAGCCGCTTGCTACAAGACAGACGCTGTTTGAGCCGCCCCTGACCTGGAGAACAGACGCTCGGTTGTTGTTGCACGCCGCCCCTGACCTGGGGAACAGACGCGAAAAACAAAGGCTTATGAAAAAATATATTTAAAAATAGGCAGGAATGCAGTTCGGATTATCCAGTCAATGTTTCATCAAGTAATATTTATGTGTACGGTTCCTTCAAAAAGTATTTCATATAAGAGTTCGAAGTTGCAGAAAAGAAAATTTAAATTTAAAAAAAAACTAGCTGCAGGGGTGATCGAGTTCAATTTGTTTTAAAAATATTTAGATAACAATACGTTTAAAAATTCATATATGTATGTATCTACAAACATATAGAAAAAGAAATATTCAAAAAGTTTTGATTGAAGTATTTGTTATTTTTTTCATATTAATTTTTTATTGTGATTTTTTGTTGTTTTCATAATTTCAAGTCTTGTACATATGTACCTACTTGTTTTTTTAATTTCTTCAAATTGTTATCATGTTTGTAGTTTTTTAGTCTCTATTCTATGCAATTTTTAATATTTTTTTTTATTGTAATAAAATGTTATCAAGATTAAAAAACGTCTGGTCGAAACGTAAAAATATAAAAAAAAAATTAAAAAAAAACATTTGTAAACATAAAAAAAACATTTGTAAAAATTCTATTTCAAAAAAAGGAAAACGGAAATAAAAATTAAAAAATAAATAAAAACAAATTACAAAAAAATAAAAATTACAAAAAAATAAAAATTACAAAAAAATAAAAATTACAAAAAAATAAAAATTACAAAAAAATAAAAATAAAAATGAAAAGTAACAATAAAATAAAAAAAAGCAATAAAATTAAAAAAAGCAATAAAATAAAAAAAAAACAATAAAATAAAAAAAAACAATAAAATAAAAAAAAACAATAAAAAAAAAACAGTAAAAATTCCAAAGCTAACAATAAAAACAAATACAATAAAAACAAAAAAAAAACAATAAAAATAAAAAAAAACCATAAAAATAAAAAAAAACCATAAAAATAAAAAAAAACCATAAAAATAAAAAAAAACAATAAAAATAAAAAAAAACAATAAAAATAAAAAAAACAATAAAAATAAAAAAAAACAATAAAAATAAAAAAAAAAACAATAAAAAAAATAAAAATAAAAAAAAAACAATAAAAATAAAAAAAAACAATAAAAATAAAAAAAAAAACAATAAAAAAAAACAATAAAAAAAAAACAATAAAAAAAAAATTAAAAACATAAAAATAAAAAAAAATTGAACAGAAGAAAAAAAATAAAAAAAGTTAAAATAAACAGAAAAAAGTATGAAAAAAAAATATAAAAAGAAATTTAAAATTAAAATGAAATATAAAATTAGATTTTTTTGGATTTTTTGTTTATCGCCGCGGTAAATTGTGAATTGATTAATTGACTTTTTTCGGCGAGTTTTCGAATGATTAAAACTTTTTTACCAGTTGTCCATACGTTTCGAGCTACTATGGCATTCGCTCCTCTTCAGTGGACACTAAAATTATATTTTAAACGATAAATTTTAACTTAACTAACAATTTTAAAAATCTTTCAATTTACTGGCCTCCGTCTATTCTTATTTGTTTTCGGTCAGTTTGTTTTGTGTTGCAAAATATAAAATTGAAAAGAAATTTAAATTTGAAAAGAAATTTAAAATTGAAAAAAACATTTAAAATTTAAAAAAATAATAGAAAATAATAAAACAAAATTGAAAATAATAAAAAAATTATAAAAAAATATTAAAAAATATAAATAAATATAAAAAAATACAAAAAAAGTAAACAAAAAAAAAAGAAAAAAAAATAAAAAAAAAATAAACAAAATAAGAAAAAATAAATAAAATGAAAAAAAAAATAAAAAAATTAAAATAAAAAAAAAATAAAAAAATTAAAAATTAAAGAAAATAAAAAAAAAATAAAAAAATTTCAAATCTTCAATCTTAATTCAATTTTTAAAATGAAAAAAAAAATTAAACAAATTAGAAAATAATCAAAAAAAAAATGACAACAAATGAAATAATAAAAGGAAATAAAATAATAAAAAATAAAAAAGAAAATAAAAAAAATAATTAAAAAACAATAAAAGAAATATAAAAAAAATTATATAGTAAAAAAAATTAAAAAAATAAAAAAATATGAAAAGAATTGAATCAAATACTCTGTTGTGTTTGTGAGCCTACTTATCAATCGAAAACGTTCACTGAAGAAGGTAGCAAGTTGCAATCGAAATACTGGTGAATGAACTTTTCATTTACCGTGGTTGAATTAAAAGGAATCTTTCAATTGCTTTGATTCAGTTGAATAAAATATCAAAAAAAGAAAAGAAAAAAAAATATTTAAAAGAATGAAGAAAAATAAATTAAAAATAAAAAAAATAAAAAAAATAAAAAAAATGAAGAAAAATGAAAAAAAATTGAAAAAATAAATAAATGAAAAAAAATGTCACAAAAAGAAAAGAAATAATTAGAAATGTAAAAACAAAATAAAAAATTGGAAAAAATTATAAAGAAAACATTTGAAAAGAATTTAAAAAAATAAAAGAAATGAAAAAAATTATAAGAAATGCAAAAAAAAAGAATTAATGAAAAAAACATTTATAAAACTTAAATAATATAAAAATTAATAAATAAAAATATAAAAAAATTATAAAAAATTAAAAAATTAAGAAAATGAAAAAAAAAGATAAAAAACATGAAAGAAAAAAAAGATAAAAATAGGTGAAAAAAATTGAAACATGAAAACATTAAAAAGAAAAAAAAATACAAATGAAAAAAAATTTGAAAAATGAAAAAAAATTGCATAGATTATTTAAAAAAAGAAAAAAAAATTAAAGAAAATGAAAAATGAAAAAAATAATTTCAATGTAAAATAAAACAAAAGTAGTAATGTTAAAAATAGAAAAAAATAAATTTAATACATGTTTAGAAAAAAAAGATTTCAAATAAAATAAATATTTAAAAAAATATTAAAAAATGTGTATTTTATAAACAAATCATTATGAAAATAATCAAAATTGCAAAATTATATTAAAAATAATGCAATAAACCGCATAGAATAATTAAAAATGCAAATTCTAAGAAAATATTAAAAAATTAAATAAACAAAAATTTTGGTTTATCAAAAAATCTTTAAAAAAACCAAAAAAAAACTATTTTTTAAATCGAAAAACAAAAAAAAAATCAAAAATTAAAAAAAAATAATAAATATAAATTATAAGAAAAATAAAAGGAATTACAAAACATATACATCAAGATAAGCATTAAAAAATATTTATGTTCAAAAAGTTTCAATTAAAAATTAACTGAGCAATGAACAACAAAACAAATACTATAAAATTATACCTACTAAGGAACACCGGGGTAAGTGCAAACGTTCAACTTTTTTCTGTTACAAAAAAAAATTAAAAAAATATTCCCCACAACACAAGTATTAGAATGATCAGAAGCGGTATCCAAAGTTTGGTATCCGAAACGGATATTAAAAATTTGGTAATGCCTTGGTAAATCAGGTATTTTGTTTAAAACAGCTGTCAGCGTCAATGGAGTCCCAAAAAGTAATTAAAACTGCAGGAAAACAGCAAGTATATAATTAAAAGTTGATATATCATGTTTTTAATTCATTTCAAGAGCGATACACTGACGCATGTGTGAATTACTTCGGAAAAAGTACTGCGTAAAAGTAAACTTAAAATTTTCTTCACAAAAGTACCGTTGCTTTGCACCAACATTTTTAAATTTTTCACTTTCAACGGGACTTTGTTGAGAACTATTTCAGTGATGCAACGAACGATAATTGATAATTTTTGAAGATATACATATTTTTATAGCACATGTGAAAGTTTAACTATGGCGAGATCCGTTTGCACTTGCCCCGGTGTACCTTAACCCTCATCCGCATTAGATTTCATTACCCTAATCAGCACTAGGAGTGTCAATTTGACACTCCAAGCTAAAATCGTCATAACTCTTTTCATATCTAACCGATTACAAAATAACTTATATCACTAGAAACCTTGTAATGTCAGTAAAATATGTTTGGAACATTATACATAGCTAAAGCTTCTAGTTTTCTCGTTATTTAGCATGAAAGAAAAAAAATCCGAAAAAACATGCCTCAGGAAAACTGCTGTAGTTCATATATTACACGTCCAAAAAAATATTTGCCTTATGCATATGAAAGCTGAAGTTAATGTCTACATCACGGAACAAAGAAATATTTTTTAATTTTTTTTTTGATGAAATGGTCACAAAAAATTCAAAAAAGTGGTCTGAAAAACCTACTTTTCATTCGATTGCTTGTAAATACTGTTTGAGCGATGGTAGAGTTTTTTAAAAAATATGACTACAAACTTTACTAAAATTCTAACATTTTGCTGTCTTTAGATTTTCGATGCAACAAAAAATGAATTTACTGGAATTTTTCAAAGTTGACTACTTTGTGCGATTTTTTAACTAATTGAAATTTCATCTGTTTTTGTGGTCCACCGTCAGGTTGTACCCGGATTTTCAGTGCTTACTCGCCGTTTGGAGCAATCAAAACTATATCTATTGAAAAGGGAATTTAATCTACATTCTAGTGAGGTGCAAAAAATCAAGCTGTGAGATTTCACAAAATTATGAAAATTATAAACATAAAATCATTCCTGAATTTCTAGAACCACAAGCAGCGCGTCCAGCAAAACGTGTTTGTTTGCTCTCCGAGTAGGTACGGTGGGTGGTGATTCGGGCAGAGAGCGAAGCCGACAGACGAAATAATGATGCGGGTCGTACGTTTCTCGGTTGGAAATTTTCTATTGACAGTAGTTCTCGTTTGCTAGTCTCGACACGCATCATTATTTCGTCTGTCGGCTTCGCTCTCTGCCCGAATCACCACCCACCGTACCTACTCGGAGAGCAAACAAACAGGTTTTGCTGGACGCGCTGCTTGTGGTTCTAGAAATTCAGGAATGATTTTATGTTTATAATTTTCATATTTTTGTGAAATCTCACAGCGTAAATTGTTGCACCTCACTAGAATGTAGATTAAATTCCCTTTTCAATGGATATAGTTTTGATTGCTTCAAACGGCGAGAAAGCACTGAAAATCCGGGTACAACCTGACGGTGGACCACAAAAACAGATAAAATTCAAATTGGTGAAAAAATCGCGCAAAGTAGTCAACTTTGAAAAAATCCAGTAAATTCAATTTTTGTTGCATCGAAAATCTAAAGACAGCAAAATGTTAGAATTTTAGTAAAGTTTGTAGTCATATTTTTTAAAACACTCTACCATCGCTCAAACAGTATTTACTAGCAATCGAATGAAAAGTAGAGTTTTCAGACCACTTTTTTGAACATTTTGTGACCATTTCATCAAAAAAAATTTAAAAAAATATTTCTTTGTTTCATGATGTAGACATTAACTTCAGCTTTCATATGCATAAGGCAAATATTTTTTTGGACGCGTAATATATGAACTACAGCAGTTTTCCTGAGGCATGTTTATCGTATTTTTTTTTCTTTCATGCTAAATAACGAGAAAACTAGAAGCTTTAGCTATGTATAATGTTCTAAACATATTTTACTGACATTACAAGGTTTCTTTTGATATAAATTTTATATGAAGTTCATAATCATTCAAACGACTTAAATGGATTTTACTTTTGGAGTGTCAAAATGACACTCTAAGTCGGAAAAGGGAGTTTTTTTGTCCAGGCTTCCAGGGTTCGTCCATAAATAAAGTAAAGATGCAAAATTGAAGAACTTTTGAATTCATTTAGGGTCCCCGAAGAAATTTTTGTTTTTTGAAGCTTCTGAAAAAAGTTACAAGCATTCAAACTTGAAATAGTGTCAAAATGACACTCTAATGCGGATGAGTGTTAAATATATTTTTTTACGTAAATAAAAGAATTTGAAAAAAGAATAATGATTTCAGTTATTTTGACGTGTGTGAAAAGAAAGAAAAACTCCAATGGACACTTTTTTCGAGCAGATCAGAACATGAAAGGCCCGCTCATCAAATTCAGCTGACGATAAAGAATTTTGTGAAGACCGTGAGTCATGAACCATGTAGGTGGTAAAGCGAGATAATCTGGTAGGTAATAGTTCTAATATCGCCCTTGGAAGACAGTTCTAACTTAGCTCTTGGAAGCCAAATTTTCTGTTCCTTTGAAGTTTGGGTATTAGTGTTTTGAATGATCATAAAATTCTCCAAGCATACTAAATGAAAAAATTATACGCATTGACAATTTTTTATTTTATCGCCGGATTTATGTACTGGAAACGAATCAAATGGCAGCAAAGTTTTCGGGCTAAAATATTTCAATTCTGTGTAAAATGTTGCAATAAAAATCCTTCAAAAAGCGAGTGTAGATGATCTCGAAACTCCATTGACCTGTCTGGAACAAGCATCTCTCGAGACAAGTTTTTCTGCCAGTTAAAAAAAACTAGAAGGATCGCATCACACAAAAATGCAAACAATGTTGGACCTGCATAGAATTACTGTTTCCCCTCTCCTGGTTTTTCGTTTCGAACAATTACAACAATCGTCCCAGTTGCGAAAATTTCTCTGCATCTGACAATTTAAAAGTAAGGAAAAACGTAACATTATTCAGTTAGAAAATTGAACGAAACAACTCGCCCACGGTTCCTCGGGGGAAAAGCAAAAGACGATGCAGTTTGCGGACATTTATTCTACTAACGCCATCTTTCGCGCAATGCTTCTTCTCAAACATATTTGTCATCTTCGTCTACGGTTTATCATTTTTCTTGGCCGCCAGTAGCAGCTCCAGCAGCCATTCGTCTAGGATACCACCCACTTACTCACCCACCCACGCAGTCACTGTGGTGGAATTTATGTGATTTTAGCCCTCCCTACACGAGGACGACGACGACGACGCCGATGACTAAATACTTGGAACCTAAGCAGCAAGATTGTCTGCCTTATGCTGATGTTTCTATTAAACTTGACAGCGGCAGAATAAAGAAAATCGTTACATTAGCATTACTCGCGGATTAAAGCAGCTTAACATGGCTCTGAAGAGAGTGTTTGAACAATGTTGCACGATATATTTAGGTTTCTTAGAAACTGAAATAATTAAAAAAAAACTCTCAAAGGAAGATTCAAACGAGTTTTAAGTTTTCCGTCTTCAAACAAAGATCCTCTGCGTTAAATTCTTATTTTTGCAATTATGTTTGCCATTGGAAGCTTCCTCCGGGAAACGACAATCGCTCCAGGATTTGGACTCGGTACCCAGTCTACCAGCCGGAAAGCGGAAAGTAATCCGATTTCGCAACAAAAAATAAATCTAATGATAATGTTTGCAGATGTCGTTTAGCAAACTTCAATCTTTGCAATCTAGAGATTGTGCCACGCTGCTGCTAACAATCTGTTGCCCTGAGCTACGCGCCAAAGCAAAGTAAAGTATAAAGCAAATCAAATGTAGCTTTTGTTGTTGCTGGACCCGAGAAACGCAATAATACATTGTGTTTGTGTTTGTGTACAGACAGAGAGAGATACAAAATAAGGGACAAACCGATTAAAACTAAACGAAAAAATAGCAGAAAACCCTTACTACTTACATCAAAAAGTCCCTTCTACTTCGTCCAGGATCTGAATCTTACGAAACAATGGACACATAAGTCTTCGAAAAGGGACGATGGTTGCATCAGAGATTTTTTCTTCTCGAATCCCTACAGAAGGGCGAGCTTTTTCCCTGGTTTTCCCTCTGGAGCGGAAGTTCAACAGGCGGAAAATGCAGGCGAACAACATCAACAGCTACGAAAAAAAAAAAGCGAAAGAAACTTCATCCCATCAGATGGCAAAATGTAAATAACAGCAAACTTGTGTCTGAAAGCTGTTCATCCCCATGGTTACGCTTTATCGCGTTGGACTTACAAATTGTTGGAAGTTTCTTACGGCGAGATTTACGCTGCTGAAGATGGTGACAAACTACTTGCACCATCTACCTACCATACTAATGGAAAAATGGGAAATAATTTACACAGAGGAAAACGGTAAAATTTTATTAAATTGAGACCAAATTTAGACAAAATTTGAGACTCAAGTAAAAAAAAATTGAAACATTACCAAACAAAATTTAGACAAAGCTGAGACAAAGTTAAGACGAATTGAAGCAAATCTTAAACTAAATTGAGACGAATTTGAGAAAAAACGGAACCAAATCTAGCGAAAATTATGGAAAAATTGAGACACATTTGAGGCGAAGTCAAGACAAAACAGAGACAAATTGAGCCAAATTAGGACAAAATTGAATAAAAATCGGTACGAAATTCAGATAAAAATAAGACAAACTTGAGAAAAAACTTAATCGGAATGAAGACGCAATTAAAACCAAATGAGATAAAATTCAGACATCATTGAGATAAAATTCAGTCAAGAATGAGAAAAAATGGGAAAAATTTGAAATGACAAAAATGACAAAAATGACAAAAATGACAAAAATGACAAAAATGTCAAAAAAGACAAAAATGACAAAAATGACAAAAATGACAAAAGTGACAAAAATGACAAAAATGACAAAAATGACAAAAATGACAAAAATGACAAAAATGACAAAAATGACAAAAATGACAAAAATGAAAAAAATGACAAAAATGACAAAAATGACAAAAATGACAAAAATGACAAAAATTTCAAAAATGACAAAAATGACAAAAATGACAAAAATGACAAAAATGACAAAAATGACAAAAATGACAAAAATGACAAAAATGACAAAAATGACAAAAATGACAAAAATGACAAAAATGACAAAAATGACAAAAATGACAAAAATGACAAAAATGACAAAAATGACAAAAATGACAAAAATGACAAAAATGACAAAAATGACAAAAATGACAAAAAGGACAAAAATGACAAAAATGACAAAAATGACAAAAATGACAAAAATGACAAAAATGACAAAAATGACAAAAATGACAAAAATGACAAAAATGACAAAAATGACAAAAATGACAAAAATGACAAAAATGACAAAAGTGGCAAAAATGACAAAAATGACAAAATTGATAAGAATAATAGGAATTCCAGTTGATATTTTTCGTAGACTGTCTCAAGAAAACCCTCGGATTTTTTTTGAATTTTAATCTTAATTCATATTATTCAATAAATTTAATTGCGTAACTTCAACTAACGCTCAACCAGAATTATTTTATTTATCATCCGTAAGAGCTTATTGAATAATTAAAAAAAATCAGGTCATTTTTTTTCATTATTTTCCGAATTCATATTCCTTGCTAAATTCTTGAGTTAAAAAATTACTTAATTCCCAAGAACGCCCTACTGTGAGACTTAAACTTGTTCCCATTTTCAACGGAATTTTCTCAATCGATTTTTCAACTTTTATTGCCTTCGCTCTTAAGATGCCGCTGCATAATGGATTCTAAGCACGAGAAACGGACTTTTCATCCGAAAATATTGTATCTACTATCCACTTCACTCCAAGAAGTTTGAGGCAACCGAAAAGAAGGAAGTATCCAAGTTTATTAACTGATGGATATCGGATTAATATTTCAGTAAGGGGAAAAGAGGCGGGCTAGAGTTAAACTCTTCCGGCACAAATAGCTTCTTGGAAACATCTTTATTTTAAAGAATTTACTCTTGCTCCCCCACGACGAACAGAATTTGGGGGTTCGGTAACAGCCTCGAGAATAAAAAGCGAATATCGCCATTGGAGATAAACGATATGGAAATTTGTGTGCGTGGGTACTGCTGTTTGTTCAGGACCAGAGGACGATTTTTGCGTTTCCGGGGAGGTTTTTCTTTTCTATCTAACTCGTTTGACATTTTTTCCCTAGAAAAGTGATGTTTATGGAGGTTTCCTAAAAGGAGATTTTTCGCCTTTTCCGACCGCAGACCCTGGAAGGATAGAAATATCAATTTTCTGGTGACCGAAATTTGGTTACATATAACTGGTTGTTTTTCTCGATATTTTTATTGAAACTGTTACTCTGAACTGAAGGATGGATTCTGTGGGTAGATGATAAACATTGATTTGGGAAGCGCGTTTGGGCTTCGACCTTTCAAAAAATAAACTTTGAAAATTGATCGAGGGACTTTGACTTCACACCTTAAACATATTTAGAAAGGTCTTATGGAATTTAATAGATGCATTGCGAAAGTAATTGAAAAATACATGTGTACACCCTTAGAAAAATTACAAACAAATAAACTTCTTTCTGGTTTTATTAATAAATTTTCTTCTTCTTTTTTTTTCAGGTAAGTCCTCCTACTGAGAATGATAAAAATTTCGAGATGTTTGGGAGGTAATCCTTATAAACTTTTTCATAAGTTAATTGAAAAACACTATAAAGAATCTGGGTGTTTAAAAACAACTATTCTACAAAAATAAACCCTCCTCAATCGGCTCAATTCGGTTGCAATCGACCGTTAATGCCGATTTATTGCCACGGAAGTTCGTCCTTAAAACGGCCACACAATTGCCCAAGCCACAATTCATCCCCAATCAGGAGCAGCACCTCTTTTCGAATTGTAATTCCATCAAATCAGATGTCATAAAATCGAACCTAAATCCTTTGCCTGGTTTAGGGTGTTTGTCAATTTGACCAGAGAGGTACCGGAAGTAGTTGAAGGGAGCCCGAGATTCGGTTGGCTAGTTGTGGAAAACAATAGATTCATAGAGGATCACAAAACAAATGTCCCGTACAGTGCTACCCCTTCCTTCTTTTTTTGGTGTTTGTTCCGGATGACCAGTCGAAATGGGCGCTTTGGGGGAACCGAAACCTGCCAGCTAGTCCATGTCCGAATGAGATCGAAATTTATTAGATTATAAAACCTCCGAAATCAGTGTCCGTAATCGGATTTGAGATAAGCTGTTACTGTAGCTCGTTGCTCGCCGTCGTCGTCGTCGCTCTTTTGGAAAAGCTGGGAAAATGTTACTACTGGTGGAATCACGTTTTATAAGTGTTGGGTGCAGTAACTAGGAAAATAATCATGCATAATTGTTAGAACTGATTAAAAACTCGAAAAAAAATCATAATGACAAAATTGATGAATAATAGATAAAAAGTCATATAAATGCAATAAAAATGAAAGTTAAAAAACAGTAGTGAAAAAAATAGAAAAAAAAATTATAAACATAAGGCACAAATAATAAGTAAATTAAACAAAATAAGTCGAGAATGAAATTTAAAAAAAACTAATGAGGCAAATCTAAGAAAAAGTAAAGCAATAATAAGATAAAAACGGGACATAAAACACACAAACAAGGAAAAAAAATGAGATACAAAACCAATTAAAAAATTCGGCGAGCTAAGAAAAAATTTGACGAATATTTGACAGCAAAGTCAAGAAAGAAATAGACAATAGAATTAGATAAAATTGATAAGAATCCGAAATGATAAAAATGTCAGAAATAATCATCATGACATAACATAAAACTTAAAAAAAAAATACAACAATGATAAAAAAATTTAAAAAAAACCTAGCGAAAGAACAAAAGTGTCAAAATTGAAAAATTGACAAAAATTTGACAAAAATGAAATCAAAAATGACCAAACTGACAAAAATGATCAAAAATGATAGAAATGATAGAAAAGAAAAAAAAACAAAACTGACAAAACTGCCAAAAATTTCAAGCATTACAAAAAAAACAAAAGCGACAAAAATTTCAAGTATTACGACAATGACAAAAATGACAAAAGTGTCGTCTTTTTTGTGATTTTTGTCATTTTTGAAATTTTTGTCATTTTTGTCATTTTTGTCATTTTTGTCATTTTTGTCATTTTTGTCATTTTTGTCATTTTTGTCATTTTTGTCATTTTTGTCATTTTTGTCATTTTTGTCATTTTTGTCATTTTTGTCATTTTTGTCATTTTTGTCATTTTTGTCATTTTTGTCATTTTTGTCATTTTTGTCATTTTTGTCATTTTGGAAATTTTTGGAAATTTTTGTCATTTTTGTCATTTTTGTCATTTTTGTCATTTTTGTCATTTCTGTCATTTTTGTCATTTTTGTCATTTTTGTCATTTTTGTCATTTTCGTCATTTTTGTCATTTTTGTCATTTGTGTCATTTTTGTCATTTGTGTCATTTTTGTCATTTTTGTCATTTTTGTAAATTCTGTTATTTTTGTCATTTTAGTAATTTTTGTCATTTTTATCATTTTTGTCAATTTTGTCATTTTTGTCATTTTTGTCATTTCTGTCATTTTAGTGATTGCTGTCATTTTTGTCATTTTTGTTTGTTTTGTCATTTTTGTCATTTTTGTTTGTTTTGTCATTTTTGTCATTTTTGTCATTTTTGTCATTTGTGTCATTTTTGTCATTTTTGCCATTATTGTCATTTTGGTCATTTTTATAATTTTTGTCATTTTTGATTTTTTTGTCATTTTTGTAATTTTTTTCATTTTTGTCATTTTTGTAAGTTTTGTCATTTTTGTCATTTTTGTCATTTTCGTCGTTTTTGTCAATTTTGTCAATTTTGACAAAAATGATATTTTGACATTTTGACAAAAATGACAAAATAGACATAAATAACAAGAATGACAAAAATTACAAAAATAACAAAAATTACAAAAATCACAATAACAACAAAAATTACAAAAATGACAATAATGACAAAAATGACAACCATGTCAATATTTTTTGACATTTTTGTGATTTTATTTATTTTAGTAATTGTTGTCTTTTTTGTCATTTTTGTCATTTTTGTCTTGTTTGTCATTTTTGTCATTTTTGTAATTTTTTTCATTACTTTCATTTTTGTCATATTTGACACTTTTGTAAATTCTTTATTTGTTTATTTGTGTCAGTTAGGTTATTTTTATCATTTTTGTGATTTTTGTCATTTTTGTCATTTTGTCGTTGTTGTTTAAAAAAAAAACTGTCAAAATGACGAAAATGACATCGTTGAAAAATGACATAAATGAAAAATATCTCAAAAAGTACAAGAACGACAAAATTGACAAAAATTACAAAAATAACAAAAATGAGGTAAAAGCGACAAAAATAATATAAATGAAAAAATGACGAAAATGACAATCAATTACTTGAAGACTTTTTTTTTAAATAATGTCAGAATTTGTTGACATCTTTTCAATTTAAAATTTTAAAAATCGTAGAAATTAATTTTCAGAGTTTTCTTTTTTTGAAACTAAACTATCTTGAAGAGACCTGAATCCTTATTAAAATGAAGGATAATAATTGATTCAAAATCAGGTTTTTTGTTTTTATGTACGTTTTTTTGTTTATCAGCATCAAGATTCAAATTTACTCAAAACTGATAAATTTTCCAATTTTCACACACCATAGTATTATCCTCAAAACTAGAAGTGATAGACAATTCTGACAAATGATTTAAATACAGGACGCCATAATCAGCTATGAAAATTTAGGCACTAAAAATGTACCCTTGTTTTATCAAAAGCCGACGACCTTTTAAAATCGACAATCGACGGTAGATAATCAAAAGTCTGAATATTTGCAATTCAAACATCGACGATCGACCAACGAAAATCAACACAGGATAATTAACAATATTTAGACTATCGACGATCGATGATCGACAATCGACAATCAACTATTAACAACGGCATTTGAAAACAGACGGCAGTTTACAAACGACAATCGGCAATCAATAATCAACAATCAACATTAGACTGTCAACGATTGACAATCGACATTCAACAATAAAATATCGATGACAAAAATCAACTATCGTCAAGCGACATACAGGAATATACAATTGGCAAACGACAATCTATTTTCAACTATCAACAATAGGTTATCGACAATCGACAAACGACAATCAAAAATCGACAAGCGACATTCAACAATAGAATATCGACAATCGACAAACGGCAATGGAAAATCTGCAATCGGCAATCTACAAACGACAATAAAAAATCTGCTATCGACAAAAGACTATCGACTAACGACAACCGAAAATTGACAATTTACAAACGACAATCGATAATCAATAATCAACAGTCGATATCAGGCAATCCATTATCAATAATCGACAAACGACTAACGATAATCAAGAATCAAGACAATTGACTATCAAAATCGAGAATCGACAATGGTCGACAACCGTCGATTTTTGACAATCAACAATCGACAATAGACGAATGCAGTCGACTATCGACAATTGACAGTCATCAATTAACAATAAACAATCGACAATCAATAATTGACAATAGGAAAGTCGACATTCAAGTTGGAAGTTAATTGAAGCTCCTAGCTACACTCTCGAAAGTGCTCCGGAGTAAAATTCTCACCAATCCACCTCCATCAACACCATCCATTGGATCGAATCCGGAGGCTGGTGGGTGGGTGGATGTTATCCAGGGTCGTTGAGAAGGTAGTGGCCAGTCAGCCGGCCTACGGCAGCAGGAGCTGGGAGCCAGTTGTTGGCTGAATCACTCAAATCAATCTCCGAGATTTTAGTGCTTTACTACCGAACTGCTGTTGGTTGAAGGTATCTGGTGTTGGCATTTAGTTGTTTTTCGGAGGACATTTCGGTGGAGAACCAAGAATGGAGCATGAAACCCAGGGAGGAAGTTCCCCGGTTGGACCATCAATTATGATAGTTTTATGAATACGCAGTTTTACTGCTAGCTGAAGCTGGCAGCAGGGAATTTCCGGCTGCTTGTTTATCATGCTGCTTTCGGGGGCCTGTATAGGCCTTAGTGACTGTAATCCATTCAGGTTTTTTTCTGTTTTTGAAATTTCGGAACCTGGAATGGTTCCGCATCAGCTGGTGGACCGAAAACAAATCCCACTTTTCCCTGGGCCGTGGACATCGCAGCCCCCAAAATTCCGCCATTCGGTAGTTAAGGGATGACATCGCATAAATTCAGTTTTATGTTGGTGTGTGGGTGGGCCGCTTAGTTCCGACACGTTTCGTGCCTAGCGTCATGGCGATTTTCCTAGTTAGTTTCTTCAGCTGGGTTTTGTTTTTCGGATTTCCAGGTCCAGCTTTTTCCAGTGGACAGTAGTGTAGTGGAGAGGTGTGCGGTTTGGATTTTTGGGGTTTGCGGCAACAGTTTTTCCGGGCAAAATCTGCTTCAACCGAGCGGTAGATTGCCTAATTAATGCAGCAAGGGAGCACATTTAGGATGAAAGATAAGATCAAATGAGCGTAGAATTTTGAATATTTATGGCCGCAAAGCTTTCGCACTAGTCTCTGGGGGTGGGGAAAATTTCCCAATTTAGTTTCTATTTTGTCTGATGATGAAATTTGTTCTTTTTTCCGAAAGGAGAATTGTGCTCCAAGGTAAATTTTCTTCACATTCCAGAATTCACTGACTGACAAACGATTGTTCTTCCAAAAGAGAGGAGGAAACAAAAAAAAAAACCAGAAATGTTGTTTATCTACCTTTTCTTCCAAGAATGTCTTTGGGACAATGGCAAATTTTTCCCATCCAGAAATATTCTTGCGTATGTCTTTCAAAACAACTGCCTCGGAAATTCCTTTTTCTTGGGGGTACCTTCAGGGAGCCATTCATTCCGATTTCGTTTGTCAAGGAGGCTCCTAAGGCTTTTCAAGGTAAAATACGAAATTTTTCGAATATCATCCTTCTGGTGCGCCGTTCCCGGAAGAAAAAATGTCACCCGAGGCAGGGTTTGTTTTGTACCTGGATGCAGCTTTGGGTGGGCAACAAAATAAGATTTCTTAAAAAAAAGGGATAAGGAGGAAATTAAAAAAGAAACTTATTCTACCCTTGAAAATAATTACCATTGAATCGAAACGTCGATTTTTTTCTGTCTTCTGCAAAATAAACAAATTTGAGCAATTCCTTATTATATTTAAATGTTATATTTTTTCTCAAACGAAATTAAGCCTTAAACTGAATTTATAAAAAAAAACCTGAACATAAGTATTTTCTCCGACGACATGTTCCACCCCAAAGACAACCGTAAGGTTTCCGAGATTTCTTATCCTCTGCTGGAGAGCTCCTTTTTTCTTTACTGAAATACTGTTCTCGCTGGAGTGTGGAGCATATAGGCCTTACAATGTTTTTCCTTAGATGTATTTTTTTTCAGACGAAAACGTGGGTTGATCCGTCGAAAATGATCGAAGACGAATAAATTTGTGCCTTGTTTGGATTTTTAATTTGCGTCGAGCATCTCAAAAACTAGTTTACAATCAACAATTAATTCGGTGGACTCTCAGGAAGTCGATTTTTGGCAAATTGTTTTTATCAAGGTAACATCAGATCTCAACGTTTCATGCATTTCTGAGTCATATATTTGGCTTCAAAATTCCAATGTTTCAGATTTCCTTTGTTCTATCCTTTGGTGATTTTTGAGGTTAAAAAGCGATTAAGCTGAAATTTTGCACATGTTACTTTTTTGTAAATCTACAAAATGTATACAGACCCCGTTCGATTTTGGCAACACGCTTGTACATTTTGTGTTGCCAAAATCGAATGTTGCCAAAATCGAACAGTTTTTTTCCCTCACTTTTTTATAAGTTATTTTTACATAATAACTATTATTATTATCAAAAACGTTATTTTTAGTCAATTTCCGACCATTTCTTGTCATTTTAGATTTTTTTCATTATGTTTTTGATGCATTTTGCACTTATCTTGTTTTGTTTATAATGTTTGTTTTCATTTTTCGTATATGTTGTTTTTTTCGTTCTTCATTATTTTTTAGTTGTTTTTAGTCATTTTCAGTCTTTTGTTTGAATTTGTTATTTAACTTTTTGAATTTTTCATCTTTTTGTCATTTTTGAGTACTTAATAAGTTTTTCAATAAACTTTTGTTTTTATTGTTGCATTTTATCACCATTCCAGAACACAAAAACATTTTGGTGGTATTTGTCTGATTTAAATTGGTCCTGTTATAACGAAAATAAAAGGTAATGTTGTTTCTAAAAACCGTTCGATTTTGGCACATGTGCTGGATGTTGCCAAAATCGAATGTTGCCAAAATCGAATGTTGCCAAAAACGAACGGGGTCTGTATACATTTTGCAAATTTACAAAAAAGTAACATGTGCAAAATTTCAGCTTAATCGCTTTTTAACCTTAAAAATCACCAAAGGATAGAACATAGGAAATCTCGGTTTTCGATATTCGATTATGAAAATTGACTATACATCCATTGCCCCCCCCCCCCCTACATATTTACAAAACCAAACAATGAGTCAGAGATGTGACAACAGTTAAAGAAATAAAAAAAGGTTTTCGAAAATTTAATCGGACAGAACAAAAAAGAACAAATAATAAAAAAATCCAAAGTAAAAAGAAGATAATAAAACCGAAAAGGATAAATGGAAAAACGAAAACAAAGGAAAACAGAATAAAAATGGAAAACAGAATAAAAATGGAAAACAGAATAAAAATGGAAAACAGGAAAATAAGGAAAAGAAATACAGAAAACAAGAAAGCACAGAAAAAAGGAAAAAAAATAAACAAAAACAGAAAAATAAAAAAAAATAAAAAGGTAAAAATATACTGCGGAAAAATATCAAATAATATAAAACTAAAAAGGAACAAGAAATGAAGAAAAACAATTGCAATAAACAAAGAAATAAAGAATAGAGAAAAAAAAAATACATATAAGGAAAAATGAAAAAAATGAAGAAAAAAAAAGTAATGAAAAAAGAAATATAGAAAAAGAAATACAGACTGAAAACAGTATGAGAAAAAAAAACCGTTCGATTTTGGCAACATCCGATTTTTGCAACACAAAATGTACGAGCGTGTTGCCGAAATCGAACGGAGTCTGTATAGAAAAAAGAAATAAAGCAAAAAATAAAGACAAATTAAAGGACGAAAAAAGAAATGAAGTAAAAAGAAATAAATAAATAAAAATAAAATAGGAACGAGAAAAATAGAAAAAATAGAAAAGTAAACAGAAATGAAGAAAAATAAATAAAAAAGGAAAAAGAAATAAAGAAAAAAACGAATAGAAACAAAAAAGGGTTAAGAAATAAAAAAAAAAATAAAAACAAAAAAAAGGAAAAAAAATAAAGAAAAAAAATAAAAAAGGGTAAAGAAATAAAGAAAAAAAGGGTAAAGAAAAAAGGAAAAAAAATAAAAAAGGGTAAAGAAATAAGGAAAAAAAAATAAAAAAGGGTAAAGAAATAAAGAAAAAAAAAAAATAAAAAAGGAAAATGAAATCAAGAAAAAAAAAATGAAAAAGGAAAAAGAAAAAAAACAAGGGAAAGGGAAAAAAATAATAAAGAAAAAAAAAGGAAAAAGAAATAAAGAAAAAAAAATAAAAAAGGAAAAAGAAATAAAGAAAAAAAAATAAAAAAGGAAAAAGAAAAAAAAATAAAAAAGGAAAAAGAAAAAAAAATAAAAAAGGAAAAAGAAAAAAAATAAAAAAGGAAAAAGAAAAAAAAATAAAAAAGGAAAAAGAAAAAAAAATAAAAAAGGAAAAAGAAAAAAAAATAAAAAAGGAAAAAGAAAAAAAAATAAAAAAGGAAAAAGAAAAAAAAAATAAAAAAGGAAAAAGAAAAAAAAATAAAAAAGGAAAAAAAAAAAAAAATAAAAAAGAAAAAAGAAATAAAGAAAAAAAACATAAAAAAGGAAAAAGAAATAAAGAAAAAAAAATTTAGAAAAGGAAAAAGAAATAAAGAAAAAAAATGAAAAATTAAAAAGAAAAAAAAATAAATAAAAAAACAAGAGAAATAGAGAAAAAAATGAAAAACGAAAAAAAATAGAGAAAAAATATAAGGAGGAAAAAGGAATAAAGAAAAAAAAATGAACAGGATAAAGAAATAAAGAAAAAAAATATATATAAAGGAAAAGAAAAATGAAAGAAAAATAAAAAAGGAAAAAGAAATAAAGAAAAAAACAATTAAAGTGGAAAAAGAAATAAAGAAAAAAAATAAAAGGAAAAAGAAATAAAGAAAACAAAGGAAAAAAGAAATAAAGAGAAAAAAGGAAAAAGAAGTAAAGAAAAAAAGGAAAAAGAAATAAAGAAAAAAAAAATAAAAAAGGTTAAAGAAATCAAGAAAAAAATGAAAAAGGTATACGTAAAAAAAATAAAAAAAGAAAAATGAAATAAAGAAAAAAAGGAAAAAGAAATAAAGAAAAAAAAATATGAAAAAGAAGTAAAGAAAAAAAAGAATAAAATAATATAGAAAAAAAATAAACAAGGATGAAGTAATAAAGATTAAAACAATAAAAAATGAAAAAAATATAAAGAAAAAATAAGAAAAAAAAATTATGAAGAAAAAAAAAGGAATAAATTAAAAATAACTAAAAACAAAAAATAAATAAAGAAAAAAAATAAATAGGGACAAAAATAAAGAAAAAAATATAAAATAAGAAAAGAATTTAAGAAAAAAAAATTAAACAAGGAAAAAGAAAAAAAGAAAAAAAATAATAAAGGAAAAAAATGAAGAAAAATAAGAAAAAAGAAAAATAAAGAAAAAAAAGAAGAAAAAAAAGAAAAAAAAGAAGAAAAAAAAAGAAAAAAAAGAAGAAGAATAAAAGAAGAAGAAAATAAGAAGAAGAAAAAAAAGAAAAAAAGAAGAAGAAAAAAAAAGGAAAAAAAAGAAGAAAAAAAGGAAAAAAAGAAGAAAAAAAAGAAAAAAAAATGAAAAAAAAAAAATAAAAAATGGAAAAAGAATAAAAAAAATAAAAAAGGGATACAAATAACAAAGGAAAAAAATAAAAAAGGATAAAAATTTTAAAAGGGAAATTAAATTAATAAAACAGGAAAAAACAATAAAAAGGAAAAAATAATAAAGAAGTTATAAGAAATGGAAAATAAATAAAAAAAGTAAAAAAGAGTGAAAAAAAAGAAACAGAGAAAAAAAACTGAAAAAGGAAAAAGTAATAAAGAAAAAAGTTAAAAAAGGAAAGAGAAATAAAGAACAAGAATATAAAGAAATGAAGAAAAAAAAATGAAAAATAAAATCAAAAAGGAAATAGAAATAAAGAAAAAAAAAAGGGAAATAGAAACAAAGGAAAAGAAAATGAAAAGGAGAAAAAAGAAATAAAAAGGAAAAAGGAAAAATAATAAAAAGGCAAAAACCAATACACTTAAAAAAAAAAGAAAATAATAAAAAAGGTAAAAACATAAAAGGAAAAAATAAAAAAGGAAAAAAATAATAAGGTAAAAAAAATTGAAAAGGAAATAAAAATTTAAAGGGAAATAAAAATTTTAAAGAAAAAAACATTTAAAGGCAACAAAATTAAAAGGAGAAAAAGATAGCAAAATAATAATGGAAAAAAAACTAATCAAGAAAAAAAAATATTAAAAAGTAAAAAAGAAGTAAAGAAATAAAAAATAAAAAGATAAAAGATATAAAGAAAAAAAAACTAAAGAAATGAAAAAGAAATAAAGAAAAAAAAGTAATAATAATAAAAAGAAAAATAATAAAAAGGGAAAAAGAAATGATGAAAAATACATAATATGGAAAAATAAATGAAAGAAATTAAAGGAAAAAGAAATAAAGAAAAATAATTAAAAAAAATTAAGAAAAATAAAGTTAAAAGAAAAACGAAAAGAAGGAAAAAGTAAAAAAGAAAAAATGGAAAAAAGAAATAAAAAGGAAAAAAAACATATGAAAAGGAAAATACAAAAAAAGGAAAAACCAAAAAGAAGAGGAAAAAGGAAAAAGAATAAAAATTTGAAATGAAGAAGAAAAAAAAACGAAAAAGCAAAAAAAAGGAAAAAGAAAAAAAATCAAAATAAATAAACTTCAAATAAATAAATAAAAAAATAAAAAAAGTAAGAAAAAGTGAAAAGGAAAAAAAAATAAAATAGTAAAAGGAGAAAATAACCAAGATCGTACGTCTCGGTGGTCGAGTTGTTAGCTTGGTGAGACGGTAATCGCTGGTCCACTGATGGCATGGGTTCGATTCCCATCTCGGTACTGGGTGTTAAATGTTAATCTTAAGTTGTCCAGGTCATTTATTCAGTCTGTAAAGCCTAAATCGGCTAAGACGGTGTATGTTTTTTTTTTTTAAGAAATAAAGAAAAAAAGTTAAAAAGATTTAACGAAAAAATGTTAAAAGAACAACGAAGTTGAAAAGAAAAATAAAAAAGGAAAGATTAATGCAAGAAAAGGAATTAAAGAAAAAATAGAAAAAGCAAAAGAAATTTAAATAAAAAGGAGAGTGAAATAATGAAAAAAAAATGAAAGAGGAAAAGGATAAGGGAAAAAAGAGAATATGGAAAATGGAATCTGGAAAAAGAGGAAATTGGAAATTAAAAATGTAAAATGAAGAAAAAAGGAAAAAAGATAGAGAGAAAAGACAAACGGAAAGAGAGAAAAAGAAACAAGGATTTAAAGGAAAGAAATACACAAGGCAAATGAAACATAAAAATTGTAGAAGAATTACAAAAAAAACAGGAAAAATAGTGATTTTTTTTAAGAAAGCTTATAAAAAAAGTAATCAAATTTAATAACTTTAAAAGAAAAATAACTATTGATTTATAATAATTTGATTAAAATGGGTCAAATTAAAACAAACTACTTGGGAAATTTCAAACTAAAACAAAAAGAACTTTCAACTCTTAAGGAAAGTTTTAATTAAATTTTTTTTCAAAATAGAGTCAGTACAGCCGTATAAATATGTGGGAAAGGGGTTTTTTTAACCGCTTGTGTATTTTAAATGTTCGATGATCATTTCTGATGATGTGAAATCATTAATTGGATTTTCGAAAAACACCACTGAATAGGGTTGAAAAAGTCAATTTTATAGATAAAAATTATGTTTTAAAATTAAGGAAAATATATTTAAAGTGTGTAAAAACTTCCACCGAAAAGGTACTGAAAATTAAGCCCCTGTGGTTATGAAATTTTTGAAAAAAATGTCAAGAATGTTCTCTTGACGATAATGTTTTTAGTAGAACAAAACTTGAGTTTAAGAATGTGAATCTCGATACAATTTTTCAAATGTCAATCAAACGAGATATTGAAAGCAACATTTAAATTTAATTTTAAATAACCCTACGGATTGATAAGGAGCCAAGGTATAGGTTTTGTAATTTTGTATTAATTTTTTTTCTAAATATGTTTCAGGTATCATAATTCAAATATGGCTGCTAAATTCAAGTTAGACAATTTTGTTTAAAGAAATCTCTCAGTTTGATTTTCATAAAGTTTTATTGCAATTATTGATTATTTTGAAATCAAATATCGATGCATCAATCAACGGATAATACCGGCTCGTGATGCAAAACACATATCTAACTATTCATAACAACGAATGCAAAACAACTCCGATTTCGAATGGCACGGGTAGGCATGAGTTTGTCAAAACATCCGCAGCCGTTCTAATTAATAATGAAATCTGACTCCAATGTCACAATCGTCGTGAGTATGTGTAGTCCCACAACAATAACTAATGGCTGAATTGAACTAATCAAGTTTGACGCTCTCTAGCTATGATGAAGCTCCTGGAAATGATTTGGATTCAGGTCACTCGGAAATATGATGCTCTTTATCTACGTCGCACTTGTTTTCCATGTTGTTGTTTTTTTTCGTCAAATCGAAATGACCTTCTGAAAGTGTTGATGATTTAGCCTTAATCCCTATCACGAGAACCCTAAACGGGGGATTGAGAGCAATTGGAAATTCATTGCCCCCTTCATCTAATGTCGATCTTTTAAGATTTATGAAACATTTGCACGGTTCAGATTGAAAACTACGCTCCCTAGAAACGTAGAAAAAAGTGAACAACCAGCGAAAAAATCTCTTCAGATGGTGCTACCGAATTCCCTCGCAAATTCCTTTGGCCAAATCCAATGTGAAAACCAGCAGTCAGTGGTGGTTATGGAAGTGTAAAAAAAAACAAAAACAACCGAAACCCTATTACGAGGCGAATGCCGGCTACGTGACCAGGATCCGCAAAATGGACCCCCTCATCATCACACATTCATTCGAAAGGAAAATCTTATTTGAAAACAGCCACAAGAGCTGGTTCTTGTTCTTGGTCTGGTTCTGCAGAAATCCGCGACCACACAATCCTTGAGGGCATGACGAATGGTTTCCCAACTGAACACACAAAATGATCGAGGAGAGATTCTAAGTCAGATTCTTCAAATCTTCGCAAAACTGCACCGGGGATCCTTCGAATTCCATCCATCCATTCGTCCATTCTGAAGCGCACAAGATGGAAGCACGATTTCGCTGCTTAAAAAACAACTCGAAAAACCGGCGAGCGAGGGGCTCCAGCAAGTCTGGCTGCGCCAAAAACCATTACGAATGTTTATTTAACATACATCTACAGAGAAACCAGCTGAAGGCAGCCTTCGAGCAGCTTCGAGCGGCGATAATTGGAATGTGTTTGTGTCGATGGTGCGGTTTTTTTGGGCGATCGTGACCAGTTTCCAACGATTTTTTTCTCCGCCAGGGGAAGTAAACAAAGCTTCGAATAACCACTGCTGGCAGCGAATTCCGAAAGATAATTTTGACAAATTTCACGCCAAATCAGCCAAATCGAAAAGTCCCAGGGCTCGATTGGTTGCAAATTTGTTTTTTTTTCTCGTGATCCACGTTTAAACAACGCAATCTGACACCCGCTGAGCACCAGACAGAATTTCTAATAAACAAATTCTGGGAATCATGCATTCAGAATTTTAATTCTGACGCCAAAATTTGAGTTCCAACAATGGTTGCCGAATTCACAGAAAAATCTATAATTTCACAGAATTTTTAGCCTATTTTCATCACAGAATCTGTGTCACAAAATACAGAATTTTTGCCTTTTTTTTGAAAAATAAATTTTTTAACGTGAATATAAATTTCGGATAATTAATTGGAAAAAAGGTGAAAAATTTGGTAAGGTTAATTGATTTTTCTTAAGTAAAATGCAAAAAATTCGCAATTTGACATGACTTAATGAAATTAATGGAAAAAGCATCACATCAAACCGTCACAGAATTTTTTGGTTATATCACATAAAATCAGAATTTTTTTCCGTTAAAACACAGATTTTTTTCGACAACCTTGCTTCCAACCTCCTTGTAGGAACTCGTTTCAAAATTTTTAAAATTAGTCTACCGGTCAAGCCAAAAAAGAGACCGTTTCGAATTTATCAAACAAGACTCCTACTCTTCAACTGTCGTCTGACATCGCTCATCACCTCTACATTAGAATATCGTTCAGCGGAATTTTCCCTACTTTGCTGCTGTGCTCTGGCGTAGTACCGAGTGCTCAGCTTACCCCGCTTCACGTGCGGCAACGTGATCCTGCATCAATTGAAAGCCTTCTGTTGACATACATTTCTTCCCGTGGAGGGCACTTTAGTTTACTTAACCCTGTTTGTTTGGTTTTTTTTTCAATCAATCTCAAGCTGTCCGCGTGTAACTTTTTTTTTCATATTTCTCGGTGGAAATTCGAATCAATTTAAATTATTTTTTGACGCTAAACTTTATAGCTGAGGAAATGGAAATGCAATAGTGGAAAATTTGCTCCCTGCCCAGTCTATTTCAACTGTGTCAGAAGGTCTGAGGTCAAATGTTTTTCACTTTTTTTATTCTAAAAATAAAAATTATTCATGAAGATTTGATGAATTTTTAAAGATGCAGAAACACTGTACAGAAAAAATCCATCGACGTCTTCTGTTTATCAATTGCCAGTAGTTTTTCTCCTTTTAATTGGTATGAAGTCTTGGTTCTCGATTTGATAGATTCAATTGTGGATCCGGAAGATGAAATTGCATCATCAATTTCAATTGACAGAGATGGTTTACGAATGTAGTTTAAAATTGATTGCTCATTTTCCAACAAAATAGTTTGATTGTTTTTAATGCAAAAAAAACTAGAGTCTCTTTCTGATGATATATTATGGATTCTGATTATTACGATGGGACTGTCGGTTGCAAATTGAAACTTATACTCATACTTATAGACTGTTCCGAAAATTATAAATACACTTTCTTTCTTAAATAAAAGAAAAAATGATTTTTTAAACTTTTCATCATACTGCAAAAAAGTGTTTTCTCTCAATTATTAATAGGGTAAAGTAAGAAGACGTCAAAGCTCTATCTTCTCAAACAACATGTTTAAAAACATTTTTCAAAAACTTGCCTCTAAAAACGAAAAATTCGTTTAACTTATTTCGAAGCGAGTTTAGAGACAAACTTTGTATGAGAGAGTTGTGACAATTGTAAAACTACACAACTTAATTGAAGGTGTCAGGTTTTTTTTTTGAAGTTTAATGGTTTTTTTGGGTTATTTCTTTAAAAAATGACATGTTTTCATTGTTCAATATCTCTAAAAGTTGCAAACATACCAAAACAAAAATATACACATTAGAAAGTGCAATCGTTCGACTTTCATGGACATTTCGTTTCATTTATATGCATAAGGTTTTACTACTAAAATAACTTTACTAAAAGATGGTAGATTGGCAAATTTCAACATTTTTTCACACCTTCAACACAAAAGTGGCATAGTTGGCCGATCTTGACACTTTCAATGAAGTTGTGTAGTTTTACAATTGTTACAACTCTCTCATACAAAGTTTGTCTCTAAACTCGCTTCGAAATAAGTTAAACGAATTTTTCGTGTTTTGAGGTGGGTTTTGAAAAATGTCTTAGAAACATGTTGTTTCAAAAGATAAAGCTTTGACGTCTTCAACAAAGTTTCTTAAAATTTAATGATCTACAACTTTTTTGAAAACGTCGGAGTGATAAAACGATAAATACAAAAAATAGAAAAATTATCTCACTTATAGGTGAATTGATCAGCAAAAAATTTACAATAAAATGTGCGCATTTTAAAATGATGAATCATTGTAGAACACTTTATAAAGCTATTTAAACAATTAGGCCTTCAAAAATCCCATGATCACGTTTTTCGAATTTTAAACCACTGTGAGAGGTAGGGAATTGCTTCAAGGGTGACACTACGATTTTTGTATTTTTCTGCTGTATTATTTTGTTTTAATTGGTTAATGTTTCAATAGTGTTCAATATCTGGTACCTGTTCAATAACTAGTGCTTCTACCCTAATTCATTTAGCATTAGTTTTTGTAGGGTAGGTGAGATCTCTTGCTTTTCTTTTAACACTACTCATCAGCTTCTGCTTTCCCCGACCATTTTTACCAATCTTTATTGAATTTGTTTAACATTGTCGACTGGCTTCATATATATCCTCAGATTTGCCTTCATCAAAGCCCCAAAAGCTTCGATTGAACGAATTTCTGGACAGTTTGGTGGGGTCATGTCTTTCGGTAAGTGACCTTTTCAACTTCATACCACTTTAATACATCGTTCTTGTAGTGACACGAAGCGAGATCATGTCAAAAGATTTAAGGATTGTTATGCTGTTTGATCAAGGGTAGCAAGGGGGCTTTCACTGATACCAGAACATTCTTTCCCTTCGGTGAGGTATAAAATAGTGGTCCAGGCAGAGTTTTATAGTTGAGTTTAATGTAAGTTTCATCATCCTTGACACAACCCGAATTATTGGTCAGAAGTTTGCCGTAGAGTTTCCGAGCCCTCGGTATCGCGGATGCAGCCTCTCTTGGTAATCAAAAAGGCTGCTTCTGCTTCCGATGAGTTTGAAATCCAATTCTCTCGTGGGCAAGCATAACATTAGTCGATGAGGAACCTAGTTTCTTAGCCGCTTCCGGAACAAATGCCGAAGAATGTTGTTTGTAGTAATCCTTGATTTTTTTTGTTCATTGTAGGGCCAAGTTTCCTACCGCGTCTCGGGGAATCTGAGAAAGTTCTCCATACTTTTTCAACGCGGTCGCACAATCCATTTTCTTTGCTCGGAAATAAGGCCACGCATTTTCAGATTTCTTCGCCAAAAACGACAAAAATGACAACGCTTACTTCACTTGGATGTAAACAACAGTACGCAGCCAAAGTTTGGTTGAACACGATCTTAGAAATGATGGTTATTTTAAAGTGTACTAGCTGACCCTGTGTGCTTTGTGACGTGTTCCCAGAAGAATGAAAAGACAAGACTTAGCTAGAACGATGTTTATTCAAGCGAGTGCGACAACTGAATGAATGAATGAGTGAGTTATTTATACTAGCAGGTACCCCTAGCGTGGTGATATTATGCTGCGGCATTCTAGTGGCTTCTGATTGGTCGTTCGGTCGTGTCCTACCACATCTCCCTTTTTCAAGAAAGATCGTATGAGCTTAATCGCTTGGGAAGGGAGTGATTTCGGGTTGGTCTTGTCCGTGGTGGTGGAACTTCAGGTGACTGCAGAGGTGAGGCATACTCGGAACAATCCGAATCGTCTTCATTCAGCAAGCATTCTGTTTGGTCAGCTACGGATACTGAAACAAAGAAATCATCCAACAACACCGACAATGGAGAAAAACTGTTGGATCGGCGATTGTTTTTGGCAGATTCGGGCCACCCGTTCTGGATATAGTTGACTACTTCTTGAAGCGTTGGATTCTCTGCTGATTGTTTGGAGATCATGTCCGATGTTAACGGCAGGTTGGAGATGGACCCTTCGAAAATAGTTTCCACGTCCGTCTCCATCTGTATCGCTGCGATGACATATTCTTCGTCCGATTTCTTGTGGAAATCCATAAGACAAGAGAGAAGATCGGCGTGTCCAAAGCTTGCGGTTGGAACGAACTGGATGTCGAAATTGTAAAGCAACACAGTCAACGCCCAGCGTTGGAGTCGATTTTCTGTGTACACTGGAATCACTTTCTTGCTGCCGAAAACCTTCAGGAGGGGCTTTTGGTCGGTTTGAAGTGTGAACCTGCGACCATAAACCATTTTGTGGAATCGCGTGACAACAAGGATGAGTGCCAAAGCTTCCTTCAGAGTGTGTTAAAACGAGGTCAGACTGCAGAATGGATTTAAAGCGGTCGAACGAGCTTTGGCGTTGAGGAGTCCATTCCCAGCGGGCATCCTTTTTCAGTAACCGGCATGGAGTTCCTTGAGTTGGCCTACAAACCGTCCATAATAAGGTGAGTGCTCCTAGTTTGGACCTAGAGCCTACTTTAGTCCTAAAATGCCGAAAATTGTAAATAATTCATTTTGCTGGCATAGAATAAAGATATTTGTATGCACACAATGAACTCTTATTCTTCCTGAATCCCACCATACTATTTTTTGCCATTAAAAGTCTTTCTGATAAAATCTTCAACGTTTTTAAAAACTTACCTCCTCATCAGTGGTAAATCAGATAGCTCAGTTAGTGGGGCGCGTATTAAGAAAATAGAGTGTTAAGGAAAAATCACGATTTTTTACTGTCCAAGCCAAAGTTTAAAAGAAAATTACTTTCACTGTGAAGAATATGAACCGTACTTCCAATTTTTCCTAAAATTTATGAAAATCAATGGAAAACTCGGAAAAATTGCTTAGGGTCCAAATATAGGAAACTTTCGACTTTGATGTTCCATGTTTAGACCTGACATCACCAATACTTTGTATCAATACCAAGAAATCAACAGAGTTGCGAATTTATAATTGGGGCATAATTCAGAACCAATATTGAATATTTCTAACATTTTTTGCCAGCTTTACGCAAATAAGCTACAAGTAAGTAAACACAAACAAGTTTCAGCTATTGTTCTGCTTATAGAACTGTTGGGGAATATTTTTTTTGATATTCATAACAGAAATTTTGGTTTTTTTTAATGTTTAAAAGCTGTAATACTTTTTTATGGTAATAAATTATTTAAAATAACATGTTCAATGAATTTGTTTATTTATTTTCGAAAAATCATACTTTTTATAGGAATTTTAGTTCTAGGTCCAATGAAAGGAACCGGTTCAGTGCCAAAATAGGAACAGTAGGTTCAAAGTTGGATATTTTGATCATCTATTTATATGCAAATCTCTCAATAACGGCGAAACCTATGTTGAAAATTTTCATCGAAACTTGCAGATAAGATCATGACTTATAAATGAATTTCCTGAAAGATATAAATTTCCCGCCCATTTATGAGAAAAACATGATTATTTAAAAACCACCGCTTAAAGGGTCCAAAGTAGGGCAACTAACCCTAGTTTATAGCGCCAAGATCGAAGCTGTGTCGGCATCTCAGAGATCACACGAGTCTTGGCGAAGACCTTCCTTGTCGATAATGTGACCAAGAAATTTTATCTGACCAAGACAAAAACGGCATTTTTCAATGCGTAGATGAAATCCATAATCACGAATCCTTCCAAGGGTCGCGTCCAGATTGCGATCGTGTTCCTCTTGAGTTCGTCCGGTTACCAGAATGTCGTCGAGATACATTTTTACACCCGGGATGCTAAATTAAGCTTGCCAGATTGCCCGGTTTTATCCGGGCTTGCCCGGATATTTGATGCAAAATTTCGAGAAAGTCCGGTCCGGCCCGGTTGCCCGGATATCGTGAAAAAAGTCCGGATATTGCCCGGATTTTTTTCACAATTTTCACAAAGAAACCAAAAAAAATCAAAGTTTTTGAGTAAGTTTCAGCAAAATCGATTAACGGTATGGAATTTTTCAACGGTTGTTTCAAATAATTTTGCTGATTTACTTTTATAAACCTTTAAATATTTAAGTGTTCCAAAAAGTTTTTGGAAGTCTGCAATTACATTAATAAAATATTAATTTCATTTTTGTTGCATTTTTTCTTTGCTTCTATCTATAATAAAACCTAAATTTTGCCCGGTTTTTGCCAGGTTTTTGAATTTTAAAAATTGAAATCCATGCCCGCATTTTGCCAGGTTTTTTTTGAAAAAATGCCCGGAATTGCTAGGCCCGGATGGGAGTGGAAAAAATTCTGGCAACCTTATGCTAAATACCATGCAGTCGATTATTCGTTGAAAAGCTTCAGGTGCCGATTTTATACCTGGAGCAAGACGGTTGTACTGAAACAGGCCTCGGTGGGTGTTAACCGTCAACAGCTTGCGTGATTTTCCTCTACTTCCTTCTGGACGTATGCGTCCGACAGATCGTAACGCAGAGCTTTAAACTGGTCTTCTGTTAATTCTTCTATTGTGCGATATCGTTCGATCGATCAGGCTTCCGAAAAGTACAGCTTTGCTATGACAGCCTTTTTCTTGCCAAACAAACTGTCAAGGTTTTCCTTACCACTCGGTTCGCTGCTGTACCGTCGGTAACGAATCGTATTGCTTCGGCTACATCGCACACGTGCGAGAACCCAGGCTGTATCTGAACAATCTGCTCAAAGCATGCGTTGCCGAAAGTGTTGTGCTTTAAGCTGTAGCGAACCCAACCGACAGTTCGGTTTTCATCCCCCCATCCTCCTGTTTCGAAAATAATTTCATCCTAACTGTCGGCTGCAGGGCATGACAGTTTTTGCAGGACTGTCACGGGTGACTGTCGTGCCCATACCGTACCCATGCCCGATCGTATGCGCTGCTGCTCGGTTTGAATAGATCGAACGAGCCATCTATTCAAACCGAGCATCAGCACACGACCGAGGCGTAACGCGATGTGTGGTGTCGGTGCAGGTTAGGCGGAAAGGGGTGGGGAGGGTGATTGGGGTGATCACCACCCACAGTAGCTTCAAGCAAAAGGAAAATACGTTCGTTCGAAATCAACTCAGCCCGAGCGAATCTCGGCTACAGTCGGACGGAGTGAGTAGTACTGTCATGCGAAATTCAACGCATTGAAAACTGTCACGAAGATTTTCCCAAAACTGTCACGAAGCTTAAAAAACTTTCATACCCACGAACAAACTCTCGCATGAGGTAAAACAAGCCATCGCTGTACATCGCCCGACCGCTCCTTTTAAAACTGTCGGGAAAGAAATATTCGGGAAGCTTTCATCGAGGTGCATGTGCGACATTCGCAAGAATACTGTCGTTCGCCAGTACTTTTCGGAAGCCTGCGATCGATGGCTAGGTAGATTTCTTATTTTCATTGTGTGCGCAAGTTCGCACAAAACGAGAATAAGAAATCTACCTAGCCATCGATCGAACGATATCGCACAATAGAAGACTTAACAGAGCAACCACATGCTAAATTTTTTGTCCGTTCGAAACATGTGCATTCACATGGCGGTCGAACCATCCATAATTAACTGTATCGAAAAACGTAGTGCCTCCTCTATTGGGTACTACTTCTTCAATACAGTTAATTGGGGAGGGACAAATAATTTAGCATGTGGTCAAGCTTCTATTTCAAAATGCTTATCGCTCTTTTCACCATCTTAGAATTTTCTTCTGATCTACTATCCCTCTTTCATTTCAACTCTTTAACCCTCACCGATAAAGCCGCAAATTAATTTTATAAAACAAATTCACGGTGATTTCTCTTCTTAAATAATAAAAAACTGCAGTAATTAAAAAAAATGAAATGATAAAAATTACTTAAAAGACAAGAAAAGGAAAAAAGACGAAACTGACCAAAATCACAACAAAAAGCGAAAAAAAATTGACAGTAATATTAGCAGATTGATTGGAAAATATATACATTCCTCTTGTTAAAATGTCCGGCAAATCGATTGGACATTAATTCAGACACCGCACCAGCTTACGAACGGATATATAGTGCCGTTTTTACCCCTAATTCCCCTATATTTTGTAAACACTCCAGAAAAACACTGATTTGGACTTCAAAATTTTAAACAAAAATAGACCTATCATGTGTGTAGTAGTAAGTTCGGATCTGAAAATTTTGAATCAAATGAGACCTATCTTGTTTGTTTTTTTTCCGAAAAATCGAATGAGGGCTGTTTGAGCATCGGCACGCATCGGAAAATTATGGCTGTTTTTACTCTCAGTTCACCTACATTTTTTAAATAGTTCTTAAAAAGCATGTTGGGACTTGAAAATTGAAAACCAAATGGGACTTATCTTGTGTGATTTTTTCCGAGGAATCAAATGAAGGCTATGCATGCGGTGGCTCAAATAGCCTTCACTTAATTCCTAGGAAAAAACACACACAAGATAAGTCTCATTTGATTTAGCACTTCCAAGTCCAAACATGTTTTTTCCTTACTTAATTGAAAAATGTAGGGAAATTGAGGGTTAAAACAGCCATAACTCCATTTAACCATGCGCACGGTGGCTCAAATAGCCTTCACTCGATTCCTTGGAAAAATTCACACAAGATAAGTCTATTTTGGTTCAAAATTATTTAGTCTGAATTAGCTGTTTCCTGGATTGTTTAAAAAATATAGGGGAATTATGGGGTTAAAAAGGATTTAACTCCGTTTATAAGCTCATGCGGCATCTTAATCTTGTTCAATCGATTCGTAGTATGCTTTTTTTATAGATTCGGTTCGTACGGCAGGGAACTTCTTGAATTTCTTTGCGATTAAAATTAAAATGATACAAAATGACAACAAATGTCAACAATGACACAAAAGAAAAGTCGATTAGAAAGTGTTTCCGGTTTAGATATAATTTACAACTAGTTATTTTGTATTTTGAAAAGGTAGTTTTCATATTTTAAATTTTTAATATTTATTCCTTTGTTTTTAATTGGACCGATCCGCTTTTTGGATTCTATTCTTAATTAATAAATCAAGACTTTTTTTCAATTTTTTTATTCAATAAAAGCTGACCGAAACACAAAGCTTTCGCAAAATTTATTGGAAATAATGTACCGGAAAAAAGTGATATCACTTCCACAAAAATGGAGAAAACAATGAGTTATTCACTAAATATACAGCTTTTTACTTGCAGGCTTCCCAACTAGTTTTTTTCTTCCTCCCTATTCTTCCGTCCCAGAGTTCAATTGTGTGGGCGGCACCGGAAATAGGAAGCTATAAATTGTTATTGAAATTCCAAACCAATTTTTGTGTTTTGTCTGTGGGCATCAGAGAGTTTTTTGCTCGAAATAAAAACACCCCAGTTAGTCGGAAACTGCAGCAATGATCCAGTACAGTCTGGATGCGATTGGTTAGTCCTTTTTTTTGCTGCTGCTGCTTCTGCCGTCCATCATGCTTTGCGCACACCAGTGAAAGAAAACTTGTGAGAAGTGAATGGAAAAACTTCACGAAACTTATCCGCAAACGAATAGTTTTGTTTTGAAGGTGGTCGATTTTGTGCTATGTACACTTTAATATTTATATTTACACTGATAGGAAAGCTTTTAACTTTAAACGCTGAAATGCTTTCCCTTTTTGGAAATCAAGTTGTTAAAAGTCATTTAATAAGTTCTTGGGAAAAAAAACAGCCATCTGTATAATTTTTCTTTGGTTTCTTCTAATTTCCTACGATTTTTTTTCTTTTCAAACCATCCACCCCAGTGAAAGACTTATGTCGGTGGTTTTTATTTACATTCATTCTGATCTGCTGGAATGAGTCTTGAGGAAATTTTCAAGAGCTTTGTCTAAAGGAAAAAAATATCGGTTTTCCAGAAAACCTGAAACAACCCTTTCGGCGACTCATGAAATTTATATGGAGCTACTACCTCACAAAACAGATTGCAATCGATAAGCCCGACCTTGGTAACGGTTTATTTTATTCGTTTTTCCCCGTTGTTTTCCACCCTTTCAATGAACTTTTTTGTCCTCCATTGAGGGCTTCTTTCCCTCCGTGTTTTCCGGATATGAGAAAAATCTGTTTTCCATTCATTCGCTGTGCTTGAGCTCCATTGAAAGAATCGAGGAGAAATTTATGCCCATTATGGCTAGCTAACTGGTGGTTCTGGCTGCTGCGGCGTGATGGAAAAATTTGTGCAATGGACAGAAAATAAACAATGGCTGCCGTTAAAGGCAAATTTATGTGTTGTTAATTTTGCCCCACCCTGCCGCCGTCTAATAGACATCCCGAGCGAGCCCCATTATCAATTAGCGATGATGGAAATTGATGGGCAGCTTTTTCGATGGCAGGTTTGTTTACAATAAAAATAAAGCCACGTTGCGAGAAAATTTGGTTTTTGGGTATTTTTTTAATTGATTACTAGCTAACCGATAGCATCGATTGATGCCTTTCTTTGAATGCGAACAAGTTGGTGTTACCAGTTAAATCTTCTAATAAAAATTTGTCTTTTTTTATCTTCAATTGTCGAATAAGACAGTTTCTGATAAAAATTCGTTTTATTATTTTTTCTATCGCCATCGAACTTAAAAAACACGAATTTTTCAATATTGTTAACACACGCTCGAGCACTTTCAAACAGCCAACATCCATTGGGTTTGTTCTTAATTTTTTTTCTTGTAAAAGGCGAACAGCATTTAAGGTGACAACCGTCTACCGGGGCATCATGCAGCTGTCATGTTTCATGTCTCATGTCTCATGTCTCGTGTTTCATGTCTCAGGTCTCAATGTCCTTATCATGTCATTGTCGTTGTCATATCATCTCTTTCATGGCAGGTCCTCCCTGTTCAAGCTACAAATTTTTTTTTTCAATTAGTACAATTTTTTTAAGTAGTTTCCGGGAATTAACGCGGTTACTGTACTTGTTTTAGAAACAGGCAGCTCAAATGTTAATTTTTTTCAGCGATCAACGAACAGTATCCTTATTTCGAGCAAAAACTCTCTGATTCCCACAGACAAAACACAAAAATTGGTTCGGAATTTCAATAACAATTTATAGCTTCCTATTTCCGGTGCCCGCCCACACAATTGAACTCTGGGACAGAAGAATAGGGAGGAAGAAAAAAATAGTTGGGAAGCCTGGAAGTTAAAAGCTGTATATTTAGTGAATAACTCATTGTTTTCTCCATTTTTGTGGGAATGACATCTTTTTTTTTGCCGGTACACTATTTCCAATAAATTTTGCGAAAGCTTTGTGTTTCGGTCAGTTTATATTGAATAAAAAAAATTGAAAAAAAATCTTGATTTATTAATTAAGAATAGAATATAAAACACTTTCTAATCGACTTTTTCTTTTGCATCATTGTTGACATTTGTTGTCATTTTGTATCATTTTAATGTTAAATTTTAATCAAATTATGTGTCCATTTTTTATTGTTTATTATTCAAGTGTTTTTTTTGTTTTTTTGTTTTTGTCTCAAAGCACGATGGGGAAAAAAGTGTATAAATCGCGAAGAAATTCAAGAAGTTCCCTACCAAACGAACCAAATCTATAAAAAAATATACCTTCCTTTGGTGAAAATGTCCGGCAAATCGATTGGACAAGTTTAAAAAGCCGCACGAGCTTATGAACGGAGATAAAATCCGTTTTAACCTTTTATTCCTCTATATTTTTTTAACAATTCAGAAAAAAACTAATTTAGACTGAAAATTAGTTTCCTTGGAAAAATTTACTCATCTTGTGTAAATTTTTCCAAGGAATCGAGTGAAGGCTATTTGGTTAATTCCCCTACATTTTTCAATTGAGTCAGGAAAAAAACACGTACGGACTTGGAAATTTTAAACCAAATGAGACTTATCTTGTGTGTGTTTTTTCCTAGGAATTAAGTAAAGGCTATTTGAGCCACCGCATGCATAGCCTTCATTCAATTACTCGGAAAAAATCACTCAAGATAAGTCCCATTTGGTTTACAAATTTCAAGTCCAAACATGCTTTTTCAGAACTATTTAAAAATGTAGATGAATTGAGGGTAAAAACAGCCATGATTTTCCAATGCGTGCCGATGCTCAAACAGCCTTCATTCGATTTTTCGGAAAAAATCAAAAAGATAGGTCTCATTTGGTTCAAAATTTTCAGATCCGAACTTACTGCTACACACATGATAGGTCTATTTTTATTTAAAATTTTGTAGTCCAAATCAGTGTTTTCTGGAGTGTTTACAAAATATAGGGGAATTGGGGTAAAAACGGCACTATATATCCGTTCGTAAGCTTGTGCGGTGTCTGAATTAATGTCCAATCGATTTGCCGGACATTTTCGCTAAAGGAATGTACCTTTATTTTTCATAAAATTTGTTTTTTTTTTTATGATGAGACACATATTTTTCCCCCTATGTGCAACGTAATGATTTTATAATTTTGTCTTTTTCAATAAATCTGCTAACATTTTTGTCCAAGTTTTTTTTTTCGCTTTCGGTTGTGATTTTGGTCAGTTTGGTCTTTTTGCCTTTTCTTGTCTTATACGTAATTTTATGATTTAAATTTTTTTAATTTCTGCAGTTTTTTTATGTTTCTTAAATTTTTCAATTTTTTGTAACTTTTGTTTGCTTTTTTCACTTTTTGGTATTTTTGATCAACTTATTTGTTTCGCTTTTTTTTTATTTCCTTGAATGTTTTTTAGTGAATTCTCCATTTTAGTCATTTTTTTCATTTTTTTTTTTCATTTTTTCAATTAAGTTGATTTTTTTTTTACATTCCTTTTTAGTTTTAGTCCCTTTAGTCTTTCAAGCTTTTTGAGTCTTTTGAATCTTTCGAGTCGTTGAAGTCTTCTGAGCCGTTTGAACTTCTTGAATTTTTGAATCTTTTGAGTTCTTTTTACCCATCCGAACCTATTGTGTTTTTTAAAGTTTTTTGAATCGTTCGATATTTTACAACCTTTTGAGTTTTCGATAAAATTGAGCATTTTTTATTTTTTAAGTCTCTAGAGTCTATCGAGTCGTTTGAATCTGTGAGTTTTTCGAGTCTTTTAAGTCTTTTTAGTGTTTGGAGCCTTCTGAATAAAAGACAAGCACCGTCTTAGCCGATTTACCCAAGCAACCAAAAGTTCGAATATCACTTAAGGAACGAACTATCAAGTTCATATATAGCTGTACAAAAGTTCTGTGGAACTTTTTGCTGTTCAAAATGCTTTTTCGAGGTCCATGGAACTTCATTCTTTATCAAGTTCAGCCAATACTCAAAAAAAGCTTTAAAGTACTGTTTTGGTTTCTGTTTCTACTTTTTGGGAACTTTAAAGTTTGTATGAAGAAAAACAATCTACTTGTTACGTACTTCTCATTTTTTTCAAAATCAAGTAGCTATCAAAGGGTTGCAAGTCTTTTTGTACAACTCAATTTGTAAAAAGTCTCTGTTGTACTATTTTGTAAACTTGAAAGTTTTTAATTAGTTCCAACGGGCGTTCAAAAGCAACTTCGTATTATAGAAACTTTGAAGTAGATTTAAAGGCTAAAATCTACTTTTTTCGAACTTCAACACGTGTTTGCATGAATACATTCGTTACTTGGGAAACAACTATATGAAGTACACATTAAGTTCCGAAAGAACTTTTTAACAGCTTGAAAGTGGGAATTAAGTAGAAATAAAGAACCTGAAAGTCGTTTTAAAGAAAATCATCACATCGAGTAAAATCGTTGCCTACTCATGATGTTCATATAGGGCAACAAGTATGGATCTCAACTTTCAAGCGGTGAGCTCGGGTTCGAGGCTTGGTAAGAACATGTTTTTTAAATGTAATGTGAGTTAGTAACAAATATAGTTGATTAATACGAATCAAAATAGCAGACTTGAGAAGGCAATTGAAGGAGCGGATAAGTAATTTTTTCGATTTTTTATGCTGCTTATAAAGTGGATTTTGAAGCTGGTTAGAAGTTGTTTGACGATTTATGCGAACTTTTTGTCAACTTTAAAGTTCGTTTAACTACTTAAAAATTGAGCTGAAAAGAAGTTGTATTAGCATACTCGATTAAGCTGATCAAACCTGATAGAGGAATGTTATCCGAACTTTTGGTTGCTTGGGTAGGCTTTACAGACTGAATAAATAACGTGGACAACATAGAGAACATTTAACACCCAGTACCGAAATGGGAATCGAACCCATGCCATCAGTGGACCAGCGATTACCGTCTTACCACTCGACCACCGAGACGTACAATCTACTGAGTGTTAAGAGTCTTGAAGTTTTTTGAGGCTTTTTGAGTCTTCGAGCTTTCTGAGTCTTTTGAGTGTTTTGAATTTCTTGCTGTCTTTTTAGTCTTTTCAGTCTTTTAAGTCTTTTAAGTCTTTTAAGTCTTTTAAGTCTTTTAAGTCTGTTAAGTCTTTTAAGTCTTTTAAGTTTTTAAAGTCTTTTAAGTCGTTTAAGTCTTTTAAGTCTTTTAAGTCTTTTAAGTCTTTTAAGTCTTTTCAGTCTTTTAAGTCTTTTAAGTCTTTTAAGTTTTTTAAGTCTTTTAAGTCTTTTAAGTCTTTTAAGTCTTTTTAGTCTTTTAAGTCTTTTAAGTCTTTTAAGTGTTTTAAGTCTTTTAAGTCTTTTAAGTCCTTTAAGTCTTTTAAGTCTTTTAAGTCTTTTAAGTCTTTTATGTCTTTTAAGTCTTTTATGTTTTTTAAGTCTTTTAAGTCTTTTAAGTCTTTTAAGTCTTTTAAGTCTTTTAAGTCTTTTAAGTCTTTTAAGTCTTTTAAGTATTTTAAGTCTTTTAAGTCTTTTAAGTCTTTTAAGTCTTTTAAGTCTTTTAAGTCTTTTAAGTCTTTTAAGTCTTTTTAATCTTTTAAGTCGTTTTAGTCTTTTAAGTCTTTTAAGTCTTTTAAGTCTTTTAAGTCTTTTAAGTCTTTTAAGTCTTTTAAGTCTTTTAAGTCTTTTAAGTCTTTTAAGTCTTTTAAGTCTTTTAAGTCTTTTAAGTCTTTTAAGTCTTTTAAGTCTTTTAAGTCTTTTAAGTCTTTTAAGTCTTTTAAGTCTTTTAAGTCTTTTAAGTCTTTTAAGTCTTTTAAGTCTTTTAAGTCTTTTAAGTCTTTTAAGTCTTTTAAGTCTTTTGGGTCTTTTAAGTCTGTTAAGACTTTAAGTCTTTTAAGTCTTTTAAGTCTTTTAAGTCTTTTAAGTCTTTTAAGTCTTTTAAGTCTTTTAAGTCTTTTAAGTCTTTTAAGTCTTTTAAGTCTTTTAAGTCTTTTAAGTCTTTTAAGTCTTTTAAGTCTTTTAAGTCTTTTAAGTCTTTTAAGTCTTTTAAGTCTTTTAAGTCTTTTAAGTCTTTTAAGTCTTTTCAGTCTTTTCAGTCTGTTGAGTCTTTTAAGTCTTTTCAGTCTTTAAGTCTTTTAAGTCTTTTAAGTCTTTTAAGTCTTTTAAGTCTTTTAAGTCGTTTAAGTCTTTTGAGTCTTTTGAGCCTTTTGAATGCTTCGAGAATTTCGAGTTTTCGGAGTGCTTCGAGTTTGTTTTGTTGCAAGTCTTTTGGATTTTTGGGGTCTTTTGAGGATTTTGTGTTTTAGAAGTTTATTATTATCTTTTAAGAGTTTTGAGTCTTTTGAGCTTTTCGTGGTTCAGTCTTTTGAACATTCTAGGATTCCAAGATTTTGAACTTTATGAGTCTTTGAGTTTTGTTATGCCTGTGGAGTCCCTTTATTCTTTTAATAATTTTTAATTTCTAGAGTGTTTTGAGTTTCCAGGATCTGATGAATTAAAAAAAAAGTTTTCAAGAGAAAATCTGAATAATCGAGTATGAAATGAATTCAATCACTTTTAAGTGACACCTACAATGCATTTCAAGAAGGTCAGTATCGGAAATTTGGAAAGCTTTCCATTGAAATTAGTGTTTTTCATTCATGAATTCTGTTGAAAAATTCCGACAACCAATCGAACAATAGGAATGTTTTCGCCGGAAATACGTAACAGGGTGTTTTTCCACCTCCCTGGTCACGATCAGAGTTAGGCGGCTGAAACGTGTGTCCTAGCAAAAATGATGTTGCCCAGCCAGGCAAACGAAACAGTCGTCGGTGGTGGTTGTTCAATGAAATTATGACTAGCCGGTAAACATCGACCTGGCTCTCTCTTTGGTCAGCCCGTTGTTGTAGGTAGGAAAATTGACACAGAACGAACGAGGTCCACCCAAAAGGAACATGTGCCAGGTCCAGTTCAGCGTTCGAGTCCAGCTTCCAAAATCTATGTGTGTGTGTATTCCGTTGTTGTTCTTCCATTGCTCAATGCTCAATGTTCCGGACTGCGATAATTGTGTGTCGGACAATGAACCAAAATTGAGAACCCACCGGGGGAATGTGTTTGGATAATGCAAACAAAACCTAGCAGGAATATGGAATGTATTTAGTTTGAATGGGATATTTGGGGGTTGGTAGAATGGTAGATTTAGTGTTTGTTGAGCAACTACTCACTGTTATGTTTTCGAAAAGAAAATAACCATTAGAAGACTTCATTTTTATGTTGGGAATAGATTCTTAAAGAGCACTACTATTTTAGTCAAACAAGGTATGGGTCAAATTACCCCATCAGACCCTCCTCAGCACTTTGGGGATAACTTGATAACATTAGAGTACAGTAAAATTTATATTGGGTAGAAATCCGGGTGCATCAAAGGCCTTCGAATGCCCTCAGACCGGCTCAGATATGTGGAAGCCACATCGATGGCAGATGACTTTGTTTTTGTGTATCCGAAATGTTGACAGAGAATGGTGCGAAATACCGTTGTTGGCCGTCGACGTCGTCGTTGTTTGTGACTACTGTTGGACCATGATGTTTTGACCTTGTCCAGAGGCCCTTGCCACTGACTTTTGCACAACGAACCGATTGGAGGATTGTTTGCTGAAGCTGAATCTGTTTGGACATCTGCAGAGGTATTCATAAGCTGAACTATTGGCCCCCGGGTGAGGTAATTTGATTTTACAATTCAAACATTCCGTTCGCATTTGGGGCGAGCTTCGATCAATTTCATTATTCGAAGGACTGTTTGGTTCCAATTGGTAGCTAATTCTAATTCTAGGCCTGCCGATTTCTAGTTCCACCTTATTTCACTCGATAAATTTTGCCAATTGATTTTATCACCCCTACGTATCTTAGTTGCACACATGAAAATTATTTGAAAAAAATCTCTGGACTTGCAGCGAGATTTGAACACATAATATTGGAGTAAGAACATCAACAGATGTTACATAGGACATCACAGTATTCGTTTAAAATAAGTGAGTCGTAAGTAGCGAGAACGAAATAATGCGAAACGAAATAAAAAATATTTCATATTATGTCGTTTTATCAATTTTAAATTTTTATAATTTTTTGTCACTTTGAAGTTGTTGCAACTTTTAGCCTTTCTTACAGAAAGGTATAGTTATCGATGATTTGGGAGATTATTAATAATAGCCTTACCTTTATACCTTTATAGGTACCTATCGAATCACCTCGACGAGTTCTGACGATGTTTGTGTATTTGTGTGTATTAGTGTGATTTTTTTATTCTTTATTCTTGGCGTCTTTGCGAAACTGGACTGCACAATTCAAAACTCGTTTGAGCTTTCATTACGTCGTATGAAAAAAAAGGTGAACAAACAGTTTCATCACGAAAAAATACATTAACTGACACACATAGCCGGCAAAAAGTTAGGGATCACCCACTAAAAAACACGCAAATGTTGATCGTTCATATCTCAGCCGTCTTAGGACATATTGCAAAACTTCTAATCTCATTTGAAAAATAATGAGCAATAGCTATTTCGGAGGTATTTTGCCCAGATATAATGTTTTAGTTTTGTTCCTTAAACTTAAATTAAAGTTAGAACATTTTCAAAAAATCGCATTCAATATTCAAAGCCGATCATCTCGGGATAAGGTGGACCAAATTTCAAAATTTGAGTTGCATTAGATTCCTTATTCTTTACTTCTCAAAACAAATAAAAAAAACTGTGCAAAAATTTAAGAATGTACTTTTAATTAATAAAATAGACACTTAAGTTATCCTCCTAAAGATTGGGATCACCCCTTAGTATGGTGTTTTTGAAAAAAGTTTGGAATCATTCTTTTAAAAACATGCAAATTTATCTCACTGATATCTTTCTCAGCTAACATCGTATTGCAGATCTGAAGGGTTCTTTTGGAAGCTTAGGAATTTTTGTTTTTTCATAAATTCATTCAAAAATTATATTTCAAAGTGATAATTATAGAAAATTCAGAATCATAAGTGTGAACTTTCAAAAAACAGTTAATTTCAGGTGATTTTTTATAATTTCATTTTCGGGTACATTTTTTCGGGTACAACCCCGAAGTTTGATGAGTCAATGATAGGGAATTGATCCACACATCAAATGCTAAGATAGTGATTGTAAGTTCCATCATTCGCCCAGCGCTATAATCGTAAGCACAGATTGTTCTGAAGAGTCGAAAACGACACGGGGACGCGCCGATGCAAACCATCTCATCTTCTCATATGCCGTTCGTGCTCAAGAAGCTTTTTCCTGAGCATGAACAACAGGAGAGAATTTCGTTCGTGGAAGCTAATTAAAACAAACAAGACAAATTCTACTCATTCGTTTAGAGTTTCAAGCTATAAGGCTAGTTTTGTCGTTCCCTTTTCTCTTCCACACTTCACATCTTAATATGAGCGATGCGAGCTTTTTTCGCATCGAAAAACCTGTGCAATACGATTGCTCGGTGGTTGGTGTAGGCAAGGTTGCCAATGTGCCTGATTTTCCAGAATTTGCCGGAATTTCTTTTAAGAGCCCCTTCTTCAGAAAGAGTTTGGATCTCGGTCAACCAGGCGACCGAGATCCCCCCGAGCCTTGGCCGCCAGGCAGCGCAAGCGTCAAGAAGACCTGCCTCCACTGATGGGACAACCATGCGTGGTCCAATTCCACGAGGGGAGCGGACCATCAGTGGTAGTTTTCCCAAGCGATCTCATCGGCTTGGTCTTGGCCTCCAGGCAGACAGTCTGCGTACCTGCCTCCACTGTTTGGCAACCACCAGGGGTTGTCAAAGCCCAATCCCAGAAGGGGAAAGGACAAGTAGTGGTAGTTACGCCAAGGCCGCCCCTCTCTACAGTCCAACGGCTTTTCGTGGCTACAACACACAATATTGTATAAGTGAAACTTTTAATACATCTCTTCTTGAACCGCTTACATTCGTAAATATCAAAAGACTTAGAGTGCTCAACTGCATCTATTAAACCTATAAGTTTCCTATGCGCTTCTGTATGTGAGAATGTAAACTAAATTCGAACTATTTCTGATCTAAATTAGAATTTTAAATTTGATCAAGCTTTAAAATCGAATTATACTTCGGAAATCTAAATGTTTTACGAAATATCAACCATAATATGAATTTCAGAAATTCAAGGATGACTAATGTTGCACGTTTTTCAATAATCTATAAATACAATGCTCATTCATATTTTTTTTTTATCTCAACCGTATAGCACACAGTGGTTCGAATCCCCAAAAAGCTAGAAAATGGTCAAATTTTCAAGTAAGCGAAAACCACCATTTTGTTGGATTTTACTTTCTAAATCTAAAAGTACGTTTTAATGTTAAAAGATATTTTCTCGGACGTTTTATACAATTTACGACAATTTTTAACTATAAACAACTCGGAAAAGTATTTGAACATGGACAAATAAAATAAGCCTAAGAACTAAGGTCGTTTTTAAGGATAAACATCCCATCTCGATACTGAGTGTTAAATACTAATCTTAATTGTCCACGTTTAAGTCTGTAAAGCCTAAATCGGTTAAGACGGTGTATGTCTATTTTAAACAAAACAAAGGTTCCGACAATAATAAACTAACCTAGAGAAGATTAAAATACTCAGTTTTCACAAAAATATTTATATAAATATACATAAGGGGCCGTTCAGATACCACGTGGACAGAAAAATGAGATTTTTAACCCCCTCCTCCCCCTCCGTGGACAAGCGTGGACATTTGACAAACCCCTACCCCCCTCCCCGGATGTCCACGTGGACACATTTGAAAAAGTTTTTTTTTTAAATACCCTTAATTTGACAGTTAGAAAATACCACTTTTTGCCTTTCTGTTATAGAAATGGCTGATTTTGTAAAACCGAATAAGAATTTCCTGATATAAAAGAAATTTAAAAATTTAAAAAATTTCACTTATCATATTTATCACTTGCCTTCAAGTAGCTACTTATTGTTTAAACTTAAACTGGAAAGGTATACCATTTTGAGATTTTGTTTTAAACATCTTAATATTTATTCACCTTTGGAAAATATTTTAAATATAATTATGTCCACGTGGACATGACCAAAACCCCTACCCCCCTCTCCGTGGACAAGCGTGGACATTTCCATACCCCCCTCCCCCCCCCTAAGTTGTCCACGTGGTATGTGAACGGCCCCTAACCATAATTTGCTCATGATAATGCTGGAAAAGTGTCAAAATAAAACCTAAAAAAATCTATAACTCATAATTAATCGATCGATATGTAAGCGTTTTTATGAAACTGACAAAAAATGTGGGTTATTTATAAAAGCCTGATTTGTCCTGATTTTTATATTCATGGTTGTCTGAATTTGTAAAAAAAATGTTGGCATCCCTGGATGTAGGTATCTAGCAAAGACGATGACGGGATGGGAGATAGGAGTCAATCCGAACTGTTACTTGCTGAAGCCAATAATGAGAGATAATAACCAAACAGTAGCGCCACCAAGTCCTCCATAGTAGAGTTTAGAGCATTTGGGAAGCTTTTGAGAACAAGCATATAATTGAAAAAGAATTAGCTACTCATGCTATTTTTAATAATTGTTTTGCAAAATTTTTGTTATGAGAAGGTGCACGTAAGACACATCGACGGAAAACATTCAAATTTTTACAAAAATTTACGAAAAATTCTCAACAGTTCTCACAGAGCGGACATTTCAGAAGTGCATTTTCATAAATGAAATGCTATACTTGAATAAATTTATAAAAATCTAAATCTAAGCAATAAACAGCTCCGTTGATTCCAGACACATCCTTCAAATTGGTTGCTTTGGTTAACATAAAACAGGCGTATTTTCAATGGCAAGATAAACACCAGTTTTTGAAACTCAATGTACCGAATTAGTTGTCAATATTTTTTCAAAAATGTTTAAAATTTCAGAAGAGGATCTAAAAATTGATTCTATTTGCTGGTTTAGTGAGATCTATTAAGGAAAAAACCATAGTAAAATTAAATTTAAATTTATCGAAAATTTTTACTTTTTTGTTTTATATTTTTTCGTAATAACAAAACGTCAAAGATTCTTCTGGCATCTCGAATCAAGCATTGTTTGATAATGCTTAGGACCAAGAATAAATAATTCACTCATTTTCAAAATGTTCAATCTGTTCTCAGTCTAAAAAATTAAATTATATTTTTATACAAATTCACAGATTTCACAAAATTGACAAAATTGTCAAAAATTAACAAATTTAAAAAAATTATGAAATTGGACAAACTTGTCTAAATTAACAAAATTCTCTAAAATAACAAAATTGAACATTGATGAAATTGGCTAAATAGACTATAAAAAAATTGAAAATATTTTACCAAACTTTCAAAAACGACAAAATTAACAAAATGGACAAATTGACAAGGATGATAAAATTTACAAATTTGACAAAATTTAAAATACTAAAAAATTGTGAAATTTGACAGAAGTGACCACATTGACAAAATGGGTCAATTTAACGAAAATTACAAAAATTATTTATAAAAAATTGTCAAAAATTTTAAAATTGCCAAAACGTAAAAAGTAGACAAATAATGACAAAATCGACAAGACTGACAGAAATAACCAAAATGACAATAAATAACTGATACCTGATACCTATTCCCTTTTGAATATTCCTACGGACTAGCTCAGATTAAGATTTTCTGGTTTCAACTTTTAGATATTTATACCAATGGTGATTTTAAGGGTTGTTCTAACCATGCTTCTCATCATTCACAACTTATAAGAACATTGTGTGAACTTTTTGAAACAAATATGTGTTTATTTACTCCCGCTACTTATGGCTCCAGCATTAAATTTCGCGAAGAAATGATTGTATACTGTTGCTTATCCCTCATCTAAAACATTCGTTATAGGAAAAAAACACTGAATCCATAGTTCCTGCTGAGACTTTTTACGATGCTAAGTGTATTCACTTTATGGATTGTAATATGAGCATCGTTAAAAACTCATTCACTTAATTTTCTTCAATCCATCACGGGTTTGTAGTAATGACTCTGCAATTCCAATTAAATAAAAACCAACTCAGAATGAGTTAGTTACTCCATTTCTCTCCACTGCAACCTTAAATGGAAGTTATTTATGAAAAAAAGCTACATAGGTAGTCATTTTAGAAATTGCCACCACAATCATCGATGCTCCCGCCCACCACCCTTTCGGAAAGGCCGGAAAAATTAAAATTCATTGACATGGCACTCCGCAAATGTAACTGATGACACTTTACCTCCGGAAACCGGTTCAAACATCCGCCCGATGGGTGCCAAACTCTCGGCTAACTTTTGCGAATGTCCTCCAAACGAATGTGCCTGATTTCCCCGGACGATTTGGCCAAACTGGTTCAAACAATCACAGGACCTGTTGGAAAAACAAACGAGATTTACTTCATCTCATCGGGCAGCGGGGGCGATTAACTGGGTGGGTAACTAAATTTGATTGCCACCACAAAATTTACCATTTGCCGTCAGTCAGTCCGTCGTTCATCCGGGTCGGTCAATCGGCATGCGGAATGCAAAAGGTGGTTAGGTTCCAGGACTTTTAGACCACCTCAATGTTCGTCACCACTCCAAAACTAGCGAGTGATTAATTAATATTCAAAACGTTGTCATTTGGGGTTGGTTTATGTGTTTGAGTATATTTGTGCGAGTGCGTGTATTATTTGCGATGGACATTTGTGCCACCACACCGTTTTGATTCCACCACCCTTGCTTCTTGCTCGACTTCAGACTTTTCACCGATTGCGGTTCTCTGATGCCAAGCGCATTCGTGTTGCGTTTTATTTAATTTGTTGATGCATAAAACAGTTGGTGACCCGCGGTATTGGCGACAGATTAAAATGGCAACAAATAGGAGCAACGCATCAAAAAAGCAGCCGACAAAGTTAAAAACAGTCAATCCAATTTGCAGTGAATTGGAAATGCCACAATTGATGTAGGAGGAAGTCGGGGGAGGTGGGGGTTGATTTGATTCAACTGATTGTGTGGCGCTCTAGTTGTAGTTATGAGAAATGTCCTGGATTTGATAAACCGTACTTTGAAATCAATTTGCGGGAGTGTTTTCATTAGTAGGTATTCTTTTTTCTTCTTATTTAAAAGTCTCGAATTTATTTAAAAAATCAAAACAATACGTTTTGTTTATCCAATCACAGAAATATGGAAAGTCCCATAAATTCTTCTGGAACTAGAGATTATTCCTTGCAAAACATGTCATAAACTCATTCCCGCTACTAATGACTCACTTGATATGATTGAGGTCTTTTGTGATGTACTCGGTTGCCATTTTTAATGTTGTATGGATACTAGACTGAGTCGATTTGGGGTCATTTTTGAATTTCTCAAACCCTGGGATATAAAAAGCTTCGTTTTGGTTCAAAACTCATCCATGATTTTTTGCAGAATTTTTAAGAAACGTTTATATGAGTAAATTTTTGCTTTTAGGTTTGTGTGGGAAATTTGAATATTTTATACTGAAAAATCAACATTATTTTTGTACCTTCTGTGGAACTGCTTTTGGTTTTTGTGCTAATTTATAAATTCTCTTAATATCTTATTAGACAAAAAACCTATTAGCTGTTTAACAGGGGGGATGTCTTTTGGCATTGATAAACAATAAATTCAATTGACATCACTGCTTGTGCCCCGCGAAGTATTGCATGAAAAGTGGTCATGCAATACCTCGCTAGGCACTGAGTGGTCACCTGGAATGGGTCCTAACTAGAATTATTCGATCTTTAGTAAAAGATAGATCTCCCAGATTGATTCAGCTGGGCGGTCGTAGGATCGATACACCTTAAAATCGAAGCTTGAAGATCGATCTCTAATAGATCGATCTTATCCATTTTTAACAAGAAAGAGAACATTTTGTTATAATAAGGACGTTTCAAAGATGCGTTAAACTTCTATCTTTTGTTGGAATAAATGTATATAACAGGGTGGCCAGCGAACCGGGAAAACCGGGAATTTAAAATGGGACCGGGAAAACCGGGAAAAAGCCGGGAATTTCAAATCAAAACCGGGAAAATTAATTATGGATTGTTTTTCCCGATAGATAAATAAACCTATTAAATCCTAAAATACATTCATTTCATCATGATGGAACTTTCTCTCAGAAACTTTACGATCTATAGTCGCTTTATCCAGGTTTGATAACCATTTGTGAAGAACAGGAAAATGTCGGAATTCCATATTAATGACTAAATGCCTGGAAAAGTCGGGAATATTTCAAAAATTGAGACTTTTCAACTCAGCGCATACTTTTGTCAAGCAAACAAAAGTCGTAGAAAAAATTCTCGCCAACAACTATTTCTAAGCTCACGCATGTTGTGCTCTGCAGTGTATATAAAAAAGTTTTCAAATTAAATAAACGTTTCACAACTGTAAAGTTTGAATACGTTAAGTCTTGGTAAATAACTTTTATAGCGTTAATTAACTAAAAAATTTCTACCATTTTGCACTTTCTTTGCGAATATCTGAAAAAAAATAGAACTTAAAAATTTGAATGAAGAAATAAGTGAAAGGAATTTAACAAATTTCTTAATGCCAACGACTTTATAGTTCTGATGTGAATTCATACGTTAAAATCAGACAGTTTTCTATTGAATCTACATCTCGAGAACTAAGATTTGAGCTTAATTATCTTATAACTGGAATTATTATACACTAGCCCAGAATTGATAAAGTTCAAGTCTGCATCAGGAGCTCTTTTTTCAGAGCAACACGAAAATTTAGATAACTTGCTGAAACGAACCTTGAAAAAATTATCTTATATCTAACAAACACGTTTAAACTGGGGGAGTTATTTTGAAGATTTCGACTAAAATATCGAATAAATTTGATTAAAAAAATGAATTTTAATAGAACGTTAAAGAAGAGATAGGAATTCAGTTATTCATCCATGAAGTCTTAACTCGGTTGAAAAATTTTCTGAAAACCTTTTTATTACAAAGATCTCACGATCAAAGGAAGTTTTTAAATAAATTGAGCAATGAGAATTTTTTCAGCAGTTTTCAATTGAGTTTCTGGATTTGTAGGAGTTTAAAGTTTTTAGAGAACCTTTTCCCTGCTTTATTAACGGCTACACACCAAATTTCACGCTGATCGGTTTAGTAGTTACCGGAAAATTTTTGATTGTATCAAAATTTTATTAATTTTGTATGGAAGACCGCCGCCTTCCCTCCCCTATCTTAATTTAGAGGAGTTTGAAAGTATTATAGAAACTATTCCTGGTCTTCATAATGGCTACGACAAATTTTGTATCGCAGCCCACCTTCCTTTAAGTCGGAGCGGTTTGAAAGTATTTTCGAAACCTTCTCCGACTCCATAAACTTTTAAATACCAATTTGATTGGTTCAGTAGTTTTCGAGTCTATAGGGAACAGACAGACAAACAGACAAATATTCATTTTTCTAGATATAGAAGATGAGTGCCCTCTTTATTTAAATAGAAAGAGTCTTTTAATACAACATATTATATATCTAGATCAAAACTTGTTTGCCAAAGCAATAAATCATCTCATCATGATTTATCAATTTTTGATAAAACTTGAGCGAAAATGTTTCTAATTAATCATATTTTTGAAAATTTTGTACAGGAGCCCCCTTTACAAAAAACGGTAAACATTTAGAAATCTTGGAATAATCTCATGACATCAAGAATTTTATAATGAGCCAAATTTTATCAAAATCGTTCGAAAATTGTTCGAGTTCGTATATATTTTACAATTAATATGGAAGAACACCCCCCCCTCTCCTCTCCTATTTCCTACACAACTATTTTTAAATACTATTATTGGTCCAAATACATCAAAACCAGTTCAACCCCATAATAAATCATTTAGTGATGGCGAAATACGTTTGGGTGGGAAATTTGATGAAAATTTCTAATAAATTGTATGGATTGTTTCATATTTTATGTAAATATTGTATGGGAGCCCCCCTCCCGGAGTCGGAGGGGTTTGTAACTTTGATAGAAGCCATCTCCGGCCCCAAAAACCCTCAAACGGAAACCTCGGGATAACCGGGAAAAAACCGGGAATTTGAAAATGGAATCTCGCTGGCCACCCTGATATAAAGCTTTAATTTAGTTATATATATTGAATATATTGAAAAATTCCAAACAATTACTCTGGAGTACTTTACATATATTTTGAGCCAATCAAATTGAACAATAAAACAAAATTATCATTGTTGTTTATTTTTATCAAAAGTTCCCTATTAGGTTTTATTTAGTTCTAAATATTTTCAAGATCGAAGAAAAATCATTAATCCAAAATAAAAATGACAAAATTTTGATTTCAGAAACGAGTATATAAATTTGGAAAAAAGGAATAGGATTTAAATTTAAGTTAAATTAAATTTAAGTATCATACCTCAGATTTTGAATTCATCATAAATCATCATTTAAAAAGAAGTTATGAAACTCAAAAATTAGTAATATCATAAATTTATATGTGTGTATTCGTTTTAAATTCAAATTTCATACTGCCATCTGAAATTCCTAGTAAAAATCATATTTTGAATTTTTTTTTTCAAATCATTCACACAAAGATAATTTAAATTGAAAGTTATAATCTAGATTCAGATTTGACAAAAAAAGTTTCATTATTGGAAAGAGAAAAGCTATTTTAGTGCATATGTTTCAATAACTGTTTCGAAAGATTTTGGTATCATGAAATATTCCGTCAGATTTTGTCAATCACCTCTAGTTTTGGTTCTATGGCTCGTATAATTCTAAAATTTAGCAGTTTTTACTGAATTGCAGCTCAATGAAGTGAAAAAAAAACGACATAAAAACTCGAAGCCGATTACAAATATATTTACTATTCTGAATTTTATGAAGGATCAAGATTTTGTCTAGACTTTCGAGCTCCAGAGACACAATGCTTAGTTAGAGGAAAAAAAGTAATTTGTCAATTTTAAGACAATTCAATTGAAAATGATATAACTATTTCTTTTCTGAAATCACAAAAGGGCGTTTTGGGTTTTTTAATATTAATGTTTTTAATTTATTTAACATCTATGTAGAAGATTGCAAAACGTTTTGATTTCAATAAAATCTGTGATTCATTTTGGTTTAAAGTTTCTTTGAATTTTAATCAAATTCTTTGTGAAAAAAAATCAAAAAGAAAACTAATGTAACTTTTTCTGAGAAGTCAAAATTATTCACTCATTTTATTTGCAGTCATCGAGTAAGTTGATCATTTTATCAAAACCTATATTTTCAAAGTTTTTGTAAAATTAAACAGTTTTTTTTCCAATAAAAAATGCGAATTTTTTAACTTTCTCAAATCAGTTGAAATCAAAGCAATTTTTTATTTTAATTATTTCTAAAACATCGAAGAAAAAGGATTTTTTTTTAAATGTGAATATAATTCTTTATTTTCTTTATTTCATTTACCCTCTTTGTTGAAAAATTGTTACTATTCCAAACAAATGATTCAAATTTCTATTCATTCGATTCAGATTTAATGCAACTCTAAAATAAAGATAGAATAGAATAAAATTTAGATTTAGAAATGAACTTCTTGAACTACAATTCACAATGAGAAATGAAGTTCAGAATTGATCAAAAACAACATGATATTTTCGAATCATCGTTCTGAAAAAATATAACAGGATAAATATGTGATTCAAAATCAGTTTTAGGTTTATTACAATTATAATCAAAATCTCAAATATTTGTTTCTCGAACGATGAGTTGCGAAATGAAAATCATTTAAATTTCATTTCGATTAACTTTCATTGATATGAAGTAGCTCATAAAAAATAAATAATTAAAAAGTTCCTTAAAAATTTATTCTATTCAACAAAACAGGTGAATCATTTTCATTTGTAAAATGACATTTAAAAAAGAGATTTCTTTTTGAGCTTATGAAGTATTCATGGTATACAAAATACGAAAATCAGCTTTTATCAATATTCCCTGACACGGAAAATTATAGTTTCGCAGATTAAAGTTGTTTCGAAGAATATCGAAAATAAAATAAAATGGAAAATAGGTTAAAAAAGTCAAAATCAACTCTCCAATTTTGATTTTTTTTTTTCATAATATCTAAAACTAAGTTATATGAGATCATATTGAAAGAAAAGGGGCTACACACTGTATCCTCACATCCCCCCCCCCATTACTCTTTAAAATGCTCATTTATTCACGAGATGTTTTTTTAATTGGTCGATTTTTTAAAATTTGTTGAATCACTCCCCCCCCCCCTCCAGAGCGAGCTCTAGGATCGCCCCTGACTCTGCTGGATAATTGCTTTTAATGGCCGACCCATGGTGATGGTGAGTACAACCCCGCCTAAGGAAACGAAAATTGGGTGACAAAATGGGTGCCATGACTTTTGGTTCGTGGGAATAAAAACGAAAGTTGTATGGCAGGGCCCTTTTTTAGGTGGGAGGGGTCCAAAACTATTACCTCGATCATTCTCATGTCCAATTAGATCACTATACAAAATTTCAAGCTGATCGGTCAAGCGGAGTGGATTTGTATAAGGTGCATAATATAGATATACAAACATAAATAGTCCATCTCATCTTTCTAATCTTATGTATATTCATTAACAAAATTCAGAATTTGAAAAATTTTACCCTAAGCACAGTTTTAAAAATTTGGATTAAAATTTAAAGTTTTCATTAATATATTATTACATTTTTGGAGCCGGACTGAAAATTCCTAGATTTTTGATTGATATTACAAATCTCGAATCCAGCACCCAGAGCTCACTCTAGATACGCATTTGAAAAAAAAAAAAAATTAAAGTTATCCAACAAAAATCTGAATTCCACCTAACATGAATCTTAACCAAACATCAGAAGTTAAAATTTAAATTCTATTCTATACCTACCTACCTAAGGGTCCAGCGCCGATTGACCGGCGCATAGGGCTGAGATAAAAGATCTCCACTGCTGGCGATCCGGAGCCAGCGTCTTCACTTGCTGCCAGCCAAGGTTCTCGTCAACTGTGCGGATTTCAGCGGCTAGACTTCGCCGCCACGAGCTTTTGGGCCTGCCTCTTCTTCGATGCCCATCTGGATTTTAGTCAAGCGCCTCTCTGCAAATCTCGTTTTCATTTCTTCGCAGCGTATGCCCAATCCATCTCCACTTACGTTGATAAAACAATACTGGCAAAATTTTAACCCATTCGTATAACTTTAAGGCGACCCTCAAAGACCTTCAAATTTGTACCGAACTTTGTATGGAGAAGTGAAAATTTTCCAAAATAAAAATTGTGTGAATGAGTTTTTCAAGTTCAATTTTCACTCGCCTTCAAATCCCAGATGCTAAATTGTATAACCATTTTTGAAACACGCCCCCGCTCCAGCGATAATTTGAGAGAGCATCACAACACTTGATTCACTCAACACTCCTTCAGGCATACGAATCAATATGTTTCTGAAGTTTTTCTTCCATTTTCACGTAAACAATAAACAATTTCAATAATTTTCGCGAAAACGATGATAAAAACGCGTGCGTTTCGAACCGATCAACGCCTACTTCAGCAGGAATAGATTGAGAATTTGAAAAGAAAATGAAAATTAAAAAAAAAATCATTTTGGAACTTGAAGTCAGAATTGAACTGAAAATAAAATTATTGTTCGCGGGAAAGCTGCTTTTGTTTTTCATCACTTCCTGAGAAATCCCACCAGATCGTCAACTGGCTCTGGATTCGAAATAGTTACCTACAAGTCGCAACCGCAACTCTTTCGCATTCCCAATAAACCACCACCAATCATCCGGGAGCCATTTCGGTGTGATCAAGAATGACCCCAGCCAGAGCTGTCTCCAATGGGGGGTTTCTGCGGTCTCATCTGCAGAAATCACTAACTGGTCACTCCCGTCCTCAATTAATAATAATCCGAATCAATTCGTGTCGATTTGATGAACACAACTTCCCCATCTCTTCACATATTTCCTCCTTCAGCTCAAATGTAAAGGAATGAAGGAATCCGACCGAACCTGGACTCTCGGTTGCATCAATGTTCGAAAAGGATTGCGAATGACGAGGACTTGTCCAGCCAGGCGGCTTTGTAATGGACACATAATTGGTACTCTCGGGGAAAATTTTCACTCATTTCCACCGAACTCCACAGTCGGTCACACACAGATTCACATACAGATGCGCGCCATTTCTCTCTGATATTTATTGATCAAGAATGAAGGAAAGGTGTCGTCCAAAATGCCCCTCTTCTCTTACGTTCTCGTTTCGGAGGAAGAAGAATGGTGGGTGGGGGTCAGTCCGTGTGTGCTATTATAAAGTTTATTGGCTTTGATTGACGTTTTAATTAAAAGCCACTCGGTTGACTGCGCGATTCCGTTCTGTCTCTCCGTACATCCGCGTTCGCCGTTTGGTTTGGCGAGAATTGCCATTACTAAACGAAGTCATTGTGTGATGGGTATGAATATGTATCTCTAGAGCCATATCTCCGGTTAGATTCAGGTATTGCGGCACGCAGCTTAAAAAATTGTTTCAATTAATCGAAATGAAACTTTACATGTTCATTATAAACATATGTAAATGGGGTAGGATTGCACACTACTTGTTTTTGTCAATCCGAATACAGCAAGTAGGGTTGATTTGTCAAGAGATTGGAACACCCCTAAAACATTTATCACAATCTAGCCTCTCTCGAATACGTTTTGACTTATATTATTTTTTTTGCTCATCTTCAATACTCAAGTTGAAAATCTTCATAAGGGTGGTCCTAAAAATAATGAAATCGAAAACAAATATGTAAAATATACATTAAACATTTTAGCAGAAAATTTGACATTTAAAAAATGCTTTGATCATGCCAAAAGTTCCAACACATTAAATTGCAAAATTTACAAAATTGACAAAATTGACAAATCAAAAAAAAAAAAAAAATGCAAAAATGATCAACCCGTCAACATTGATAAAATTGAAATAAAAGAAAAATTGACAAAAATAAAAAAAATGATTGAATTTACAAATTTGACAAAACTGACAAAATTTATCAAAAATGATAAAATTTACTTAAAAGGTCAATTTTACGAAACCTACAAAATTGATAAAAAAAATTTACAAAATTTACATTTTTTACAAAAATGACAAATATGACAAAAATGACAAAAATGACAGAAACGAAAAAAATGACAAAAATGACAAAAATGACAAAAATGACAAAAATGACAAAAATGACAAAAATGACAGAAACGACAGAAACGACAGAAACGACAGAAACGACAGAAACGACAGAAACGACAGAAACGACAAAAATGACAAAAATAACAAAAATAACAAAAATGACAAAAGTGACAGAAATCACAAAAAGGACAAGAATGACAAAAATGACAAAAATAACAAAAATGACAAAAATGACAAAAATGACAAAAATGACAAAAATGACAAAAATGACAAAAATGACAAAAATGACAAAAATGACAACAATGACAAAAATGACAAAAATGACAAAAATGACAAAAATGACAAAAATGACAAAAATGACAAAAATGACAAAAATGACAAAAATGACAAAAATGACAAAAATGACAAAAATGACAAAAATGACAAAAATGACAAAAATGACAAAAATGACAAAAATGACAAAAATGACAAAAATGACAAAAATGACAAAAATGACAAAAGACAAAAAAGACAAAAAAGACAAAAAAGACAAAAAAGACAAAAAAGACAAAAAAGACAAAAAAGACAAAAAAGACAAAAAAGACAAAAAAGACAAAAAAGACAAAAAAGACAAAAAAGACAAAAAAGACAAAAAAGACAAAAAAGACAAAAAAGACAAAAAAGACAAAAAAGACAAAAAAGACAAAAAAGACAAAAAAGACAAAAAAGACAAAAAAGACAAAAAAGACAAAAAAGACAAAAAAGACAAAAAAGACAAAAAAGACAAAAAAGACAAAAAAGACAAAAAAGACAAAAAAGACAAAAAAGACAAAAAAGACAAAAAAGACAAAAAAGACAAAAAAGACAAAAAAGACAAAAAAGACAAAAAAGACAAAAAAGACAAAAAAGACAAAAAAGACAAAAAAGACAAAAAAGACAAAAAAGACAAAAAAGACAAAAAAGACAAAAAAGACAAAAAAGACAAAAAAGACAAAAAAGACAAAAAAGACAAAAAAGACAAAAAAGACAAAAAAGACAAAAAAGACAAAAAAGACAAAAAAGACAAAAAAGACAAAAAAGACAAAAAAGACAAAAAAGACAAAAAAGACAAAAAAGACAAAAAAGACAAAAAAGACAAAAAAGACAAAAAAGACAAAAAAGACAAAAAAGACAAAAAAGACAAAAAAGACAAAAAAGACAAAAAAGACAAAAAAGACAAAAAAGACAAAAAAGACAAAAAAGACAAAAAAGACAAAAAAGACAAAAAAGACAAAAAAGACAAAAAAGACAAAAAAGACAAAAAAGACAAAAAAGACAAAAAAGACAAAAAAGACAAAAAAGACAAAAAAGACAAAAAAGACAAAAAAGACAAAAAAGACAAAAAAGACAAAAAAGACAAAAAAGACAAAAAAGACAAAAAAGACAAAAAAGACAAAAAAGACAAAAAAGACAAAAAAGACAAAAAAGACAAAAAAGACAAAAAAGACAAAAAAGACAAAAAAGACAAAAAAGACAAAAAAGACAAAAAAGACAAAAAAGACAAAAAAGACAAAAAAGACAAAAAAGACAAAAAAGACAAAAAAGACAAAAAAGACAAAAAAGACAAAAAAGACAAAAAAGACAAAAAAGACAAAAAAGACAAAAAAGACAAAAAAGACAAAAAAGACAAAAAAGACAAAAAAGACAAAAAAGACAAAAAAGACAAAAAAGACAAAAAAGACAAAAAAGACAAAAAAGACAAAAAAGACAAAAAAGACAAAAAAGACAAAAAAGACAAAAAAGACAAAAAAGACAAAAAAGACAAAAAAGACAAAAAAGACAAAAAAGACAAAAAAGACAAAAAAGACAAAAAAGACAAAAAAGACAAAAAAGACAAAAAAGACAAAAAAGACAAAAAAGACAAAAAAGACAAAAAAGACAAAAAAGACAAAAAAGACAAAAAAGACAAAAAAGACAAAAAAGACAAAAAAGACAAAAAAGACAAAAAAGACAAAAAAGACAAAAAAGACAAAAAAGACAAAAAAGACAAAAAAGACAAAAAAGACAAAAAAGACAAAAAAGACAAAAAAGACAAAAAAGACAAAAAAGACAAAAAAGACAAAAAAGACAAAAAAGACAAAAAAGACAAAAAAGACAAAAAAGACAAAAAAGACAAAAAAGACAAAAAAGACAAAAAAGACAAAAAAGACAAAAAAGACAAAAAAGACAAAAAAGACAAAAAAGACAAAAAAGACAAAAAAGACAAAAAAGACAAAAAAGACAAAAAAGACAAAAAAGACAAAAAAGACAAAAAAGACAAAAAAGACAAAAAAGACAAAAAAGACAAAAAAGACAAAAAAGACAAAAAAGACAAAAAAGACAAAAAAGACAAAAAAGACAAAAAAGACAAAAAAGACAAAAAAGACAAAAAAGACAAAAAAGACAAAAAAGACAAAAAAGACAAAAAAGACAAAAAAGACAAAAAAGACAAAAAAGACAAAAAAGACAAAAAAGACAAAAAAGACAAAAAAGACAAAAAAGACAAAAAAGACAAAAAAGACAAAAAAGACAAAAAAGACAAAAAAGACAAAAAAGACAAAAAAGACAAAAAAGACAAAAAAGACAAAAAAGACAAAAAAGACAAAAAAGACAAAAAAGACAAAAAAGACAAAAAAGACAAAAAAGACAAAAAAGACAAAAAAGACAAAAAAGACAAAAAAGACAAAAAAGACAAAAAAGACAAAAAAGACAAAAAAGACAAAAAAGACAAAAAAGACAAAAAAGACAAAAAAGACAAAAAAGACAAAAAAGACAAAAAAGACAAAAAAGACAAAAAAGACAAAAAAGACAAAAAAGACAAAAAAGACAAAAAAGACAAAAAAGACAAAAAAGACAAAAAAGACAAAAAAGACAAAAAAGACAAAAAAGACAAAAAAGACAAAAAAGACAAAAAAGACAAAAAAGACAAAAAAGACAAAAAAGACAAAAAAGACAAAAAAGACAAAAAAGACAAAAAAGACAAAAAAGACAAAAAAGACAAAAAAGACAAAAAAGACAAAAAAGACAAAAAAGACAAAAAAGACAAAAAAGACAAAAAAGACAAAAAAGACAAAAAAGACAAAAAAGACAAAAAAGACAAAAAAGACAAAAAAGACAAAAAAGACAAAAAAGACAAAAAAGACAAAAAAGACAAAAAAGACAAAAAAGACAAAAAAGACAAAAAAGACAAAAAAGACAAAAAAGACAAAAAAGACAAAAAAGACAAAAAAGACAAAAAAGACAAAAAAGACAAAAAAGACAAAAAAGACAAAAAAGACAAAAAAGACAAAAAAGACAAAAAAGACAAAAAAGACAAAAAAGACAAAAAAGACAAAAAAGACAAAAAAGACAAAAAAGACAAAAAAGACAAAAAAGACAAAAAAGACAAAAAAGACAAAAAAGACAAAAAAGACAAAAAAGACAAAAAAGACAAAAAAGACAAAAAAGACAAAAAAGACAAAAAAGACAAAAAAGACAAAAAAGACAAAAAAGACAAAAAAGACAAAAAAGACAAAAAAGACAAAAAAGACAAAAAAGACAAAAAAGACAAAAAAGACAAAAAAGACAAAAAAGACAAAAAAGACAAAAAAGACAAAAAAGACAAAAAAGACAAAAAAGACAAAAAAGACAAAAAAGACAAAAAAGACAAAAAAGACAAAAAAGACAAAAAAGACAAAAAAGACAAAAAAGACAAAAAAGACAAAAAAGACAAAAAAGACAAAAAAGACAAAAAAGACAAAAAAGACAAAAAAGACAAAAAAGACAAAAAAGACAAAAAAGACAAAAAAGACAAAAAAGACAAAAAAGACAAAAAAGACAAAAAAGACAAAAAAGACAAAAAAGACAAAAAAGACAAAAAAGACAAAAAAGACAAAAAAGACAAAAAAGACAAAAAAGACAAAAAAGACAAAAAAGACAAAAAAGACAAAAAAGACAAAAAAGACAAAAAAGACAAAAAAGACAAAAAAGACAAAAAAGACAAAAAAGACAAAAAAGACAAAAAAGACAAAAAAGACAAAAAAGACAAAAAAGACAAAAAAGACAAAAAAGACAAAAAAGACAAAAAAGACAAAAAAGACAAAAAAGACAAAAAAGACAAAAAAGACAAAAAAGACAAAAAAGACAAAAAAGACAAAAAAGACAAAAAAGACAAAAAAGACAAAAAAGACAAAAAAGACAAAAAAGACAAAAAAGACAAAAAAGACAAAAAAGACAAAAAAGACAAAAAAGACAAAAAAGACAAAAAAGACAAAAAAGACAAAAAAGACAAAAAAGACAAAAAAGACAAAAAAGACAAAAAAGACAAAAAAGACAAAAAAGACAAAAAAGACAAAAAAGACAAAAAAGACAAAAAAGACAAAAAAGACAAAAAAGACAAAAAAGACAAAAAAGACAAAAAAGACAAAAAAGACAAAAAAGACAAAAAAGACAAAAAAGACAAAAAAGACAAAAAAGACAAAAAAGACAAAAAAGACAAAAAAGACAAAAAAGACAAAAAAGACAAAAAAGACAAAAAAGACAAAAAAGACAAAAAAGACAAAAAAGACAAAAAAGACAAAAAAGACAAAAAAGACAAAAAAGACAAAAAAGACAAAAAAGACAAAAAAGACAAAAAAGACAAAAAAGACAAAAAAGACAAAAAAGACAAAAAAGACAAAAAAGACAAAAAAGACAAAAAAGACAAAAAAGACAAAAAAGACAAAAAAGACAAAAAAGACAAAAAAGACAAAAAAGACAAAAAAGACAAAAAAGACAAAAAAGACAAAAAAGACAAAAAAGACAAAAAAGACAAAAAAGACAAAAAAGACAAAAAAGACAAAAAAGACAAAAAAGACAAAAAAGACAAAAAAGACAAAAAAGACAAAAAAGACAAAAAAGACAAAAAAGACAAAAAAGACAAAAAAGACAAAAAAGACAAAAAAGACAAAAAAGACAAAAAAGACAAAAAAGACAAAAAAGACAAAAAAGACAAAAAAGACAAAAAAGACAAAAAAGACAAAAAAGACAAAAAAGACAAAAAAGACAAAAAAGACAAAAAAGACAAAAAAGACAAAAAAGACAAAAAAGACAAAAAAGACAAAAAAGACAAAAAAGACAAAAAAGACAAAAAAGACAAAAAAGACAAAAAAGACAAAAAAGACAAAAAAGACAAAAAAGACAAAAAAGACAAAAAAGACAAAAAAGACAAAAAAGACAAAAAAGACAAAAAAGACAAAAAAGACAAAAAAGACAAAAAAGACAAAAAAGACAAAAAAGACAAAAAAGACAAAAAAGACAAAAAAGACAAAAAAGACAAAAAAGACAAAAAAGACAAAAAAGACAAAAAAGACAAAAAAGACAAAAAAGACAAAAAAGACAAAAAAGACAAAAAAGACAAAAAAGACAAAAATGACAAAAATGACAAAAAAGATAAAAAAGACAAAATCGACAAAAGTGACAAAAACGACAAAACTGACAAAAATGACAAAAATGACACAAAAATTCGAATTTATGATGAAAAATGACAATAATTTGAAAATTGAATCAATTCGCAAAATTTGCTTTTCTGACAAAATTGACAAATTTAACAAATCGAACTAAATTGTGCAAATTGACAAATTTGATAAAATCGAAAAAGTTGGTAATATTGACAAAAATTAGAAAATTCACAGAATTTGCCATCAGTGACAAAAATGACAAAAAGGCTAAATGGACAGTTAATGACATTAACGACAAATTTTACAATTATGACAAACAATGACAAAATGTTTAAACTGATAATTTGGAATCGAAAAAAAAATACAATCAAGTCAAAATTGGTAAAAATAAGAAAACTGAAACAAAAAGACAGAATGAATATATTTACAAAATCGAAATTTACAAAACTGCCATAATTGAAAACGGGATCACTCAAGTATTCCAGGATACAGCCATTTAAGAACCGCTTATTAGTTGCAAATGATGTAATTTATATTTTTTTTTATTGATTCCTTTTTTCTCAAAGCAAATTCGAATTTTTATTTTCTTATTTACTGCGTTTGAAATTCTTTAATCGCTATTTTATGAATCAGAATTTGTTAATTATTTTGTTATCTATTTTGTTTACTATTTTGTGTCATGTGATAGAATCAGTAGTCAGTCAGTAAGAAAGGCTACAATCCACTGTCAAGTGTATTAAATAGGGTTTTTTGCATTTGAAGATCATTAAAAAAAGGAATTCCTCCAATTAACCAAAAAAAAAAAAAAAACAAATTCTATGCTTTCAATTGATTATTACTGTTTTTGACCTTCTTTACATAAATTTCCAAAGCATTGAAAAATTCACAACACTTCCATTCATTTCCAATTGCAAATGATGAAAACTGCTATAAAACCATTTTCCTAGATCTCTTTTACGGGGCTGTTTGCAATGTTATATATTTTGGAACCCGATCCTCATCAAAGATTGTTTCTGTTTTTTTTTATCTGGCTGTTGTCTTCTCGTGCCAAATTCTACCCCAAAGTCCAATTCGCTAGAAACGAGCCGGCAAATAACCGGGCTAGCTGGACCTGTTTTCCAATTCAGTGTGAATTTCATTCTCGCCATTTTCATTTTCCCCAACCTTTCTTCTAACCAGTGAATGAATGTGGATTGGAGACGGTGGAGCGCTAGATAAATCCAACCCGTTTTCCTCGTTCGATTTTTTTCCGGGGAAACGGGGAAAATCTACTCGGCAGACTGTCCCTCAAGGACACTTCGTTATTGAGTTTCCCATTTTCGGCGGCACGGTAAGGTGTTGGAGCATCCGACGAAACATTGAACTATGTAGAAGAGCTGCAGGACGCTTCCTACTTCTTCCCATTGAAGTCCGGATGGCAAATGAAGAGAGCTGTTGTTTCATTGTTGGTGGCTTTTTGAAATCGATTTAGCTCCAAAGGGGTGAGAAGGAACAAAAATATACCAGAAAATAGTTCTGACATTTGTCCAGACTGTTTTGAAGGCAATTTGAGGCTCTAGAAGGATTTGATATGTCTTTACTTGTTTTTATTTCGAGAAAAAAAACGGCAGGAAAAGTCCACTATCCTTAAATGTCAATCAATTAACCTTACAGGCACCCATTTTTTCATATAATTGACGATCCAAAAATGCATTTTCGAGCTATCAAGAATCAATTTAAAGGAGACACTATGAACTAATATTATAAAAACACACCTGTACATTATACGTTTGGATCTCAATACTTCCTGTGCTCCACATTACCACACAGGATACCTTCGAAATCGCTACAAAAAAAAAAAACCTAGCCAAGAATGGCCAAACAAATCCTTTTCCGAACCCTCATCTTCGTCAACTACATATAGGCAGGTGGAAAAAAACGGGAACAGAAATCAACAATAACTAGCACTGTGGCGCCCCATCAGAATAAAAAAAGTATCCCCAAAGTCCCAGAAGCAGTACAGAAGAGAGCTTGTGGCATCACCAAATAAAAACAATAGCTTTATTGAAACTGAAATTGGAACTTATAGCGCATTTTCCGATGCTTCAGAAAGCGCTTGCCATTGTCGGCGTTGCTGTTGGTGTTTCCTTCCTTCCGTGAGATAGCAGCAGCTTTTTACCCACACTGTGGTACACATTCCCCCTAAGGCAGGAGAAAACTGCAACACTTTACAGATCGGCGGTGGTCCAGGCAGACCCTAGTCAGCCAGATTGGACCGATATTTAGCAACAGCAGCAGTGATAGAAACAAAAGACAAGAAGGCAGAGGCAAAAACCAGAGAGAGAAAAAAATGAAAACCGATGCTTCAGGCATTATTTTGTAACACTTTATGTTCGATTGGCTCCCCTTCTCCCGCACCAATCCTGGCTGTGGGCTTAGAGATGGTTTTTTTTTCGTCCTACAGCATCCGGTTGGCTGCAACAAATGGGTTGGGTTAGGTGCAGGAGTTAAGCAAAAGGAACCACTCAAAGAAAGTGGTGGGGAGAGGGGAATAAGATAGCTGAGAGTGGATATTTTCAGTGAATTTATAACACCTTTGCAAGTCGGTGATTCGCCCTCGTGTGCCCAGTTGCTGGAGTCTGAAATTCATTTATTTAAAATTAAAATTAGAATTAAAAAAAATTAATAGAAGAAATGTTTGGGTTTATAAAAATTAGAGGTTGATTTTCGTTTAACAGACGGTGAATTAAAAGCTCTCAAATTTTACTAAAAAAATTTACAAACTTTTTTAACTCATTTAACACATTGCTGACCAAATACGAGATATCTAGTTTTTTCGCTTACGACAAAAAAACAATAACATATTACAAACAAACAATCAAAACAACGTACGATTTTTTATGGTTTTCAACGTCCTATTTCATTTGTGAAATAAATCTAGAACTAGGGAAAAAGCGTAAAGTCGTTTGTGACGATTGTTCAACGATTTGAGTTTTTTTTTTAAAGCAAAGGTAATACAAAAAACAACAAACTATCCATGCTTTAACGGTTAAAAAAACAATCCACAAGCAAATTTATAAAAAAAAACAAATTTGAAACAAAATTAAACATGATTTAAAGAAAATATGTGCTTATAAAAAAGAACAAATTAACCAAAAAACAATAATCCGAAACATTGAATAAAACCAAAATACTACCTTAATTAACCCTCAAAAGCCGTCCGGGTCAATATGACCAGAAGCGCAGATTCAAAGCATCTAATCATTATTCCAATATACTGAGGAACTGAGGTTTTTGAGAGACCGAATATGTTCTATGAAAATGTTAATCAAATTAACGAGAAAAAACTAAAATTTGAGTTTGGAAAATCGGTTAATTGAGAAATGAGATACAGCGATGCAAAGACAAAATTATAGCGGTCAAAATGTTCATTGAACCCCCACATATTTATACATCGTCGGATAGATGTATTCTTAACAATTCCAGAAATCAAAGAAGCACTCAAATACTGCAAAGTTGTCAGAAATTATGAACAATTTTAAAGTAAAATTATTTAATGGGACTTTTTTAAATTCGGAAACATTTACAGACAACCTAGTAGAACAAATTCACTTTATTTTTTTTTCTCGTGGGATTTTAAGCATCCTTATGGCTGATTCATCCCGACACTTTATTTCCCATCCCGACACTTTATTTATTCATCTCGAAACTGGAATAAATTACCTACACAATGAATGCAATATCATGAAAATCGGTCAACATTTGCAGCCACGGGAATAACAAATTACAAGTCAAATTTCCCCAAAACGGATATTTTGCGAACAGCTTTGGAAGGTTAAAAAAAATATCTGTAGGAAAAAAAGTGAAAAATCAAAAAAGTTCAAATGATTTAAAAATAAAATTAAGTTAAAAAATCAGTTAAAAAAAATTCGACAACCAACATACTATTAATAAGCAAAAGATGGATGAAAATAAAAAAAGTTTTAAGCAAGAATAAAATTAGAATGAATTTAAAGAAATTATTTAAAAAAAATCGAAATACCTAAGAAAAAAACAATTAAAATGTTTAAAAAAGATTAAAAAACGGTGGCAGAAAAGTTTCAAAAAAATGAAATAAAGACTGTAAAAAGAAAATAAAGAAAAGATAAGAAAAAGAGATAAAAATAAATTATAAAATGATAATCAAAAACATTAATGAAAAAAAAAATAAATAAAAACAATTTATTAAATAGAATGTAAAACATGAAAAAAATAAGTTATGAAACAAAAAAAAATGAAACGATTGAAAAAAAGTTTAAAATAAAAAAAGTTATTTAAAATAAATTTTATTTAAGATAAATGTTAAAAATTGAAAAGAGAAAATAATTTGAAAAAAAATATAAACAACAAAAAATAATTTAAAACATTGAAAATTGAATATAAAAAAAAACAAACAAAATGAAATAAAAAGATGCATTAAAACAGTAATTGACAATGAAAAACAATTGCAAATGGAAAATCATAGAAAACAACAATTGAAAATACATTTGAAATATTAAAAATTTAAAAAAGAAATAGAAATGCATAAGAAATAAGCATGCAGAAAGAAATTTTAAAAACATTATAAAAATTAAAATACTTAACACATCCATAGCATAGCAAAAAAAATTGAAAAAACATAAAATTTTAGAAAGAACATATAGAGAATCCGTTCGTTTTTGGCAACACAAATTTTGTGTTGCTAAAATCGAATGTTGCCAAAACCGAACGGCATCTGTACTAAAAATTTTTGAATAAATAAAAAAAAGGAAAATTTAAATTTTATTTTGCAAATAAATAAAAATTTAAAACAAACAACAATCTAAATTGAAATATAAAATATTTAAAATAAAAAAATGAATACTATAAAACATTGAAAGTATAAAAAAATGAATGTAAAGAAAAAAAAATAGTTTAATAAAAACATATTAAAAATAGAAAATAAATAAAATTTGAACATAATCATTTGAACATTGAATAAAAATAAAATTAAAAAAAATAAAATTCAAGCTAAAAAAGAAATAGGGAATATAAAAAAAAAAAATAAAATCGATTAGAAACTAGTATAAAATTAAAACATTTAATAGTAAAAGTTGAATAAAATTTAAACAATTTCAAAACTCACAGAATAAAAGTAAAAATTAAAAAAAAAAAAATGGAAAATTAAAAAAAAATCAGCAAAACAAGCAAAACAAGCAAAAAAGACGAAATATGTTGAGAAATTATTAAAAAAATATTAAACATTCGATGAAAAATTCGAGTTAACAAACAAGTTAATATTTAAAAAAAAAAGTAAAAAATTAATGAAAAATTAATAAAAAACAAATAAAAACCAAATAAAAAACAAATAAATACAAATGAAAACAAATGAAAACAAAAACAAATTAAAAAAGCACAAAAATAAAAAAAGAAAGTAAAGTAAATTAAAAAAAATTGAAAAAAAATTAATTTTTTTTTTATGAATTTTAAATAATAAAAAAAAGGTTTAAATAATTCAAAAACGGTTGAAAAAAAAATAATTGAAAAACGGTTTCAAAAAATAATTAGAAAACGGTTAAAAAAATAGTTAAAAAACGGTTAAAAAAAATTAAAAAAGTAATTAAAAAAAATGTAAAACATTATTAAAAAAAAAGTAAAAAAAAAATAATAAAAAAAATATAAAAAATATATAAAAAATATAAAATAATTTAAAAAAAAATTTAAGAAAATGAAAAGAAAATAATAAAAAAAATAATAAAAAAAATAATAATAAAACTAATAAAAAAATATTCAAAAAAAAAAATTAACAAACACAAAAACAAATAAAAAATAAAAATAAAAAACAAAAACAAATTATAAATAAAAAAAAAACAAAAACAAATTATAAATAAAAAAAAAAAACAAAAACAAATAATAAATAAAAAAATTTAAAAAAAAATAAGGAAAATTAAAAAAATTTTAAACATAAAAAAAAAATAAATAAATTTTGAAAAAAAAATAACAAAAAAAATTTAAAAAAATTGAAAAAAATATTTAAAAAAAAAAATCAAAAAACAAAAAGAAATTAATAAAAAAAAAATAATAAAAATAAATTTTTAAAAATACAAAAAAAATTTAAAAATAAAAAAAAATTATAAAAATTAAAACAAAAATTAAAAAAAAAAATTAAAATAAAAAAATTATAAAAATTAAAAAAAATAATTCAAAAAAATTAAAAAAATAAAAATAAATCATAAAAAAAAATAAAAAAAAAAAAAAAAATAAAAAAAATAAAAAAAATAAAAAAATAAAAAAAATATAAAATAAAGAATGAAAAAAAATTCAAAAAGTAATTTAAAACAGCTTTAAAAATAATAAAAAATAATTAAAAAAAAAATTTTAAAAAAGGAAAAAAAAATTCCCAAAAAATTAAAAAAAAAAAACAAAAACATATTTATCATAAAAACAAATTTAAAATAAATAAAAATGAAGAAAAAAGTTTTAAAAAAATTCAAAACATTTAAAAAAATTTAAAACATTAAAATAATATTTAAAACATTAAAATAAAATTTAAAACATTAAAATAAATTTAAAAAAATATTTTAAAAAAAATTTAAAAAAAAAAAATTAAAAAAAAAATTAAAAAAAAAATTAAAAAAAATAAAATAAAAAGAAATTAAAAAAATAAAAAAAAAACTTAAAAAAATAAAAAAAAATTTAAAAAATAAAAAAAAAATTTAAAAAATAAAAAAAAAAATTTAAAAAATAAAAAAAAATTTAAAAAATAAAAAAAAAATTTAAAAAAATAAAAAAAAAATTTAAAAATATAAAAAAAAATTTAAAAAAAAAATAAAATAGAAAAATTAAAAAAAAATTTAAAAAAAAAAAAATAAAAAAAAAATTAAAAAAAAAATTAAAAAAAAATAAAATAAAAAAAAAATTATAAAAAAAAAATTACAAAAAAAATAAAAAAATAAAAAAAAATGAAAAAAATAAAAAATTAAATAAAAAAAAAAAAAATAAAAAAATAAAAAAAAAATAAAAAAAAAAGAATTAAAACAATAAAAAAAATTGAATAAAGTGGGAAGAGTGGGGTATCTTGGGCCACTTTTTTTCTTTGCTTCATAACTTCTTAGTTGCAAAGTTTATGAGTTGAACCCAAACTGAAATTTCATAATTCATTTAGTTATTTTAAAGCGATTACATGAGGAAATAAAAAAGAGAGTTGTGTATGATTGAATAGTTCCTAAAACCTGGTTCGCGAACGGTTTGGCAAAATTCCTTATCTAGGATTTATCGTCTTCATCGCATTAGAAAAAATGGACAAAACATTTTTTCATAACTCTTCATTTGGCATAAGAAAACTTTACAGATAGTAATAACGTATTTTAAGTTCTGAATGTGTATAAAAACACCGAAATATAGGTGGCCCAAGATACCCCACAAAATGTGGCCCACGATTCTCCACTAGCAATGATTTGCAAATTGGTTGCGTTTCTGTGACTTATGACTTACGACATCAAAAAATCCTTTTCCACGTGAAAGAGCATGACAAAACTAAGACCATAAGCGTATGAGCATTTTTTTTAATGTACTTTAGGTCTCCCACGGATGCAATTTTGCGAGTGATTGTTTAATTATGTAAGTAGGCTAGTTAAATAAAAAAGGCATATGATACGTACATAAATCAACAACATATAGAAAAACATGCTTACGCAAAGCGACGACAATGACAGTTGGATTGAGATTTTCACCTTAACACACAGCTGAGATATTTAGACTGGCCCACGTTTCCCCACGGCCCATGTTTCCCCATGGCCCACGTTACCCCACTCTCTCATAATAAAAAAAATTAAAAAAATAGAAAACATAAAAAAATTAAAGAATAAAAAGGAAAACAAAAAAAAATAGAAATTATAATAAATAGGATAATAAATAAATACATAAATAGGAGAAAACAAAGTTCAAAATAGTTTCAAAGCAATTTGAAGATATCGAAAAAGGCCTTGAAAGTTATGAGTTGAAACATAAAAAAGAATTTAAGTTTTTTTAAACCAACAGATTGAATAACTTTAAAACATTGCAATTCGAAATTTACTTTGCATAACACCATTTAAAGGAATACATAATAATGAAAAAAAAAAATCAAATAATTCGTTCTTTTATCAATTTTTTTGACATCTGGTTTTAGACATTTGTGTTTGTTTTCCTTACATTATAAAATAATTTAAAGCAAAGCTAACAGAGTGTGAATTATCGGTCGAAAAGAGGAATTGATCCAGTACTATTGATCTATCTGTAATACAAAGGGTTCAAAAGAGCTTCAATTGCAAAACAAATTATAGATACTTATTGCGCAATTCTTCTACAATCACATTCACTGTCTAGAATGGTTCAAAAGCTTAAAAAAAATAATTCTATGCTTGCAAAACCCCGACCGAAATTATAACGAAACTGTTGGAATTGCAAAATAAAACTCTCAAAACACCAAAATATTCACCGAAACCATTACATTGAAATATCACTGAAATATATTCGAACAAATATTTAAAAAAATGTTAAATTTTGTGTATTTTCGTCTTCTTCTTCTTTTACCAACATGGCCAAAACATGTTAGCATCCCGGAAAATATTTTTTTTCAACATATACTCTGTAACATTTCAATATATGTACATTGCAAAGATTACTACGGCCAGGCCAACCATGTGATAAATACCGCAAAAGATACTGGAACAAGGGGAGCAATAAAACGTGGAGATCCCTACCAAACATGCAATAACTTTATATAAAATTCAAAAGTATAAAATCGAAAAAAGGTTGGATTTCACCAAATAGGTTATCGTCGATAGAACACATTCTTCGCTGATTCTTTTTTTTATAACGGAATTTACTGAAACCGAAGTCTATGAAGCTGATTTGTTTCTTCCTACGTCCTGTAAAAAGTTTATTTTTCTACTCAGTACACTTCACAATTTTATACAGCCTTGCTTATTTTCAACTGGTTTCGGTATCGATTCTTCGTTATTTAAACGTTTTTCTTGTGAAATTAGAACGACTTTTCCCGGAGTGGAATTTTTGTTAAAAATAATTTTACATTTTTCTTATTTTCAACAACAAATTGGTACTGGCAGACCGTCTTTAAAGAGCATTAACAAAATCTGTCAAGTAAATTTTGTGATTTTCATAATTCAATCCGAAAATTGAGTTGTCTCAATTGCTTTATAGAAAAAACCTCTTTAGAACATACTAGAACAGGGGTGAGCAACCTGTTGAAGCAACGGGCCACTTCTAATTTGAAATTGTTTCGGCGGGCCGCATTAAAATAAAATTTTGGTAATAATAGTTTGCAAAGCTTTACGTTATTTTTTAAAACGACAAATTTTTGTTAATAAAAATGAAAAAAATGATAGATAAAACGAATTCAGGTTGCATGATGTTTTTTTTATTGGGGATAAATCAGCTAAAATTTAATCGGTTCATCAAAAATCTTTATAATTTTTCAATAATATTTATATTGATCTGAAATGTTTAGCTAATATTCATTTTTTTAAAAGGAAACATCATTTGCTTTCCTTTTATTTATTAAAAACGAAAAATTTTGAAAATCTTTCTATGGTTCGTTAAAAGATTCGAACCGTTTTCTAAGAAAACCCCTTTTTTGTTCGCACCGATACGACAGTATTTTCCGTCATCACTACACTTTCATTTGAAAGTTTCATGAAGCTTAACCATAGCAATTTTTCTTTGTGCTTATTTTCGAAATTTTTTTTTTAGAATTTTATCAAATTTTATCGTGAAGCCACAGTTTTTTTCCGATGATTTTTTTTTATTTGAAATTCTTATAAGATCATTATAATGAGCAAGGTTTCAAATCTTGAAAATTCAAAATGTCACAGATTTTTACCCGGATTTGTCAATGTTACAGGTTACATTTTTTATTCTAGAAATTTTTTAGAGATTTCATAAATAATATTAATTTTATTTAGATACCTCTGAGATAGCCGTTCAAAGACTGAATCATAAAACAATGTGGATTATTAATTTTAAAGTAAAATGACTCAATTGCATGATTTTTTGCATGATTTGCCTGTGAAATTTCGCAAAATATAGCACCACACATAACACAAGAAAACAAATTTCACATTTTTCCAAGGTGCAAAGAATTTTAGAACTGATTTTGACTTATTTAGAGGCGCTAAATCCACATATTCAATAAGTTATTTTGTCAGTTCTAGTTGTCGAGATAACCTTTTAAAATAGGTAAAAAAATAAGTTATTTAATTTGTGTACTTTTTTGACAAAACTGTGAAATACAGACCGCGAGTAGTTTTGAATTCTGAGAAAAAAGTTTTCTTTTTGTTATTTTTTTCCAAACCTGCAATAAACGGGAAATTCGACAAAATTTTAAAGAAACATACACTAAATTAAATCTTTGATATTTAAAAAGCTGTATGTCAAATCATTTCCCAGTCTTCAACTAAGTCGTTTAATGAAATAAAATCTATAATCTCCAATATTCAATAACTTTATTTAATGATGTCAGAAGAAGTCGTAATCATATTTTTGGAATATTTATAAATATTAGAATTCAAATTTTGAAAGCGCTGTATCTCTGATACAAGAATATTTTGGCAATAATTGAATCCCTGATTTAGTGAAGGGTACTAAATTGAATTCACATCATCATACAATTTTAACTTTGCTTGAAACGAAAAAAAAAACTACTTAACGGACTTTTATATAACGTTTTCCAATAAAAAATACTGTATCTACTCGTTTAAAAGAACTCAATAAAAAGCTTAAATTCTACAAAAAAAAATCAACAATCTGGATGATTTTGGGACAAATTCAGCTGCAAACAGGTGACGTGCGTATCAAGTTATTGATAAATCTTTTTTTTAGTTTAGTAAGGGCTGTTATTTTATGAAAATTGACAATCTATCGTAGAAAAAAATCGTTAAATAAATTTCATTTGAGATAAGCTTCACGGGCCGCATGCGGCCCGCGGGCCGCGGGTAGCTCACCCCTGTACTAGAAGTTTCCAAATATTGGAAAAGCTTTCATTTTTCTGCTAGACAAATATGTTGGTCTTCCAAACTGTAAATAAAATAGACAGCTGATGCATGTTACCTAACGAAATTTGGAACAAAACACAACTGCAATCGAGAGGGTTAATCGGGGGGATCGAATCTCTCCGGAAATTGGCTTGCCAAAGACAGCTGAATGATTCCGAGAATGTCCTTGTTTTTTCGGGAGGATTTCTTCTCATTGTAACTAAGACGGGTGAGAAGTGGTGGAATTCTGAAAGGAAAATTGAAACAAAAGAAAATGTATTTACCAATGTGTGTATGTTCTTGGAAAAAAACAAAAAAAATAAACAAACAAAGCACAACTGGAGTCAGCTCTCTCTTTCTCTCTGGTGTTTACATTCGTTTTTTGGCACAGATGTTATCGCAATAATTTGATTTCCAAGCCACACCGGAAAGATGTCACAAATGGGTGGGAAGGGAGGAAATTGTGGGAAGAAGGGTCTGAAATGATTCTGCAGTAAAAACTCGGAAATCGGAGCCTTGTTAGTAGGTAACGTGGGTACCTACTATCTGCAGTACAAAACCCAATTAAACCGGACATAATTATTACCGAGAATGGAGGAAGGCTGAACAGAAATGAAGGGGTTATAAATGGGTGGATAAAATTATTCCATCCGATAACCGATGCATCTGCAATCCGATAACACTTTTAAATGATAAAGTCGAAAAAAATCGTGTAATGAAAAACCACAACACAACGGTATGACTGATTTCAATTAAAAATTGTGGCCAACATTATTTTATAATCATTTTTGAATTACGACGTTATGATTTCAAGGACACTTGAAATGGCATTATGAATAAGTATTTAATTTAAAATTTTGCTCAGGAAGGAATGAGAAACTTAGAATGTTTCTCGAGAAGAAAGTTTTTCCTGGATGGTTGAAATGTTTGAGTCAGAGTTTCAATGTTTGTTATTGACAAGTCGCAGCCAAACAAAACTGATGGAGAAGTTTTTGTTGCCATCAGTTAATTGAATGAGAGGTCATCTTTTGCGCCAGCAAACTTTGTCTACACAGTTAGGTTAGAAGCTAAAACATAAGTCTGTAAAATTCAACAATCGGATAAGTATCAGAACAAGTTTTTCTAGTTCCTTCATCTATGTAACGGAGATAAATCCATTAGGAGGAAGCATTATTAATGCGATCGATTCCGGCTCTAATTTAGTTTAATGGTCCTCAGAGAGTTATAAAACATGTAAGAAGTGAGGTGCACGTTATTAGCTGTTTAGCAGAAACAGCACAACAGAAGCATAAACTTTAGCAGACATTGAAATATCAAACTACACAGAAAAAAAATTAACTAGAACATCGAGCATTTTGTATGGATAGACAACACAATCCCGATAATGCGCTATCGATGTGCATTAGCCTAATTAACATTGGCTGCATTCCCCAGATATGTAGGAAACTCCTTCTCATTGTAGCGTCCAGTTTTGCTGCATCTGTCTGCCAGGCGCCCAGGTTGTCCAAAATAGGTTTTGCGGTTGAGAAAATGGCGATTTTTTATATGGCCCGTCGTTGACCCAGCATCCGGTGTTTGAGAGTTGAGAGCTAGACCTGATGACGGTTGCACAAACCGGAAATGCCACAAAAAGTCACGCACAATTCTGTTGGGAAAATCACCTGCACATAATTCCTTTACTAATTGCTAGCTGGATTGGAGCCTGATTGTTATTTCGAAGTGCTGTGTTCTGTGCTTTCGTGTAATTGCGTTAGTGTGACATTTATGCTTCCGTACAACAATCGAATAATGATAATCAATTTTATCGAACAATGGCAAAAATGACCAAAATGCGATGACGGCTTGAATTAAAAAAAAAAATTCAAAAACTATAAACATGACAACAAATTGACAAAATGACAAAAATGTCACAAAAATGGCACTAAAATGACACAAAAATGGCACAAAAATGACACAAAAATGACACAAAAAAAAGACCACAAAAATGACACGAAAAAGACAAATATTTCAAAAATGATAAAAACGACAAAATTGACAAAAATGACAAAATTTTAAAAAAAATGACAAAATGATAAAAATGACAAAAATCACAAATATGACAAGAATCGCAAAACTCACAAAAACTACATAAATAGGACAAAAATGACACAAGACTGACACAAAAATGACACAAAAATGGCACAAAATGACACAAAATGACACAAAAATGACACGAAAAAGGCAAACATTTAAAAAAATCATAAAAAAGACAAAATTGACAAATAATGAGAAAATTCGAAAAAATGACAAAATGATAAAAATGATAAAAATGACAAAAACGAAAAACAATCACAAAAATGACAAAAACTACACAAAAATGACACAAAAATGACTCACAATTGACACAAAAATGGCACAAAAATGACAAAAATGACACAAAATGACAGAAAAATGACACAAAAATGACACAAAATGACACAAAAAATGACATAACAATGACACAAAAAAAAACACGAAATAAACCAAAATTTCAAAAATGATAAAATAGACAAAATTAACAAAAATGAGAAAATTCATAAAAATGAACAAAATGATAAAAATGACAAAAATGATAAAAATGATAAAAAATGATAAAAATGATAAAAATGATAAAAATGATAAAAAATGATAAAAAATAAAAAAAAAAAATGACAAAAATGACAAAAATGACAAAAATGACAAAAATGACAAAAATGACAAAAACGACAAAAATGACAAAAATGACAAAAAATGACAAAAATGACAAAAATGACAAAAATGACAAAAAGGACAAAAATGACAAAAATGACAAAAATGACAAAAATGACAAAGATGACAAAAATGACAAAAATGACAATAATGACAAACATGGCAAAAAATGACAAAAAAGAGAAAATGACAAAAAAAGACTAGAATGACTAAAATGACTAAAATGACAAAAAATGTCAAAAATTATTTAAATCACAAAAAATGACAAAAACGTCAAAAACTTCAAATATGAGAAAAATGACAAAAATGACAAAAATGACAAAAATGACAAAAATGACAAAAATGACAAAAATGACAAAAATGACAAAAATGACAAAAATGACAAAAATGACAAAATGACAAAAATGGCAAAAATGACAAAAATGACAAAAATGACAAAAATGACAAAAATGACAAAAATGACAAAAATGACAAAAATGACAAAAATGACAAAAATGACAAAAATGACAAAAATGACAAAAATGACAAAAATGACAAAAATGACAAAAATGACAAAATGACAAAAATGACAAAAATGACAAAAATGACCAAAATGACAAAAATGAAAAAATTACAAAAATGACAAAAATGACAAAAATGACAAAAATGACAAAATGACAAAATGACAAAAATGACAAAACATGACAAAAATGACAAAAATGACAAAAATGACAAAAATGACAAAAATGACAAAAATGACAAAAATGACAAAAATGACAAAAATGACAAAAATGACAAAAATGACAAAAATGACAAAAAAGGACAAAAATGACAAAAATGACAAAAATGACAAAAATGACAAAAATGACAAAAATGACAAAAATGACAAAAATGACAAAAATGACAAAAATGACAAAAATGACAAAATGACAAAAATGACAAAAATGACAAAATGACCAAAAATGACAAAAATGACAAAAATGACAAAAAATGACAAAAATGACAAAAATGACAAAAATGACAAAAATGACAAAAATGACAAAAATGACAAAAATGACAAAAAATGACAAAAATGACAAAAATGACAAAAATGACAAAAATGACAAAAATGACAAAAATGACAAATGACAAAAATGACAAAAATGACAAAAAATGACAAAAATGACAAAAATGACAAAAATGACAAAAATGACAAAAATGACAAAAATGACAAAAATGAACAAAAATGACAAAATGACAAAAATGACAAAAATGACAAAATGACAAAAATGACAAAAATGACAAAAAATGACAAAAATGACAAAAATGACAAAAATGACAAAAATGACAAAAATGACCAAAAATGACAAAAATGACAAAAATGACAAAAATGACAAAAATGACAAAAATGACCAAAAATGACAAAAATGACAAAAATGACAAAAATGACAAAAATGACAAAAATGACAAAAATGACAAAATGACAAAAATGACAAAAATGACAAAAATGACAAAAATGACAAAAATGACAAAAATGACAAAAATGACAAAAATGACAAAAAATGACAAAAATGACAAAAATGACAAAAATGACAAAAATGACAAAAATGACCAAAAAATGACAAAAATGACAAAAATGACAAAAATGACAAAAATGACAAAAATGACAAAAATGACAAAAATGACAAAAATGACAAAAATGACAAAAATGACAAAAATGACAAAAATGACAAAAATGACAAAAATGACAAAAATGACAAAAATGACAAAAATGACAAAAATGACAAAAATGACAAAAATGACAAAAATGAAAAAAATTACAAAAATGACAAAAATGACAAAAATGACAAAAATGACAAAAATGACAAAAATGACAAAAATGACAAAAATGACAAAAATGACAAAAAATGACAAAAATGACAAAAATGACAAAAATGACAAAAATGACAAAAATGACAAAAATGACAAAAATGACAAAAATGACAAAAAATGACAAAAATGACAAAAATGACAAAAATGACAAAAATGACAAAAATGACAAAAATGACAAAAAGACAAAAATGACAAAAATGACAAAAATGACAAAAATGACAAAAATGACAAAAATGACAAAAATGACAAAATGACAAAAATGACAAAAATGACAAAAATGACAAAAATGACAAAAATGACAAAAATGACAAAAATGACAAAAATGACAAAAATGACAAAAATGACAAAAATGACAAAAATGACAAAAATGACAAAAATGACAAAAATGACAAAAATGACAAAAATGACAAAAATGACAAAAATGACAAAAATGACAAAAATGACAAAAATGACAAAAATGACAAAAATGACAAAAATGACAAAAATGACAAAAATGACAAAAATGACAAAAATGACAAAAATGACAAAAATGACAAAAATGACAAAAATGACAAAAATGACAAAAATGACAAAAATGACAAAAATGACAAAAATGACAAAAATGACAAAAATGACAAAAATGACAAAAATGACAAAAATGACAAAAATGACAAAAATGACAAAAATGACAAAAAAGACAAAATTGACAAAAATGACAAAAATGACAAAAATGACAAAAATGACAAAAATGACAAAAAAGACAAAATTGACAAAAATGACAAAAATGACAAAAATGACAAAAATGACAAAAATGACAAAAATGACAAAAATGACAAAAATGACAAAAATGACAAAAATGACAAAAATGACAAAAATGACCAAAAATGACAAAAATGACAAAAATGACAAAAATGACAAAAATGACAAAAATGACAAAAATGACAAAAATGACAAAAATGACAAAAATGACAAAAATGACAAATATGACAAAAATGACAGAAATGACAAAAATGACAAAAATGACAAAAATGACAAAAATGACAAAAATGACAAAAATGACAAAAATGACAAAAATGACAAAAATGACAAAAATGACAAAAATGACAAAAATGACAAAAATGACAAAAATGACAAAAATGACAAAAATGACAAAAATGACAAAAATGACAAAAATGACAAAAATGACAAAAATGACAAAAATGACAAAAATGACAAAAATGACAAAAATGACAAAAATGACAAAAATGACAAAAATGACAAAAATGACAAAAAATGTAAAAATTGACAAAAATGACAAAAATGGCAAAAATGACAAAAATGACAAAAATGACAAAAATGACAAAAATGACAAAAATGACAAAAATGACAAAAATGACAAAAATGACAAAAATGACAAAAATTACAAAAATAGCAAAAAATGACAAAAATGACAACAAAGAAAAATTTTTTTTCAAAAATGATTCTAAAATGATACAGAAATAATTCTCTTCTTGGAACATTAACAATTTTTTCTTTAAAAAATTGTTTAAATAAGAAATTTATTTTTAAAGGATTTGTCGAATAAACTCTTGAGGTCTGGGATGATTACTATTCAATTGATGTTTTCATTTTCCAAGAGAAAGAATTTTTTTTTTCATTTTGTTTAGCATTCCATTTATTGTGACAATTGTAAAAATTTGTTTCCAGCAGTCGTTTTTCTCACTGTATCATTCAGTAAGCCATTGCTATTCGTTTGTTTCACCACCGACTTCCTAGAAGATACACAATTTACAATCGATTTTCACCTCTCTAATGAACTTTCCATATTTTCTTTCCATTTACAGGTACGTATTGAACAAGCAAGCAACAAGCAACCGATAATTGAACGAACTTTTGATAGGAACTGTGGAACCAATCATCGATTGTGTAGGTGGTGATAGAAATCACACCAAGCAAGGTACTTTATGCAGAGGTTCCCTGATAGACTAGAAGACCCTGTAGACTGTGAAGCAACTCTACAATTTTCTGATTGAATCGAAGCTCCTCGTCCTTTTTCTAGGAAGAAGGTAAACAGGAAGGTGGTTTGGATAACAGAGGCAAAAATCAACACCTCTTTCGAATGCAAATTGAAAGTACAAAGCACTAATTTCCCACCGAAGTTGGTAGGGAATCCCTCTCGACTTTCAGTCTCTCTCGAGTTGCTGGTTTACAGCATGAATGAATAGAAATTTTATTCTTGTGGGATTCTTCATCACCGATTCAAAGCAGCAACAGTGTTGATGGAGTGTCATTTTAATTCACCATCAAAGTATGGAAACAAATTTTGATCGTATGTTCGTTGACGATTATTGCTGATATTAAACACTTGAGCAGCAAAGCAAATAATGTTTGTGCACTTTAAACTCTGGCATCACCAAGATGACGTTGATGCCAAACACTTGACAGCTATTAATACTAGCTAGTTAGGCACCTTGGCAAATTTGATCGAATCTCATAATCTCGAACCACAATTGCTTAATCTTCCTCATCAGCTGCCAAATAACACGGTTGAATGAGTGAGGACACCGCAAAATCCTACCCGAAAACATATCTTTATGGAAAATATGAAAGACCGAATACATAATGGGGTAGAGAGAAGGTAAGTTCAAATAACGCAAATCGGGTCAACTTCCACGTATACTTAGATACATATATCCATCAATAAGAAGAAAATTCTCAGCATGGGGACAAGCGATGATAACGATGATAGTATAGTTGTTTGGCATGATTATGACGAGGACGACGACGACGACGATGATGATGATGATGATGATGACAATGTTTCATGATAATGACAGACTGTGAGCTGGCTTCGAAAGACGTTAGCATCCCCCCTTTCATGAATGAATGAAGATACGACGACGCCGAGTGTCCTCTGGAATTGAATTATCCCCCAGAAACGAACGACCTTTATCCTCTTTTACTAGCTAGTGTGTAGAGTAGGACTAACTACTCAGCTTCCACACTATTTCGACCCCTCAAACGGAGACGGAGATGATGGCGAAACGAGAACGAGGAATGAGAATCGCTCCCCTGCTGCTGATGACCTGCTTGAGATAACACGAAACAAGGACATTGCCGTCGCCATTTTCCTCTTCTAGACACCTAGCAACAACATTCAACCACCCACTTCTTCTAGAGAATCTTTTAAGATCACCTTTTTCCGTCTTAATGTTTCAACTAGTGAGTTGAAAGCTGCCATCGAGGTTGTCAAGGAACGGGAGATTCTACTCGTGCTCCTCTGTTGTAAATGTGATAAACAGAATACTAGCCCAGACTTAAGGCAGAAACACAATACAGCGTCGGTCGTCGCGTCACGTCAGCGGTCAACGCTGTCGATAAGTACTAAAACGCGGACGCGACGCACCCGACGATTTTTGCATCACAATTCAGCGTCAAGAGACATCTAAGATGTCTCTTGACGCTGAATTGTGATGCAAAAATCGTCGGGTGCGTCGCGTCCGCGTTTTAGTACTTATCGACAGCGTTGACCGCTGACGTGACGCGACGACCGACGCTGTATTGTGTTTCTGCCTTTACTCGTATGACGAATAAACAACTATGTTGACAAACAAAATCTCCCGGGATAAAAGCAGCAACAACAACAAAAATAACTGGATTGACCGAAGGATGTCAAACATTGAAACGTCAAGATTGATACATTTGCTCGAATAGAAACCAATTTCTTTGTTCGGTACTTAAATCTTGGGACATGAAATTTATTCACATTATCTGCAAAACTAACCATTTACGATTTTACGATTCTTGCTAATCTCAATTTAGAGATTCACTCAGACACGTCTGACGCTCACAAGAATAGAAATGACTGACTTTGATTTGTTTGTTATGCCTAGTGTTGCCAAAATAACAAACGTTGGTATAGAAATTTATTTTATTTGATATATCTTCAGTGTTGCTGAATACAACTATCATTTTGTTATATGTTTGTTACTTAATTTATCGGCCTTATCGGTGAGAAGTGCTGTCCTTTTAAGTAAGAACATCTTAAGATAATCAAATTTTATAGACGGATAGACAGTTGGAAGAAATGAAAGATGGTGAAATTGAGCAGGTAGAATTCATTAGAAACATTATCATCACCAGGCTTCGGACTCATTTCAGAGCCCAATAAGAGCGGAGTTCAAATCGGCTCCGCTCTTTTTAACGTTGTTGTGAGCGGAGCTAGAGTGGTCGATTGGATCAGAGAGACGAAACACACAGGGAGCTGTTTTTTTTACTTACAAATCACTCAAAAGTGAAATAAGTACTCTATAGGAGCGTCTTCCAAAGTGCACTCTGCGCTTTCTACGCTAATTCCGTCTTTATCCACCGGAAGGCCAAATCACAACAAACAATCAGCTGCAGCAGCCTTAAAAATCTGCGCTTCCCAAGCCAATCCATCTTTTCCACCGAATGGCCAAATGATAACAAAAATCAGTAGCAGACTCCTTAAAAATCTGCGTTTGCTAAACCCAATCCGTCTTTTTTCACCGGATAGCCAAAGCATAACAAACAAATCTGTGCTTCCTAAGCCAATTCCGTCTTTATTCCCTGGAAGGACAAATAAAAAAAACATTCAGCAGCAACCGTCTTGAATATCTGCGCTTTCTAAGCTAATTCCGCCTTTTTCCACCGGAAGTCCGCATCAAAACAAACAATCAGCAGCAACAGTCTTAAATTCCTGCGCTTCCTAAGGTAATTCCGTCTTTATCCACCGGAAGGCCAAATCAAAACAAACAATTAACAGCAGCAGCCTTAAAAATCTGCGCTTCCTAATCCAATCCATCTTTATCCACCAGAAGGCCAAATCACAACAAACAATCAGCAGTAGCAGGCTTGAAACCCGCACATCCTAAGTCAATCCGTCTTTTCCACCGGAAGGCCAAATCACAACAAACAATCAGCAGCAGCAGCCTTAAAAATTTGTGTTTGCTAAGCCCATTCCGTCTTTTTTTACCGGATAGCAAAATCATAACAAACACATCTGCGCTTCCTTAGTCAATTCCGTCTTTATTCACCGGAAGGCCAAATCACAACAAACAATCTGCAGCAGCAGCCTTAAAAATCTACGCTTCTCACCAATCCGTTTCCACCGGATGGCCAAATCCAAAAAAAAAAACAAAACATTCAGTAGCAGTCTTAAATTTCTGCGCTTCCTAAGCCAATTCCATCTTTATCCACCAAAACGCCAAATCAAAACAAACAATCAGCAGCTGCCTCAAAAATCTGTGCTCCCTAAGCCAATTCAGTCTTTTGCACCGGAAGGCAAAAACACAAAAAAAAAACAATCAGCAACAGCAGGCTTGAAATCTCCACTTTCTAAGTCAATTCGTCTTTTCCACCGGAAGGCCAAAATCAAAACAAACAATCAGCAGCATCAGTATTAAAAATCTGCGTTTCTTAAGCCAATCCGTCTTTTCCACCGGTCGACCAAATCATAACAAACAACCAGCAGCAGCAGTCTTAAAAATCTGCGTTTGCTAAGCCCATTTTGTCTTTTTTCAGCGGATAGCCAAATAGTAACAAACAATTCTGCGCTTCCTAAGCCAATTTCATCTTTTCCACCGGAAGGCCAAATCACAACAAACAATTCTCCACTTTTCTGAATTTCTCCACTTTCTTAGCCAATCCGTCTTTTCCACCGGAAGGCCAAATCAATCAGCAGTTGCAGTCTTGAAAATCTGCGCTTCCTAATCCTATTCGTCTTTATCCACCGGTCGGCCAAGTCATAACAAACAATCAGCAGCAGCAGCCTAAAAAAATCTGCGCTCCCTTAGCCCATTCCGTCCTTTTTTCATCGGATAGTCAAATCATCACAAACAAATCTACGCTTTCTAAGCCAATTCCGTCTTTTCCACCGGATGGCCAAATCACAAAAAAAATCAGCTGCAGCAGCAGCCTTTTAAATCTGCGCTTTCTGTGCCTATCCGTCTTTCTACCGGAGGCCGAATCAAAAACTTATATTTTCGTAGCAGCAGCCCTGACAATCTGCGCTCTCTGTCATTATGCTACTAACCACGCCATTGTCGTGATTTTACGAGTCTTACGAATCTCAATTCAGAGATTCACTTAAACTCGTCTGTCGCTCACACGAATAGATTAATGACTGACTTCGTTTTGTGTGTTGCCTGCCTAATGCTGCCAAAATAACAAACCTTGCCATAGATACGTAATTTATTTTAAATATCTTCAGTGGCCAAATACGTTTTATTTTATTTTACTTTAATTAAATTTGATTTATTTCCGGCGTATCTTTTATCTCATCTCTGAAGATATGTTTTGATTATTGGATCATGAGCGAATGTTTTAGAGTTATTAACATCAAAATAAACAACAACAAAATCATTGAAGCAGTAACATTAGGTTTGCGGAATCCGTATTTTCGACGTCAAATTAAAAAAAAACATGAGTTTTTAGGAAAAAATATTTTCAACTGTTAATTTGTATTTCAACAAGAAGACTCTTCTCTAGTACTATCCCGATCAGGAGAGCATATCAAAATAATAACTCAAACATATTTCACGAGATATTTATTATCTTTTTCAGTTAGAATTTTCTTTTCATAATTTTCGACTCCAAGTTTCTTGAATCTGGGTAATATCTTATTCTGATTGACATTCTTGAATAGGATTAAACTCACTTTCATCGATAAAGAATTGGTTTCAAACTATCATTAAATATTATAATCGTATCTTATTTTTATATGCATATAATCTTCCATGAAACACGAACATCAAAGTCAACGGCCCAAACCGTACTTTAATGAGTTTCGCTCAACAGATTCATAAAATTGTATTCAATATTTTGGAACCCAAAAATGGAGTATGGTGTTAGCAAATAATGTGGGTTATTGACATTCCACTAAAAAATTTTCTCGAAGTCATTTTGTCATTTTGTAGCATACCGTTCGAAAGTAATTGAAGAAAAACAAGCTGACGTGACAACGGTTGACAAAAAGACCTTTTCGAAACTTTTTCGCTGAAGTCAAATTCTCCTATTGTCAGTACAATTCCTTGATCTAGAGTAAGGTTGCCAGATTTTTTTAAGCACATATCCTGGCTTTTTTCAATGAAATTCGGGCTACCAAACCGGGCTGGACTTTTTCCAAATTTCGTATTAAATATCCAGGCAATCTTGCAAGCATATTCTGGAGACTTGTTGCAAATGAAAGTTTACACAAACTTTGTTCAGACAGTTTTTGAAAAAGTACTCAATAACATGTAGAATAAGGTAGCCAGAATTTTTTCAGCACGTATCCGAGCCGGACAAACCGGGAAATTTTCTATAAAAACCTGGAAAAATCCGGGCATTTCATTTCTCAATTGTCGACCAAAAATCCGGGAAATATCCGCACAAATTTTGTAAAAACCCAGAAATTACTCAATAAAATTCAAGATAAAAAAATTGAAAAAAAAAATATTTTCATCAAAATTCATAAACAGAATTTGAATTGTATTTTAGGCTTCGAAGAACCTTTCATGATGATTTTTGCAAAATCTGCTTAATTTTTTTTTGTTTTGGTGGCTAAGTAAGAAAATTTTACAACACAATTTATTTTTATTTTGTTTGATTTACCAAATGAAGTAAAAAATCCGGGCCAAATCCGGCCAACTGGGCCGGGTCAGACTGTTCTTGAATTTTGTAAATATCCGGGCAAACCCGGATAAAACCGGGCAATCGGGCAACCTTAATGTAGTAAAACCATGTTAAAAACGTGACGTGACGACGTGTGACTTTTCGAAAACAGGTTTTTCGTTCCGTCATCACATCACGTCTTTCATTGGGAAGTAACAAAATTGGAAAAAAGTAATGAAGTAATGAATGACAAATCATTAGTTGAGCTGTATAATGCCACAAGAAACCTTTTAAAATATGTTTTAGTATAAATTTTTTTGTGTTGAACTGATCAAATCAGGTTTTACTGAAAGTACATGAAGTGAAAGATTTTCAGATGTATCTTAAATTGTTCTGATTAGTCTCAAAATAGTCTCAAAATTGTCTTAAAAGTGTTTTAAATTTGCATAAAAATGTCCTTTAAAAATTGAAAAAAAAAATCATTAATAAATGAAATAGTCAAAATATCTTGAAAAAAAAAATATTCAAATGACAAACGATATGAAAAAAAAATTTAAACAAAAAAGGTTAAAATAAATAAAAAAAGAAAAATACAAATGACAAACAAAATGAAAAAAAAAGTTAACGAATTTCGACATTATATGTATATTTCGAAATGCGGTCAACAAAATTTAACAAATTCAGTATCTGTAAGTTTTAGAAAGTGTTGTGTTAGATTTTGTAGAATATTATAATATAGTTTCACCATTCAATTCATAACACTTGAGTTATGCCTCTAAGAGTTCTACATGCACGGCTAGCGAAAAAACGAGGTTTCTGTATTTGGTCGTCAATGTGTTGAGAAAAACTTTTTAACTACATCCCTGAGAAAAACTTTGGGACATTTTAAAGAGCAGACTCCACAAAAAACTTTTGAACTACATTCCTGAGAAAAACTTTGGGATATTTTAAAGAGCAGACTCCACAAAATAGAAAAAGTCTTCTAAAGTGCCCGGGAATCGAAAGAAATGTAACTCACTACAAGTGAAAAAGATGGCGCTAGCCAGTACTGCACAAAATTTGGTTCCAATGTTTTTCTTGTTTCTGAGCTGTCTCGAAAAACACTTAACAGTTTTTCCAAATTTAGCACATGTAAACATTACATTTGAAGCTCATTTTGCTTAAAATTTTATTATAACTCCATCCACACAATCAAAAGTCATTTACAAAAGAAAATGAAGCAGTTTTCTCGAGTACAGGCCTTTTAATCAAAATTTGCACATTTCTCAAAATTGTTGAAAAGGTCTAAAAAGTGTGGACAATATGGACACAATAGAAAATTTCATCTCTTGATAGTTTTTTTTTAAATTGAGCGACCAAAAAAACCTAACAACTTCACAAAATTCAACATCTCGACTCAAACTGTGCAGCGGGTTTGTTGCTGCCCATTTTCGGTACAAATCAGCTTACAATTTTTCCGAACACTTTCGGAAACAAAGTGGTAGCTACCTACAACTATCTAAAGTAGACGAAAGTTGTGAACAGCAAAAAAAAAACCGACAAAACAAAACAAGTTAAAGCCAAATGAAGCCTGCCGAAAAACTTTACGACGACTGGTGGTTCAGGAAATACCCCATCCAAAAAAATAAAAGTAGGGTCAGAAAAATTCAACATTGACGACTTCCTCCATCTTGTTCGTTGGTGGTTGTGAAAAAGCTAGTGAGTTTTTTTTTACTTTACATTACCAAGGTTAGATGTGAATTTTCCCTTTTCGTTTTGCTTTTACGATGACCAAATTTTGTCTCATTTATTTTTTACGATATTTTTTATTCCTCACTTTTTCCTCTTATCTTGTCCGAGGTGGACCCTGAAAATGGGTGTGACTATCTGGAGGGCCAATTTTGAAGGCTGAACGGAACGGAAGTGGCGCATCCCTGTAAGTTTAATGGCTCTTCTGGGAATTCGCTGCCGGTTCGGTTCCGGTCGTTTTGAGTCGGCCAGCAGCTTCCATGGTACGTGGCTGGGGGAAAACAGAAAACTTTGCTTTCTCCCTATTTGATGCCGATTTAAAGTCCGCTAATGGTGATGGAGTTTTGAAGCTTTTGCAGGTTCGAACTTGGTAGCTTTCTCTAGCCCCTATCTTAATTTAAGAAACGACTCTTCAAGCGACTTGAAGCGACTCTCATTTCCCAGGTGTCGAGGTAAGGTGAACATCGAGAGTGTTCTAATTTAGCTTCAACCACATGGCATTAACACTTTAGAGATTGCCCTTTCTCGACAAGACGAAAGTGATAGACAACTGCGGGGAATTCGCTCCATCACAAGGACGGCGCCGTGGTGGTTTCCATCAAGTGAAACCTCAACCCGACGCCAGAGATCTTTTGGCGTACCAACAGGAGGCAGGATGACATGTTCCAGCACTTTGTGCTATATCCCCATCTACAAGCATACAGGAAACACCCTCTTCGTTAGTTAGCAAACACACCGACAGATGGGGAACCGCCAGCTAGCAAGTTAGTTGAGCCTGGAAAGCGAATCGAGTCGTTGACATCCAACGTGTCCGCCTCTCGTCAGGAGAACTAATTGGATTGAAAGTCAATTAGAAGCAAATAAATATCAATTTAATATGCTAATGAAATCATGACAAAGAGAAACGTAGACGTGTAGCGCGCACATCACGGCACGGCTTTGCACAGCGCCACGGTGAGTGGCAGGATATGCCGGAAAAGCGAAAGGTAATGTTTGAGTGGGTGGGTGGAAGGCGGCGAAAGAGCAACAGGATCTATCCCGCATCCATCGAAACCTAGATCCGATCCCGGGGGGTAATCTGGGGTTGTTTCAGAATGAATGTCGTCCTTTTAAACAGGTTTTTCTTTTCAACATGTCTATGAAAATTAAATTCCCAATTTTGACTGACTGATACTGTTGTGATATCAAATAAAATCGGAAAATGAATTTTTTTCAATTTACAACTAGTTTATTGAAGGCCTTTTACTTTTACAAAGTTTTAATGTGCCGAGTGTATTCGATTCACTATAGGTTAGTAGGAAAGGGAGCCGTAATAGTCGCGGCGACTCAACTGTTAGAAATCTTAAAATAAGGGAAAGGAAAATGAAAATATAATAACTGATAATATAATTCTCGTCAAGTCATGTAAAAAGGTTACAATAGTGATTGATATATGGTTGGATTATCCCTAATAATTTCTAATCTGTTCAACTGGCAACAATTCCAGTATGCACTACGAATTCACTCTTCGTCGATTCTAGAACAATAGCGAATTGACGTTGTCTCTCACTTGCGACTCTCTGTTATTGTTTACATTTGCCACGCGGTTCGTCAATTCGGATCAATCGCCGCGGTATAAAGTTCGGTCGTTGCGAGTGTAGTTCAACACCTCCTCTCAATTTACACGTTCCGTAACTCGCCTTGGGAAGCCCCTTGGTGAATGCATCGGTAGGATCGTCCTCCGAACGGATGTGTTTGATGTGGACCTTCCAAAGCTTAACCAGCTCTCGAATGAACATGTATTTCAAGTCCAAATGCTTCATCCGTTGATCACTTCTAGTTTCTTCTGTGAATTGAATACAAGGCATTGTCTGCCATGATAATAAAAGAGTCAGTGTTAGCCACACCTAGTTCGCCAAGGAGGTTTGTTAACCGCATTCCTTCCTTGGTTGCCATACAGAGTGAAATTAGTTCAGCTTCTATGGATGACAGATTGACGTTTCGTTAACCACGAAACCAGATTACCAAATACCTTGAAAGCATGACCAGAAATAGACTTTCTTTCATCGACATCGTTTGCGAAGTTGGCATCAGTATATCCCATTAAAACGGGGTTCTCTCCGCTTTAGTCCCGCCCAATGCGCATCGGAAGACGTCGCTTGAAACATGCGGATTGCGCTGACTGCGGCACAAATGTCCGACCTCGTTGAAAGAGCAAGATTCTGCACACATCCTAGCAGTTCCTTAAATGGATGATTGGTTGGTTCACCATCCTTCGTCTTCGTCCACTGCACATTCGGATCCGTTGGTGTACCTATGGGATTACTGTAAAACATGCCAAACCGTTTAAGTATTCTCTCGGTGTAACCCACCTGAGAAATTTCAATGGTTTGCTTATAATAATAATCGTTGATTCTGCGACCTGCTAGCTTGTTTAAAACCATACAAGTTTTTCTGCAGTCTGAAGAGTAGTGAGTTGCCCATGTACATCTCGTTCGTAAGTCTCTTATGTATATCTCTTCCTCCAATTGATCAATTGAGGGAGGCTGTTTTTACGTCTATCTGGTGAATGGTTGAAGTTGACTGGTTAGCTAAGGACCAGATTGTACGAACACTCTCCATTTTGACAACGGGCGCAAACGTGTCTTCGCAATCATTACCAGACCGCTGTGAGCAACATTTCGCTTCTAATCTTGCTTTGTATCTTCCGTCTTCTTTTATCGAAAATACCCATTTCGATGAGATTTTCGTTTTTTGGGCAAGCGCTCGACCGTCTTCCAGATCTTATTTTCGTTCAGGGCTTTCGATTCATCGCTGATGGCATTTTTCCACTTTGGCCAGTCATCCCTTGTCTTCAACTGGTCGACAGTTTGTGGAACATCGCTATTATTTGTTGCTTTCTTGTTAGTGTCGTCTGATCGGCGAACTACAAACGGGAATCGGTTGTGATCCAACCTCCCCTTCACCGTCAGTGTGACTGTCAAGATCTTGTGCGCTTCCATAATCAGATTTACCAACCTTACCCACGTGATGTTCTCAATTGAATATTCATCTTTAACAACGATGACTTCGGGCTTGTCTTCAACAATCTCGTTACCCACGAGATGCTCATCTTAGTGTCCCACGAAGTTTTTAGACGCTTCGGAACTTTTTGTTGTAGGTTCGGAATCTGCGGAGGAGCCAGCTTGCAAACGTGCGACCTTCGAAGTTGTGCTCGCCTTCGAGATTTCGCTTGGCACGCCTGAAATCGTAACTCCCATCTGATTGGGACTTGCAACAGCTGCCTCGCCAGGAATGGCAAAGACCAGGGGATGGCATCTCTATCCTTTGTCATTGAATTTGACAACCATCAAAATTACGGGCCCTCGATTTTGTGGGCCCATAACAAACCTGACATTTTGCTGTCAAGGAACCGGTCGAAATGTCAAATACTAGAGAATTATGAATGATTGCTCATTAACACAACAATTATTCTGGTTCCTCCTGGTCTGAAAATTTTGACTTTTTCAACTCCTTTGGGATTGGGAACTGATTTGGAAGGAAAATACCATCAACTTCTCTCCCGATGGATAGAAAAAAAGGTTCTTTCTCGCAAAAAGAAACAGGTTGCCATCCCCCTGGCAAGACGCGCCGCACCGATCAAATGAAACAGAGTACAATCACATTTTTTCTCGTCAAGTCATGTTTAGAGATCAGGTTACATGATATATACTTGGATTATCCATTCGTCATATTGCCAACACTTTTCGAATGATTTCCAATGTGTTCAACTGGCAACAATAAACACTACACACAAAATAATCTGGATGTAGCGGCTACGTGTAAAACTACATAATTTTTATCCAATAGATTTTCACGTAGATGCTACGCAATAAGCATGTAAACGCGCCTCTATAAGAATCGGTGCATAATGAATATCAAATAAAATTTGCGTGATTTTTAACTTAAAATTTTAAGTGAGTACGACATGATGTTACAGTAAAAGGTACGTGACATTCGTATAGTTTTGAAATGTAACTAAGGTCGATTTGCTCGTTGATTTTGTTTCTCTTTTTATTTTGATTTAAGAAAATCAATGAAAATCTTTTTAAGGAAAGTTTATTCAAAACTGAATTTCAAACCAACACTATACCACAAAAAAAATATAAATAAGTATAAATAAGTTACCTGTCCCGGATCAGTCGAGAATCCGTTTTTTGATAATCCCTGGAGGGCACTCAGATTTATTTGATTCGTCAGGATGCCCGGAAAACTAACACCAACCTAACGCAAAGGGGTGTTCCGTGGCCTGAAAAATAAATCAATTTCTTTCGTTAGAAATTTCAATTCCACTGTCCAAATCATCGGTAAATCTATTCGGCTACGAATCTCGAAAATTGTGACAACTCACCTTCCAAATAATCCAGAGGCAACTGACAGAAATAGCAGTTTTCGGTGTAATCCTAGCGAAAACTAAACAAAACTTTCTCAAATATTCCACTTAGAACATAGTCAGGTAATATATCTTTCCTTATAAGATTTTGAAGAAGAAAAAAATACTCGAAACCGAGTATAAACTTGAAATTCATGAGGCAATTATGTGAAAGTGAAGTAGCTACTACCAGGGCGCACTTGAAAAACACTTTGGTCACTACAAGATTCACATAAAATCGATATGATGCAACAAAACTTCAGTTTACTTGAAAAATCCCGTTAAATTAATTTCTAAATTATTTTGCGTATACGAATTCACTCTTCGTCGATTCCAAAATAATAACGAATTGACGTTCTCTCTCGTTATTGTTTACATTTGCCACGCGGTTCGTCAGTCCGGAGTCCGGATCAATCGTCGAGGTGCATAAGTTAATTTTGCTGAGTTCAACAAAGGTATTAGATAAATTGAAATCTTAAAGCATGGATCATCCAAAATCTGGACGCACTGTTTATTATACCATAGCGCTCCCAGTTGTCGGATCTGGAATGTTTTGACAGTACTTTGTTCGTAAATGTTTCCGCTATCAATGCTGAAAATTTCATAACGATTCGTTTTGTTCCAATAAGGTTACCCACGTCAAAAACCCAACGTGGTCTGGTTCAAAAATCGTGAAATCGGATTTTGGGCGGCTTCCTGGCCAAAAATTTGACAAAGCCACTGGTCGGAGTGATGTCCCCGCCAAGTTCAAATTCGTTTTTGCCGATAAGTTGGCAAGAAAGTGTTTGATCTAGCAAGGTATTTGCAGCTGAGGAAAAAAAACCCCGGTTTTTGTGAAAAACAAGACCATGGACTGCGAAATGTACAAGGAGGAGTGCCTTAAAAAACATTTTTTTCGTACATTAGATCTCACAAAAGACCAGTAAAGTTTTCGCCAGATTTGTAAGCTACCACTATATACAGTTAAGAGGAATGTACAGTGGTATCGGGCCAACGACGGGTGGATTTTGTCGAAAAGGACATCAATCTACCCAACTGCCCTCAATTCCGCCCTATCAAAAAATGTTGGGCAGAAGATGAAGGAGAATGGTAGGACGACTCGAGATGCAACAGAGATGAAGAGATTGTGGAACAAAATGGCCGCTGAGGTCAGTGAATAGGGTGTCCAAACTATGATGAGTGGTTCTCGACGAAAAGTTCGAAATTTCATCAAAACAAAATCGGAATAATTTTTATTATTATTTTTCCTTTGAAGTGCAATAAAAACTATACATTTTGATTACAAAACATTTTTATTTTTTTTACATAGCTCCGAGGTAGACCCTTTTTAATGCGACCAGATTTTGTGTGATCTATGCTTTAGATATAAATTTCACTATGACTTTCTCTAGTGAAGTCAGAAATATTTATAATAGTATTTTCAATTTTTTAAGTTTTAGAATTTTATTTCTTTTAAGCGTGTATCTCTGAACCGAGAAGATATTTACATATACATACGTACGTTTAAAAAAAACTCAATAATGTGCCCAATTCGGAACATTTCCCTTAAAGAGTAGCTTCCTACCACACAGTACCCTATCAACAGCGAACCCAAACAATATTGTAGCAGTGAACCCCCTGAAAGCTGAAAGCTCCTCTTGAAGAAAGTCAACCACGGACAGAGTGGCGTCTCGTTGTTTAGATTTCTAAGTTATCCATCGACTTGGTATACATTTGTGAATCTACGCCTTCCCGTTGCCGACTATCCATCCAGAGCCGTTTCCCTCAAAGTTGAAAGTTACACTTGGAGGCTCCATCCTCGCTAAAATCATCAAACTGCTATAGTGTTTCGCTAAGGGAAATAAATCAACACACATCCACCCACCCACACAAACTTCAATATTGCCGGATGTTAGGCGCTCGTCGCTCGTTGGTTCCTGTTGTTGTGAAACACACCTGATGAACGAACGACCAAACCTGGAGGATAGCAGATGTTTGTTTACGCTTGGATAGCGATAGGATGTTCGGGGCTCCCCCTTTGTTTGATAGCAAATGCAATGCAACCCATCCATCAATCGATGACAGCGACCATCAGTTGACGAGGTGAGATTTTCCTGGGCGGTGGAAAGAGGAGGCTTTTCCCAGGACACGATCCACACTTCCGGTTTCGGGACACACGAGCCAGCCAGAGCGCGATACCACTGATTAATGGATTGATGCACTTTCTGGAATAGCTTCTCGGTATCTACATATGTTTGTATGTATATTTTGTGGAAACTTGAGGCTTAGCTGAGGGAATTAACTGGAAAGCGTGTCAGTCAGTAGTGAGGTACTTTATCAATACCCTACTTGGGAGGATGATAGCCAAATTCAAATTGTTTATCTTCCTGGGATGAACGAAGTGGTGTGAAGCAGATAGCAGATGCTATATCTCACACCCTAGACTGAGTCGATTTGGGATCATTTTTTAATTTCTCAAATCCTGGGGTCTTAAAAGCTTTGTTTTGATTCAAATCTCACCCATGATTATTTGCAGAATTTTAATGTAAGGTTTACATGAGTAAATTTGAACTTTTAAGTTTGAATTCAAAAATTGGATATTTTGTTCTGAAAAATCAGCCTAATTTTTGTATCTTCTGTGATTCTTAGCCTGCTAATGGTTTTTGTGTCATTTTTCAAGTTTTCAGCTGAACTACTTCATATCTTTTAAGGCAAAAAAGTTATTACCCAGCAACATTTTTGTAGCAGGCAATATACATACATAAATTTCTTTTTCTTTCTAAAGCGACGATAACTACACCAATTGGCCGTGATCCTACAGCTTATTCGTACCTATAGAAAGAATGCAAGAGAGCGCAAGATTTTTCTCTCATAGCCTCTCATAGTCACGATATTATCCAGTTCCCTCATTGATCAATATTACTCAATTCCCATCTGATTTTTAGCCATCTGGATTAGCTGCTGGTTGCAGAGAGAACATGACGATGATTTTCATTATTTTCAAACATGGCGGACTTTCTATCCTATCCGATTTGAACTGACTTCAGACGTCATTTTATACGATCTTTTCACTATACAGTTGGAATTGCGAATCGCAACACCATTGTAAACGACTGAAGTTATAATTTCTGATACGATTTCATGTTTGCTTGGTAGCTGTTGAATAGGGGTATGTCTTTGGCATTGAAAAGCAATCCACTCATCTGACATCACAGCCAGGTATTGCTAGACTACTGCTTTATTTCTATTCTTTGTCCAGGGCACTAGGATACATTCCACCGTGACGTCAAATCGCTTTTCCGAGCTTTTCTGAACTGTTATCATTCTAGAAGGCAACCAATTTACTTGAAAATTCAAAAAAAAAGTAGCAAACGGTCGCAAATTGAATTTCTTTTAAAATTAATATAATTTGGTCATTAAAAAAATTAAGTTGTTTGTGTTATGATCGATTACTTTTGTGACGTGAATTCACGTTCGAATGGATCATTTTTTACTTCAGTGCATACCACTTCGATTTCCTGTTCTCTCTGTGGGAATAGGATGTTGGTGTCTTCAAATAATTTGTAGAGAACACAATTACTCACAGTTTGATTTTCATAACTTCTCGATTGAACAACAACGAACAAAGCTTTGCCTCTTTAAAGTTGTGACGTAAATTCACATAAACACAAAAGGATAACGGACTGAATTCACGTTAGGAAATTTCAAAGTTATTCTGAACCATCCTTAAGAACCTTCAAATTATGCACACTTTTAAAAGAGATATTTTTTTATTCCAACTTGTGCATTCATAAAATTTTAGTATCTTTTCCTAACTTTTTCCTTAATTTGACTGGCACTTTAATAGCAACGTATTGAGGAATCATACGCAAAAATTACTACTGATTCACAGTCTTTATTTGAAGATTCCACACTTCCGGTTTTTTTCAATTTTTATTTGAATACTAGCTGATCCCGTACGAACTCCGTTTCGCTTTCAACTTTTAATACACGAAGATGAGTTTGCTTTTGAAAAATGAATAGAGCATATTTCTCTTATAAAATTTAACCAAAAAAAAAAAAACAAATTTTGTGACGTGAATTCATTAATTACAGTGTTGTAACTCAGCTGGATTTCAACCGATGTCTATAAAAGTTTATAAAAATTTAGTGTTTCAAAATCGTCTCGTCATTTTCGAAGAAAATCTTTTTTTTATAAAATGTCAAGTATTCTAATAAAATTTATAAGTTTCCTTTTTTGTGACGTGAATCTACTCATTGGCGACTGCTTTTGTTTGCTTTTTGATACAACCACATTTGAGGGTCTCAGAGCCAAAGGGGTATAAGTGACAAAATGGTCGATTTTGAGTTAATGATGCCAAACGATTTTTCACATTTCAAACTGTATTTAATATTTTTTTTTGGATTTTTAGAATTTTATTTACATACTCTTACATTCGATAGAAAAATACAAATTCTCTAAAAATGTATGGAAAATCGAAAACACAACAATTTAAAAGCGTGTTTACTCGAAATATGCTTTTAAGCACTTATACCCTTTTGGCTCCAAGGGCCTCATTTGATATAAACAAACTTTTTTTCTACATAATAGAGCAATTTTTTGGCTTCAAAATGTAAAAAAAAATCCAAAATAAATTAATCAATATATTTTAATTATTTTTTTAATAGTTGGCAACACTAACACTTTTTCCAACAAAAATATTTATTTACAAAATAATATAAAACATGTTCAATTTTTCTTTCTTTCCGCTAGTTTGTTTTTACTTTTGTACGCAATAAAAAATGTGAGAAAAAAAAATTGCTAGCAGAAAATTGGCGGACTAAATAACGATGAGCGGTTTGTATCGAACACTGCAATTTTTTATATCAAAGTTCATGAAAGTCCTTTTTTCCATTCGATTTTGACACATATGCTAAAATCGTATGTTTTTTTGGAATGACATTACCTTGTAGTTTTCGCGATAACAGGACCAATATAATCTTGTCGCTAGAACGAATTTGATAGACTCCGATTTGCTGGCTGTGATAGACTTGGACTACATGTTCGAAATATACCTTTTCTAAAAGCTATTGATCTTCGTCTAAAATTCTTTTTATTTTCATATTTCCCTATCTATTTCCTTTTCTCTTTAAAAAAAGTGAAATAAACTAGAAGCAAGGAAACTATTGTAAAAAACAACGAGTTGGGCTCCTTAAAGCCCAACTCGTTGTATGGGCCGTTTCAAATAGAAGATTGAAGACACCAATATAATTTAGACGAACATCAAAATCACGTTTTACGTTCTTCAGTGTTGATAACATATAACAAAAAAAATAAAAAAAACTCAAAAATTAAAAAAAATAATGAAAATTTCATAAAATAAAAATACAAATACAAACAAAAGACTAAACATGAAAAAAAATAACAAAAAACTTATAGAGAATGACGAAAATAGTAAATATGACAAAAAAAAACCAACATTATAAACAAAACAAGAAAAGTGCTAAATGCATAAAAAACATGGGCGTGTTGCTAAAATTGAACAGGGGTCAGTACTTTGTCTTACTTTCTTCGGTAAACATAAAGATAAGATAAAAAAATAACTAGCATAGCTGTCGCCGAACAACCAGCAACATTGGCGACACTGGCGTGAAGAGACAGTTCATCTGACAGTTGACACGAGCACTTTAGTCGAACATTAACCTAAGAACTTCCGTTCTTATAGATAGCTAGAATTGCTATAGTTTTACATTCCTTCTTAAAGTTATCAGCCTGTTGAGCTACATTCGGTGAAAGAATTTGTTAGTGCTAATAATCAGAGCTAGTTTTATACACAGGTAGCTAAAACTGAACTATCTATTTTGTGAATTCCTATTACTAACTTTGTTGATAGGTTGTGTAGGTTGATCTGCATCATACACGTTGGATTCCGACTCCGATTTCGGATACTTAGTCTCCGCTAATAAGTAAATTTGATAAATAATTTACGTTAACAAAGCTGTTTACTAATAAAATTCATACGCAGGTCTTCATCAACCGCGAATAGCAATAGCTAAATAGTTGCCAAATAACAAATTGGCATTAATTGGACTGAAATGTAAGTCTCGTAACCTACAAACTTGTAATCACCATCTAAATAATAATTCTATTAATTTTAGTTTGAAGCTACAATAAACACTTGCTATCAAAACTCATCTAAGTCTATTTGGCAACAATAGCATAGCATAGCATTGGGTGACTACACACATCTTGCATTGGCTGATAAATAAGGTACAACTCATAATTAAAACCAACACAAGATGCCAATATGCGCATCTGGATGCAACACGCATTTCTAGTTTTGATTTTAAAAATAAGTGTGGTACCTTATTGCACACCGCTACAAGTCAATGTAATCGTAATGGGGATGATCTGATACATTAATATAAACTTTTCAGGTGCAGAGAACTCATACGACGCAAGGTGCTGTATTCAGATGGGTAGGGAAAGGGATATTTATATGGGAAAACTTTTTTGGCAAAAAGGATTGACAAGCAATTCGAATAGAATAAATATGATGTTAAAGCATTAAATTTTCAAAAAGAAACGATCTCACCAAAGTCCATTAAATAGTAGTTGGTTTCCGCCAGTGCTAAGATCTTCCTCAATTCGGTCATCTTGAAACGTTTTTCAACCATTTTTATATTTCCATCGCCTACAAGCAACACGCATCGCAGTAATCAGGAAAATGAATCACAACCACTTTCCGTCGCGGATAAAACTTTTTCATAAACAGCTGCCAAAAAATCGATCTGCGACACGACACTTCTGCCAAATTCTTCAGATACTTATCCACTTAACAATTTATCCCAACTTCACCAGCATTCGTTCACTTAACTCAACTTTTGACTCAACTTGAATCAGAAAATACGTTATTGAACCTGTGCTTTGTAGAATTTAAAACTGCGTTAGCGAAAAACAGGTCACAACGACAGCCATTTTCGTTTGCTCTTTCAAACACTATTATTAAAATAATGAAATCACAGATCATCCCGGTAACTTCACATATCATTTTACATTCTTCACTTTAATCTACATTCCATAATTAAATGTTTAAAGAATGAGGACGTAGACGAAACGCGCTATCGAAAAAAATCACGACCGTTCTCGTGCAAGGCCAACTCGGATCTCCTAAAGATAAGATCAAAAAATAACTATTTGAAAAACAAACAGATCTACATACATTTTATCCAGAATCTTTAATTCTATAAATTGACAAAAAAAGACAAGTTTCAAGAAATTTCGAAAATAAAATATTATAATGACTACAACTATCATCAAGTATTTTCAAACTAGTGTGTTCTACATTTTATTGAAAACTCTATCTACAATTTTGCTTAAGATTTGAAGGACATATTCCAAATGGATTACAATATTTATTTGTATATACATAAGGGTGGAAGCCAAATGGGTCATGTCGAATTTCGCATACCAACCTGTCAAACCAACTGATCTGCGAAATATTGTAGCTCAATCGAACTTTATTCAGGGGTGTCTCAAGGCACTCAAAGTTTGACCTTCAAAAATCACCAAAGCGGGGACCAAAGCTAATCGAAAAAATCGAAATTTTAATTTTGATGTCAAAGGATTTCAAAATGCATGAAACGTTGAAATCGAATGTCATCTTGAAAAAAAAATTGTCCGAAATTGACTTCCTGGGACTTAGTCAATTTTCCGTAGCACGGGTTTTCTGAAAAACCGATTTCTTGCCAAAAACATTTTTTTTCCTAAGATAGCACCAGATCTCGACGTTTCATACATTTATCAGTAATTTGGCATCAAATTAAAATTTCGATTTTCCTGATTTTGGTAATTTTTGCCAATTTTAGTCATTTTTGAGTCATTTTTGTTATTTTGGTCATTTTTATTATTTTGGTCATTTTTGTCGGTTATAGGTAGTTATTTTTGTAATTTTTGTGTCATTTTTGTTTATTTTGTCAATTTTGTGTATCATTTATGAGTCTTTTCTGTGTCATTTAAGTGTAATTTAGGTGTCATCATTTTGTATCATTTTTGTGTCATTTTTGTATCATTTTTGTGTCGTTTCTGTATTATTTCTGTGTCATTTTCGTGGATTTTTTTGTCACTTTAGTCATTTTTGTGTCATTTTTGTCATATTTGCCGCCTTTGATGATTTTTTAGGGTAAAAACCGAAACTTTGAGTGCTTTTAGGCTCCCCTTTTTTGGGCCAATCTACAAAATGTATATGGTCGATTTTGAAAATTTTATACATATGTATAATTTGAATGAAAATAATATTTTTTTAAAACATCAGATTTCAGTTTCAATTCCCCGAAGAAGGAAGTGGTTCCTCCGTTTAAAAAATATGCTGTGAAGGTTGTCTCGTCTATAGTTCCTATCTAATGAGAACTTGAATAAGAAACATAGATGTTGTAGATCAATCACTTTCAATTTACACAAAATCTGAATGGAAATCTCTTACCGTTCTGATCGTTTCTGTTGCAATGTCAGAGTGTTTTTGTCAATTAAGTCAAAGTAAAACTGTAACAAGTGTTCTTCATAGGACGACACTTCATTTTCTGAGCTTCAGGGCCAGCAGAACACACACAGCCCGGAAAGTAAAGTTTCCACCCACGACATGGTCCTGCTCAATCCGTGGTTTTTTTCCGCACAGCAGCTTTTCCGTGTGAATTTTTCACCTGTCACATTTGGCGGTGGTGGAAAATTTGTCACCAAGCTACTACTAGGTACTTTGGCCCTCTCACTTGTTTTCATTCTAGAAGCTCACATTTACTTTCGTTTACCTTTTGCTGGCAACGATATGATGATGTTGGATGCTGATGATCTCCGGATGGCTTCGTCGTTTTCGTCGTCGTGTGTTTTTGTTCCGGGGTTTACCTTTTTTGAGAGCACTTTTGCAGGTGTCATGCCACTACTAAATGGAAGCCATTAGAACTAAAGTGTGACAGGGAAGAGAGAGAAGTGTGTGTTCATCACTTTGTGTCTATTTTCATCAATTTTTTTTTTTTTTGGTCCGTTGAAGGTTTTTAATTATTCACAAACGTTAAAACGAGGCTCTGAAATGAAGGCATCATTTTTCTGATGACATTGGCGCTTTCAGAGTTTAATCATTTTCAGTTGTGATTATTCAAAAAAAAAATTTTTTATTTTGGTAAAGATATTAATTCAAAAAGATAAACAATTCTCCCAGTTTAACCATTGACATAATTCAGAAGGATCTAAAGGTAAAAATTCATCCTTCGCCCTTTTCAGATTGTTAACATGAAGAAAATATTTTTCAGCTGACTAGAACAATTGACCAAACAGTGTTTGGTCATTTGTTCTAGCGAACTGAAAGATGTGTTTGGCAAACACAATTTTGTATCTGTTTCAGAAAGCTGGGTCACAATTGATGTCGCAATCGATTTGCCATAGTGGAGTGGCACTTGAATAACTCACTTCTGACCCTTTTGGTTTGGACATTGAAATGCAGTCACACCCGAAAATTTCCGAACCGGAAAAAAAAATTCATGTGGTTAGGAACAAAGTACGGGAAAAATGGATACAAATAGTCTCGATGTTTTGGTTTTCAAAAAGCTCACTTTTACTTACTTTGTTTCTCTATATATAGATAAATCTATAAAATGCTGAACAAGAAGCCAAGCAATCGTAAAAGCTGTATGGCGAAATATCTAATCGGCAAATTCAATAAAATTTATAGGGATGGGAATTCGTCATCATCAAAGAGTCGACGACGACGACGTCAGCGAAGTTCATTCACGTCAAACGAAAACGCTCAAGTGATTTCCGACTAATAATTATTTTCGTCTTCGGGAAATCCTTATTTTATTGCCAATCAACTTTTGGAAAAGGCTGGAATCTATCTTTATTCCAGCTGAGAAGGTTGACGCCTGATGTCTACGAATGACAAGGACGCCCTTTTAATACATATAAACAAGAAACTTCAACCATAACATCACACACCGTCGACGCCATCGTTAGTGACGACGACGACGTCCCTTACACCATTCACTACTTCCTCCAGCCAGAGGGTTACAAAAATGACGCCATTCCATCCCAGAGTGGATGATGTGCCAGCGACAAATTGACTGATATGTGTTATGTGCGAGCATCCCCACATGGGAAAAGGTGGCGTCAGCGTCGCGTCGTAGTCCCGGTGACGACGCTCTGATGCGTTGCGATCGTTACGCCCCGTCTTGTTTATGTGCAACTCCCCGTGGAGACAAAAAAAAAAGACCGAAGCCGGAACCGGAAATTCACGCAAATTCGTGTTAGCGTTGTGTCATCTAGATGACGACGGCAGGCAGGCAGCTTTTACAACTTCTCAAAGGTGAATGTCGGTCTCCTCCCTCCCGGTGGAATGTTGCTCAATATGCATGCAGCGACAGATATCTATCAGCTTACAGATTCCCGGAAGAGGGGCAAATTCACTGACTTCAAGGAATGTGAAGGGATGATCTGGTTCCCCATTCCTTGAATACGATCCAAACGGGTGCAGGGGTCGGTAATCTGTAATTCATTAAATGACAAAAATGACAAAAATTAAACAAAAATGACACAAAAATGACACAAAAATGACACAAAAATGACACAAAAAATGACACAAAAATGACACAAACTGATACTAAAATGACACAACAATGACCCAAAAATGACACAAAAATGACAACAATGACAAAACTGAAAACAATGACAACAATAACAAAAATGACAGAAAGGGCCAAAATGACAAAAACGACCAAAATAACACAAAAATGACAAAAACGATAAAAATTACAAAAATGACAAAAATGACAAAAATGACAACAATGACAAAAATGACACAAAAATGACACTACAATGACACAAAAACGACACAAAAATGACATAAAAATGACATAAAAATGACACAAAAATGACACAAAAATGACACAAAAATGACACAAAAATGACACAAAAATGACACAAAAATGACACAAAAATGACACAAAAATGACATAAAAATGACAAAAATGACAAAATTGACAAAACTGACACAAAAATGACTACAAAGAAAAAAATGACAAAAATGACAAAAATGACACAAAAATGACACAAAAATGACACAAAAATGACACAGAAATGACACAGAAATAACACAAAAATGACACAAAAATGACAACTAAATTACAAAAAAATGGCACAAAAATGTTACAAATATGACAAAAATGACAAAAATGATAAAAATGAAAAAATGACAATAATGACAAAAATGACAAAAATGACAAAAATGACAAAAATGACAAAAATGACACAAAAATGACACAAAAATGACACAAAAATGACACAACAATGACACAACAATGACACAAAAATGACACAAAAATGACACAAAAATGACAAAAAATGACACAACAATGTCATAAAAATGACACAAAAACGACACAAAAATGACACAACAATGACACAAGCATGACACGAAAATGACACAAAAATGACGCAACAATGACACAAAAATGACACAAAAATGACACTAAAATGACAAAAATGACACAAAAATGACAAAAAATGACACAAAAATGACACAAAAATGACAAAAATGGCACAAAAGTGACAAAAAATGACACAAAAATGACACACAAATGACATAAAAATGACAAAAATGACACAAAAATGACACAAAAATGACACAAAAATGACACAAAAATGACACAAAAATGACACAAAAATGACACAAAAATGACTCCAAATTGACACAAAAATGACACAAAAATGACACAAAAATGACACAAAAATGATACAAAAATGATACAAAAATGACATAAAAATGACAAAAACGACAAAAACGACAAAAATGACAAAAATGACAAAAATGACAAAAATGACAAAAAGGACAAAAATGTCAAAAATGACAAAAATAACAAAAATGACAAAAATGACAAAAATGACAAAAATGACAAAAATGACAAAAATGACAAAAATGACAAAAATGACAAAAATGACAAAAATGACAAAAATGACAAAAATGACAAAAATGACAAAAATGACAAAAATGACAAAAATGACAAAAATGACAAAAATGACAAAAATGACAAAAATGACAAAAATGACAAAAATGACAAAAATGACAAAAATGACAAAAATGACAAAAATGACAAAAATGACAAAAATGACAAAAATGACAAAAATGACAAAAATGACAAAAATGACAAAAATGACAAAAATGACAAAAATGACAAAAATGACAAAAATGACAAAAATGACAAAAATGACAAAAATGACAAAAATGACAAAAATGACGAAAATGACAAAAATGACAAAAATGACAAAAATGACAAAAATGACAAAAATGACAAAAATGACAAAAATGACAAAAATGACAAAAATGACAAAAATGACAAAAATGACAAAAATGACAAAAATGACAAAAATGCCAAAAATGACAAAAATGACAAAAATGACAAAAAAGGCATAGAAAAGAAACAAAAATGACACAAAAATGACAAAAATGCCACTAAAATGACACAGAAATGACACAAAAATGACACAGAAATGACACAGAAATGACACAAAAATGAAAAAAAAATGACACAAAAATGACACAAAAATAACACAAAAATGACAAAAATGACACAAAAATGATACAAAAATGAGACAAAAATGAAACAAAAATGAGACAAATATGACACAAAAATCACTCAAAAATGACACAAAAATGACACAAAAATGACACGAAAATAACACAAAAATGACACGAAAAGGACACAAAAATTACACAAAAATGACAAAAATGACAAAAATGACAAAAATGACAAAAATGACAAAAATGGCCAAAATGACCAAAATGACAAAAATGACATAAATGACACAAAAATTGACACAAAATTGACACAAAAATTATACAAAAATTACATAAAAATTACACAAAAATGACACGAAAATGACACAAAAATGACACGGAAATGGCACAAAAATGACACAAAAATGACACAAAATTGACACAAAAATGACACAAAAATGACACAAAAATGACAAAAATGACAAAAATGACAAAAATGACAAAAATGACTTAAAAAATGATACAAAAATGACACTAAAATGTCACAACAATGAATGACATGAAAATGACACAAAAATGACAACTATGACAAAATTAACAAAAATGACAAAAATAACAAAAATGACCAAAATGACACAAAAATGACAAAAATGACAAAAACGACAAAAATGACAAAAATAACACAAAAATGACACAAAAATGACACTTAAATGAAACAAAAATGACACAAAAATGACACAAAAATGACACAAAATCGACACAAAAATGGCACAAAAATGACACAAAAATGACACAGAAATGACACAGAAATGACACAAAACTGTCACAAAAATGACACAAAAATGACAAAAACAACAAAATTGACCAAAATGACACAAAAATGACACAAAAGTGACGCAAAGATGACACAAAAATGACATAAAAATGACCCAAATTGACACAAAAATGACAACAATGACCAAAATGAAAACAATGACAACAATAACAAAATTGACAAAAATGACAAAAATTACCAATATGACAATAATTACTCAAATGACAAAAATGACAAAAATGTCTCAAAAATTATATAAAAACGACACATAAAATGACATAAATTTTTTCATGAATAACACACAAATGGCACTTAAAACACACAGAGTTACACAAAACTAACAAAAAATCACACAAAAATGACACAAAAACGGCACAAAAATGGCTCAAAAATGGAATATAAATGGCACAAAATTAACACAAAAATGGCACAAAATTGACACATAAAATGACTTAAATTTCACATATGTGACGCACAAATGATACTTAAAAGATACAAGAATGACACTAAAGTGACACAAAAATGATACAAAAATGGCACAGAAATGGCAGAAAAATATCACAAAAATGACACAAAAATTGCTCAAAATTGGCACAAAAATGGCAAAAATGACTAAAATGACACGTTGCTGACCCCTGGATCCGCGGGTTGATTTATCATCATTCGAGTGGGGTAAGGCATCATTCGGGAGATGCCTTAAGAGATTTGTCAAGCTGCTGTTTAGTTGTTGGATCGAGGAAGCCCCATGTTGCATGAAATTAATATCAATTCTTTACAACCAATTAGGTCACGCTTTTGTTGGCAGATTATCACGCCGCCATCCTGCCACCCCTATTGAGGCCTATCCGGCATCAAGTGGGTGGGGGTGGAAAATTATTCGCCATGACAACAACATTCCCAAGCAGGGCATCAGCTGATGCCAATCCAATCCAATCCAATTTATCCCGTCATCGTTTGGGGCTGTTGTTGTTGTTGTCGGTTGGCTTTTAATCCTGCCTAATCGCCCGCTCAATGACCTATAGACACGGATATACAGCTGACCAATGTTTTGAGATCGCAATAATAATAAGCTCCCCCATCAGCTTTAAGCCGATTCTCACCCCAACAATCCAAATTCGCTCGGTTAGTGTTATCGCGTGTAAACAAACGCCTGAAAGTATGTACCTACATATATCTATGGATGTTTCTGTTCTCAATAATCGGACGCGTGCTTTTGCTAGAGCAACATCATCGGATCGTCATACAAACACCGACCCACACTTTCTGTCACCCCAAACAGCGTAAACAATAAAACCGGATCAAATCAGGAAGTGCGTGCAAAACCCTGACCACAAATAGGAATATCACTAGCGAAACAGCAGGACGCAACGAGTTGGGGGGAGGGACGTTGAAGGATGACTTTTGCTGGTGCTGCAACAGCCAGTAAACCGGAACTCCACCCCATTTTCCCAAGTGGGAATGTACTTGTTGTCAGTCAGTCACCCGTTTGCTGCAATGAGTTGAGTGAGTGGTGATTGGCTTCATCACGTGATTGAGGTGTGAAAACCGCAAGCCTTCAACGAACGGGGTTGTTCGATGGCGGCAGAATACCAAACAGAATCCGGAACGCACCTGGGGAGGAGATTCTTCGTTGAACCCGGGAGTCTCTGAATGTTGTGGTTGGAAGTTTGAAATGCCTGCTGTCAGGGAAAGTGAGCTAAATGTGAGAAAATGTTAATTTTTTCTGATGCCTTAAATTTTTAATTGTAAATTTTTTAAAAGAATTTCCAGATTTAGAATAAATTTTCACATCAACAAATTAATAACAGATTTTTTTTAACAAAACTTTTTTGTTTCGATTATCCATTCATTCGATCATCTGTTCTAAAAAATGGAGTGTGCAGATGATGGGATCCGAACTGGGTATGAACGCCGTAAGAAACATCTTAAGGATTTACTGAAAATGGGTGCAAAAGTTAGGAGAACAACTTTAAAATTGATATTTTACATCTAAAATACAGTGTTCAGTCAACAAATAGAGTTAAATCGAGGACTTTTTGTGTCTTTAATTATATTGTATTTGTTAACATTTAATTATATTTGTTAACATTTTCTTGTTTTTTTTGTGAGAAATATTGGTAAATACTAATAAGGAGGTCCCTGGTCCAACATAAGTCTATTACCCTACACAAAGTGTCGGTATGTTTAGTGTTTAAATTAACAATTTCAAATCGAAATTCAACTTTTTCGAAGACTACGAGTACTTAAGACAATTTCAAAGGTGATGGAAAGTTTGTCTCCCTGAAATATGAGCTTATGGTTAAAAAGATTTGTCTCAGAAACTCTAGGTTTTTTTTTTAATTTGCCTAATAAACTTATAAACCCGTCAAAATGAATGGTAAATCCTTAAAAAATTTGTAGAAATAGTGTTCCACACAAATTTAACAGGAACGAAATAAACTTGCTTAAACTTTATTCAAATATCATGATAGTAATGGATCATAAAAAAAAATCAATTATTTTTATAAAAGGATTGATTTTCCAAAGCATTTTGAAAAGCAACATGTAAATTACTGTTTTGAGTGAATAATAGTATTTCCATAGAGTATTATGCAAAATTCTTTTTTTTTTTCAATTCAACAAACGAAAACTTGTCGTTAAATATACTTATACAAAGCGAATGCATGTATGTCACAGCTTGCGGAGTGAAGCACCTTCCACAACATTTACCTTGCTTCTTGCCGTTAGTTAGTTTCAATGAGGTACACATTAACTAAGGTGGCGCAAAACAACGCACACTTTTGCACGACGGAGAGAAAAAAAAACATACCTTAACATAAACAAAGCCTACGTCGCGACGCGTTGTTGTCAGGAAGTTTCATTTATCCTAGGAAAAATGTGACGTAAAAACTGCAACGTTTACTGGTGTTGGGAAAAAGTGGTAGAAATTTTGACATTTTAAAAATTTTACCATGCAAAAATGTTTTCAAGATCTTGGAGTGTTGTATTTTTTTACAACACTATTTCTATTTTTGCCCTATGTGATAGAAATATTGCTATTTTTGCATCACAGCATGCGAAAATACAACACGTGTTGTAAAAAAAGTAGAAGGCCACAGATCTTGAAAATGTTTTGGCATGGCAAAATTTTCGAAATGTGCCGTAAGTGACGAAATTTCTACCACTTTTTCCCAACACCAGTGAACTTGCTCTAAGTTAGGTTTAGTTTTCAATTTGATCATAGCAATCTGATAGTTTTTGAATTCATAAATAACATTGGTCTGCGAGGAAGAGCGAGTGCAAGTAGTGCAAAAAGCGCAGGTAAAATGAAAATTAGAAAAATAATCTATTTTAAAGTAAAATTTGTATAAAATGTCTAGATACAATAGCTACAGACAGTGCGATACTAACGTAAGTATCATGAACCCTCTACTTCCTATAAATCCCTCAAATCAACTGAAACAGAACTTAACTAGGCTTAATTTGTAAAACTAGCCGAAAAACGTCGATAAAATTCAACAACAATACATCGCGGCGATTAACCAACATTCATGAATTTAAAATTTGTATCAATTTTTATTTGATAATAATTAGTTTAGCCATAATAACTTCAAATAGATAATTCTTACTTTTTTGACTCGAGGTTCTCAAAAATTAGACATCTCTATCGTTAAACTTGGAATCCTAGAGCTTTATTGAAGTTTGAATTACGTTATTTTCAAAATGAAGAAAAAAATATGACATCATTCACAATGTTTCGGTCCAGCTGCCAGTAAAAAAATTGATTCTCTGTTCGACCATTTGCCTCTAAAGAAAAAGTCGCCTCCCCGGATTATACATCCTTTTGACATCTCCTCGATGGTGCACGGACTCCCAGCTTCCAGAATCATTGGGTTTCATGTCTTCCTGAACATGTTCCGCCATTCGGCCATTGTCACGTTTGTTTTCCAACGCGCGGGGGAAAAAGCCAGTCAGCCAGCCAAGCTTGTCCGTCGCTACGACGAAACACAAGCGCACAAAAATAAATTCAAAAAAAAAAAAAAAACTCATGCCCGGATATCCGGATGTTCGATGTCAGGTTTTTCGGGATGGTTGTTGTAACCAATTTTTTCCCAAATGAAAAAAAAACGGAACCGGTAGCTGCCATTCCAATTTAAAACGGTGCGGATAATTTTCGACCGGATAGACAAGCTGGCTGCATGACGTTGGACACAAACAAAAGGGCGAATGGTGAGACAGTGACCCAATTTGGGCACGTTTTTTTTTTTGGGTTCGACCCTTAACAAGCTCAAGCCACCCACAGGAGTGGACAAACGCCTGGGAATCTACCTTGTTCCGCACCACCGCAAACAGCAACAATCGTAAAACCGAATGTGTGACAGTTTTATCGCAAAGAATACTACAGTGCGCACTTCCGGGCAACGAACCGGCAAAGATCGCTTCCGGATTGTTTCGCGTGTCGGGGGTACATTGTTGTTGTTTTTTTTTCAACCCTTACTATTGAATAATGCGTGGAAACTGTACATTCACATTTACGATCCGCAACGAAGGTCCTTTTGGAACTTTCCTAAGAAAATGATAAAAGAGCATTGAAGGATTTTATTAAATTTTGCAATTTTTGACGGGTGCCAAGTAATTGTAGAAGTCAACATACACAGTAAAACTTATCAACTAATAAAGAAGAGAAATTTAGGTTTATTTAATATCAGCGTATGTCCTAACAGTTTTTTCTATCGTGTTGTTCACAAGCTCAAACAAGCTTTTAAATTGAAAAAAGTTAAAACAAATTTGCTCGTATTGTGCCCGATACAACACCCTGCCTATAGCTTAAACATGCATCCATGCATTAGGTAGAACATGTTACCATTTATTTCGGACGTCGAAAAAACGAGCCATTTGTACCACCTTGTACAAACCTGTCCTGCTGCTAGAAAACATTTCTCCCCAGTATTTTTTTGTTGTTTTTCTTGTCGTTCCTACATAAGGTCACAATTTTCGACATCATAATGACACCACGAGTCAGGCCGACTCTGCCCAGCAGCATCCGTTTTCGAAATTCGCTTGCCCCATACGCGAGAACCGGAAAGAAACATAAACAATAAACTTCGAACGAAACGAATATTTTCACTCTGATGCATCGAAACAATTGGATTATAATTTTTTGGGGAGTTTCGCCATTGTTTTTGTTTATGTTATGAATAAAAAAATTGGCGGGTTAAAAACTATAAATTGAAAACGCCTTTTCACGGAATGAATTGTTTGCTTGAATCGGGAGCAATCGAAACAATACATTCATAATTTACGGGGCTAATTTCGCTCGAAGCCATAAATAACACAATAAAACTAGTTATTCAATTAACTTTTCATAAAAGCGAATAGAACTTTCTCTCTGATAATTGCCCTCAATTGTACGCTGTTTATTAAATTTGGCTGACAATAGGAGGCTTAGTAACACAGAATGTTGATTTTCAGAAACAGATGAATATAGGACTAAATTGCAAAAAAAGATACAGACTCTGAACTTCAACTGAAGTCTTTTTTTGAGCAAAAAAAAAAAAACGAACCCAAGAACGAAAGAACGGAAGAACGAAAGAACGAAAGAACGAAAAAACGAAAGAACGAAAGAACGAAAGAACGAAAGAACGAAAGAACGAAAGAACGAAAGAACGAAAGAACGAAAGAACGAAAGAACGAAAGAACGAAAGAACGAAAGAACGAAAGAACGAAAGAACGAAAGAACGAAAGAACGAAAGAACGAAAGAACGAAAGAACGAAAGAACGAAAGAACGAAAGAACGAAAGAACGAAAGAACGAAAGAACGAAAGAACGAAAGAACGAAAGAACGAAAGAACGAAAGAACGAAAGAACGAAAGAACGAAAGAACGAAAGAACGAAAGAACGAAAGAACGAAAGAACGAAAGAACGAAAGAACGAAAGAACGAAAGAACGAAAGAACGAAAGAACGAAAGAACGAAAGAACGAAAGAACGAAAGAACGAAAGAACGAAAGAACGAAAGAACGAAAGAACGAAAGAACGAAAGAACGAAAGAACGAAAGAACGAAAGAACGAAAGAACGAAAGAACGAAAGAACGAAAGAACGAAAGAACGAAAGAACGAAAGAACGAAAGAACGAAAGAACGAAAGAACGAAAGAACGAAAGAACGAAAGAACGAAAGAACGAAAGAACGAAAGAACGAAAGAACGAAAGAACGAAAGAACGAAAGAACGAAAGAACGAAAGAACGAAAGAACGAAAGAACGAAAGAACGAAAGAACGAAAGAACGAAAGAACGAAAGAACGAAAGAACGAAAGAACGAAAGAACGAAAGAACGAAAGAACGAAAGAACGAAAGAACGAAAGAACGAAAGAACGAAAGAACGAAAGAACGAAAGAACGAAAGAACGAAAGAACGAAAGAACGAAAGAACGAAAGAACGAAAGAACGAAAGAACGAAAGAACGAAAGAACGAAAGAACGAAAGAACGAAAGAACGAAAGAACGAAAGAACGAAAGAACGAAAGAACGAAAGAACGAAAGAACGAAAGAACGAAAGAACGAAAGAACGAAAGAACGAAAGAACGAAAGAACGAAAGAACGAAAGAACGAAAGAACGAAAGAACGAAAGAACGAAAGAACGAAAGAACGAAAGAACGAAAGAACGAAAGAACGAAGAATCGGAAGAATCGGAAGAATCGAAAGAATCGAAAGAATCGAAAGAATCGAAAGAATCGAAAGAATCGAAAGAATCGAAAGAATCGAAAGAATCGAAAGAATCGAAAGAATCGAAAGAATCGAAAGAATCGAAAGAATCGAAAGAATCGAAAGAATCGAAAGAATCGAAAGAATCGAAAGAATCGAAAGAATCGAAAGAATCGAAAGAATCGAAAGAATCGAAAGAATCGAAAGAATCGAAAGAATCGAAAGAATCGAAAGAATCGAAAGAATCGAAAGAATCGAAAGAATCGAAAGAATCGAAAGAATCGAAAGAATCGAAAGAATCGAAAGAATCGAAAGAATCGAAAGAATCGAAAGAATCGAAAGAATCGAAAGAATCGAAAGAATCGAAAGAATCGAAAGAATCGAAAGAATCGAAAGAATCGAAAGAATCGAAAGAATCGAAAGAATCGAAAGAATCGAAAGAATCGAAAGAATCGAAAGAATCGAAAGAATCGAAAGAATCGAAAGAATCGAAAGAATCGAAAGAATCGAAAGAATCGAAAGAATCGAAAGAATCGAAAGAATCGAAAGAATCGAAAGAATCGAAAGAATCGAAAGAATCGAAAGAATCGAAAGAATCGAAAGAATCGAAAGAATCGAAAGAATCGAAAGAATCGAAAGAATCGAAAGAATCGAAAGAATCGAAAGAATCGAAAGAATCGAAAGAATCGAAAGAATCGAAAGAATCGAAAGAATCGAAAGAATCGAAAGAATCGAAAGAATCGAAAGAATCGAAAGAATCGAAAGAATCGAAAGAATCGAAAGAATCGAAAGAATCGAAAGAATCGAAAGAATCGAAAGAATCGAAAGAATCGAAAGAATCGAAAGAATCGAAAGAATCGAAAGAATCGAAAGAATCGAAAGAATCGAAAGAATCGAAAGAATCGAAAGAATCGAAAGAATCGAAAGAATCGAAAGAATCGAAAGAATCGAAAGAATCGAAAGAATCGAAAGAATCGAAAGAATCGAAAGAATCGAAAGAATCGAAAGAATCGAAAGAATCGAAAGAATCGAAAGAATCGAAAGAATCGAAAGAATCGAAAGAATCGAAAGAATCGAAAGAATCGAAAGAATCGAAAGAATCGAAAGAATCGAAAGAATCGAAAGAATCGAAAGAATCGAAAGAATCGAAAGAATCGAAAGAATCGAAAGAATCGAAAGAATCGAAAGAATCGAAAGAATCGAAAGAATCGAAAGAATCGAAAGAATCGAAAGAATCGAAAGAATCGAAAGAATCGAAAGAATCGAAAGAATCGAAAGAATCGAAAGAATCGAAAGAATCGAAAGAATCGAAAGAATCGAAAGAATCGAAAGAATCGAAAGAATCGAAAGAATCGAAAGAATCGAAAGAATCGAAAGAATCGAAAGAATCGAAAGAATCGAAAGAATCGAAAGAATCGAAAGAATCGAAAGAATCGAAAGAATCGAAAGAATCGAAAGAATCGAAAGAATCGAAAGAATCGAAAGAATCGAAAGAATCGAAAGAATCGAAAGAATCGAAAGAATCGAAAGAATCGAAAGAATCGAAAGAATCGAAAGAATCGAAAGAATCGAAAGAATCGAAAGAATCGAAAGAATCGAAAGAATCGAAAGAATCGAAAGAATCGAAAGAATCGAAAGAATCGAAAGAATCGAAAGAATCGAAAGAATCGAAAGAATCGAAAGAATCGAAAGAATCGAAAGAATCGAAAGAATCGAAAGAATCGAAAGAATCGAAAGAATCGAAAGAATCGAAAGAATCGAAAGAATCGAAAGAATCGAAAGAATCGAAAGAATCGAAAGAATCGAAAGAATCGAAAGAATCGAAAGAATCGAAAGAATCGAAAGAATCGAAAGAATCGAAAGAATCGAAAGAATCGAAAGAATCGAAAGAATCGAAAGAATCGAAAGAATCGAAAGAATCGAAAGAATCGAAAGAATCGAAAGAATCGAAGGAATCGAAAGATTCGAAAGTTACATAAAGAAGCCAAAAAAAACTGAAAAATAAACAGAAAAGCGAAAAAAACCTGAAACACCCTGAAAGGCTAAAAATTTGAAAAACTCAAGAACACTAAGATCTTTAAAAATATAGAAGAAAATTATAAAAATATCCAAAAACCGAATAAAAAGTTCGAAAAAAAAGAAAACGAATGAGCCGAAAATAAAATAAAAAAATCCCAATAAAATGGGCTAACCGAAGTTAACGAAATGATATGACAATACCCAAAATAAAAAAAAAAAATCTGATAAAACCGAAAAAAAACGAAGAAAAAAGACGAAACAAAGAGAAAAACTTGGGAAAACCTGAAGATTGGAAAGAGTGGAAAAACCGAAAGTACTTAAAAACCATAACCTAAAAATACCAGAATATCCAATAAACAAAAAAGAAAAAAAAATCCAAAAACCAATGTGAAAGTCATCAGCCTGAAAATAGTTTTTCCCAAAAATTGAATCACCCAAAAAACCTAAAAACCAGATCAAATAAAAAATAATTTAAAAATCCAGAAAGAAAATAAAAAAAAAACCACCGAGCAACCGAATGGATTGAGAAAAAATCAAAAAACAAAAAAATTCCGAAAACACTTGAAATCAAATAAATCTGAAGAAATACGAAAAAAACACAAAATCTAAAAAAAGCTTTTTAAAAGTAAAAACAAAAATAAAAGAAAGAGCAGAATAACAGAAAAAAACTCAAAAAACGAAAGAAACGTAAAAAAACAAAAATCATAAGACCCAAATATAAAAACGATAAGAAAGAAAGCACGAAAAAACTGAGAGACCTGAAACTACAATAATCGAAAGAATTTTATAGAATTTGAATATATTGGACAAGGTTGTTAGGGAAATTCACTGTTTTTCTATAGTTTCCAAGAGATTTTAACGGTCGCTTAATAGATAATTGTTTCTTATTCTGTTCAATTGATATTTTGCAATAATTGTTGTTCCTACTTTCATTTCGTTTTTCTTCTGTGTTGGTACAATCTCAACAAAAAGTAATTTCGCCTAAATGGCTACTTTCAGCACCCACGCTATCATTAATCAATGTTTTGTTTTTTTTTGTTCTTTATTCACTCTCTCATCACACATACAAAAAAAACACGTAAACGAACGTCATAAATCAACTCCACACGTGCTGGAAAGCATTTTCGGGGCGGCTGGCTGGCCCCAAAATGGATCCAATTCGCTGGCTTTTGGGAGCGGAGGTACGAGTCAGCTCCCAATTAGTTGAGGCTTTGTGGACTTTGGCGACGCACACAACTAAATACCAGCGCCATAAGAATCGTTATTTACGACCATCGACATGAATTGTGAACCCTAGACAGAAACATTCTGAGGTTGAGGAAAAAAACCGTTAAGATCTTTGTTTGATTCTGTCTCAGATTTGATCAAATCAAAGTTCCATTGATGAAAAGAATTTAGTATTAGCATTTTCAGGATTCCAAAATTATTCAATCGAAACTTTTGTTTTCGAATTCGAAACGAAATAAGATCACTCAATGAAAGCTCAATCCGTAGCGCCAGAAGGCCAAAGCCCCCACAAGTTCGAATTTGTTCTCTGGAAAAAAGGCAAGAGTTATGCAAAAATTCTTTTCCTTTCTCAATAAATTATTCATACAAATCATAATGAATTTATCGGTGTTGCATATGAAGCCCGATATTTTATTCTTCGGCATTTTCTCGACCAAACGGCAACGGCTTTCAGCGATTGTTCTTTTGCCTTCTAGCCCGATTGGCTTTCGGTGCCGATTGCAAATTTCCATCAATGGGGGGCCCCGAAGAAAATTCGTTCAGACTTTCTTCCATCAATAATAACCGAGGTAGCATTTCAAATAATTCCATTTTCGGTTTCGGATCTCGAGTTATGTTTTGGTTTTGGTTTTTTTTACTCGTTCAAGTTTTGTGATGGTGATTCAACAAACAAAAACATAACAATGCAGAACACGATTTCGGAGAGTGATGAAAAATGAGGCATAAGATTGAGAATGAAACAACACATCGATGATACTAATCAAACAAAATGTGAAACAAAAATTGGATTAGGGTATGCTAACGAGTGAAGTCGAAAAATTGGTCGAGTCGGGGTATCAAACTAGTTTTGAATTATGTATTTCTTTTAGAATGATTGAGAAATGGCACTTGGTGAGTATGAAAAAAAGGAAGAACTATGTATAGGCCTTAATGAAATTTGCGATTCATCATTTAATTTTTAGTCTGCTTCTTAGGTATGATTTTTCATAATATTAATTTTTGTTTTTATTGCTTCATTTTCAACAACTTATTTTTACAGTTTGGGATTTTTATTTGGGATTTTTTTCATGATTTAAAAAAAAATAATATTTCAAATAAATTCAAACACTTGATGAACCTACTCGTTCTGTGTTTAAAAAATTTTGTTTTGAATTAACCTTTTTTTTAATACGTTACACAAGTACTATCATTTGCATTCATTTTAAAATCTTACTGATTTACCTCATGAGATAGTTCAATGCAGACATTTTAGCAACACGCTTTAACAGTTTTGGGTTGTCGAAATCAAACAGATTTGTTCTCAATTCTTTTTTTGCCTTTGTTTTTAAAAATGAATGTTATCATTATTTTTCGTCAATACTTGATAATTTAGATAATATTATTCACATAAAGCACATTTTTGTTGATAATGTTTGTAATTATTGTCACTTTTATGGTTTTGGTCTTCTCAAAGTAATTTCATCAACTTAAAGTAACTTTCTATCATTTTTGAAGTCTTTCCTTTGAGTTTATTTTTCAAATTTTATGATTTTTTTTCTGGTTGATGTCATCTTTGAGGTTCTTTATGCCATTTTCAATATTTTATTTCTGAAGTTTTCTTCTTGAATATTTTTTTAAAAGCATTTTCTTTTCGAATACTTTATTTGGTTGTTTTCTTTATCGAAACGATTGTCCCTCATATTATTGTACATTTGTATAGTGCATTTCATTATATTTCATAACACATTACATTCATTATATTTCATAACACACACATGGCATTACATTGAATATGAATTATAACATTGAATTACATAACATTACATTACATTACATTACATTACATTACATTACATTACATTACATTACATTACATTACATTACATTACATTACATTACATTACATTACATTACATTACATTACATTACATTACATTACATTACATTACATTACATTACATTACATTACATTACATTACATTACATTACATTACATTACATTACATTACATTACATTACATTACATTACATTACATTACATTACATTACATTACATTACATTACATTACATTACATTACATTACATTACATTACATTTATTAAATGTGTTTTAAAATAAAAATTGTAATAATTTCGTTTCTATTTTTTTAAATGTTTTGATAAGTAATTTTGATTCTGATTGGAATATTAAAGTTTCTTATGTTCAATTGTTTTGACCAAGTGCGTTTTATTTTCGATTAATTTTTAATTGTTCATTTAATAAGATTACGAATGTGTTTTTCGAAAATAATAGTTTTCCGAACTGATATTTTAAATTAAATTTCCAATATTCCGAAAATGGAAATGCCTTTTGATTTAAAGTTTTCTAATTTATTTTTTCGATGATATTCACTTTTTAAAAAATCGGAAACATAAAATTTTTAGTAGAGAAATGAATCCAACTTAGATGAAATTTTATGGACTAGATAAGAGAAAATCGATGTTGAAAAACATGCGAAAAAAAAAATTCGCCTTGTCTCCCGGTGAGACTTGAACCCACATCTTGCGCCTCTCCGGGGCCCATGTATTAACATTCTACTACAGGAGACCAACCTGGCGTATGAATATTATACTGGTTGAGTGTCGATGTCTATCGGAATGAAGGGAATAGTTCTCCCATGTGATCATAATCATTTTTCTTGGTCTATTTCTATTCCCATCATTTCATCTTACGGTAGTTGGAATCAAGTTTGGACATTTTTAAGCACGGCAAGATTTGCATTGCCTTCTCATATCCTGCACGGGTTGTCAGTTATGATGAGAAATGATGCGTTTGCCGTATTTGGATATCCAGCCAATTTCGGTGTTTGGCACCGCCTTATTTCTATTTTTTTAAATTGCGACCCAGAGATGGGTCTTGACATGGGCCCCGGAGAGGCGCAAGATGTGGGTTCAAGTCTCACCGGGAGACAAGGCGAATTTTTTTCGCATGTTTTTCAACATCGATTTTCTCTTATCTAGTCCCTAAAATTTCATCTAAGTTGGATTCATTTCTCTACAAAAAAAGTTTCGCTGACTGAATGTTTGAGTCAAGACCCATCTCTGGGTCGCAATTTAAAAAAAAAAAAAATTTTAGTTTTAACTTTAGCCAGCTTTGTTACTGAATTAGAGTTTTAGTTTTTCAAGCGCTGGTTTTGAATTTTGATTTCGGTTTCTGAACTTTTAATTTTTATTATAATATCATATTTTTAAAATTTTATCAGAGATTTGTTTTACAAAATTAACATTAAATTGGAATTTTAACTCTTTCTTTGAACATAACACATTAATTTTGAATTCCTTTCATTCAACGTATAATCTCAGTATATTACTCTGTAACTTGTTTTTGAATTTTTAGATATAAGAATTCCCCACAGTTGCGTTCAGAAAATACTGAATTTATTCTTTTTTACATAATCTCACCAAATTTTGGGATGAAACCGTTAAATTTTTCAATTTTTCCTATTTTACTAAAACAGCAGAATTTCTCTTCCTAGTGCCCGCAAAATGTTCATAATTCGTGGAATGAAGAGTTAATAAGTGAGAGAAATAACATTCTGTCAAAGTTGAAAGTTCGTGCGCTGCTCTGCGCGATTTCATCCTTTTTGAACTAGAGATTTTAGAGACTTCTTTTGTTGAATCAAAGCAATCGGAAGATTCCCTTAAATTCAACCGTGGTTGAATTGAAGGGAATCTTCCGATTGCTTTGTTTCAGTACAATTATTCAAACAAGTAGGCTCACAACACCTAATAGAGTTCTTTTGCCTGATAGCGCCTCTTATAAATTTCACACAAGCTGATGAAACTTTATCCTTTCTTCCTTAAACAACAAAGAATTTCCTAGATCTGAATCCAAAAAACGATTCCAGAAATTCTAAACCGAGATTAAAAAACACGAATAAAGTGAATATCAAGTATGGTTATTTATGAAATAATGTTGTATTTTTAATTTAAGAATGAAAATACTGAACAGATTTGAATATTTTGTATTTTTATAGTTTTTTTTAACAAACCTTGATTTTGATTCAAAGATCTTTTGTTTATAAATTTTGAATCAGAGTGTCGAATATTCTCAGTTCAGATCGAAGAAATTTTTATTGTTTTACTTATCGTGTCAGATGTTTTTAAGATAGAATATTGAAAAGACTACAATTCTAAAGTCTCAAATGCTACTCAAATTAGATTCTGAATTTTTGTTTGGGTTACATATTTTTGTTGTAAGTGAACAATTTTTTCATTTCGTTTGATGACGTCCAATATGAATTTTTAATTTGATTTGTAAATGCGAGATCTGATTTTCTGAATTAAATTTTATGGCATCGATCGTCATGTTTTAGAATTTGAAGGAAAATTGTAAGTAAGAATTACAAGTATTGTGTAGTGGAAAGATTTAAGCAAGAGCGCTTTGGGTAGAAGAAAGATAGCAGTTAAAAAAGATCAATGTATTTTGACTCTTAGAAAGTTGTTTTTGATGTCAAATGCATAAAATATCATCTTTTATAAATTTGAAAAAATGGCCGGGCTTGTGAGCTTATTTCGCAATTCAGTTGCATCCTGAGCCGATGTCCATGAGCTCGAGCAAGAGCTCGCTACTCGAGTACAGTTGTACCGAATCATTGATATAAAATCGTGAAAGACGTTAAAATGAGATACTACAAAAATGGTTTCCGAAACGAAAAAAAACCAAATGAATCCAAATCTCAGTATTTAATCTGAACCTTTTTTTTAAGTTATGATGATTCCAATCTATTCTAACTCTTGCTTCTGAGGGCAGAGACTTATATTTCTGATTTGAATTTATTTTTTTCTTCTTTTTGTTTGAACTTAATCATTGAGTAACTAAATGTTAACGGAAGTCGAACGTGTTATAAGTTTCAAGAAAAAACTTGTTTTGAATCAAGAATTGATGACTTGTTCCTTTAAATATTTTATTATTCATTCTTTATTATTAATTATTCATTCTTTTATCGTTAACTTTTCGCTTTAATAGAACTATCACTTATTATATTACACCTTGGACTTAACTGGCCGAGCAAGCTAACGGGTTTTACCTGTCGTTTTCGGAGGTTTCCGCTGGGGTAAGTTCAAATTTTGGACCGTGATAGGAAAAATAGTTTTATACAAAAGAACACTTGTAAATTTTTCTTCTGTCTAACGTACTTATGAAAATTTTATTCAAATCTGCCACTGCCTCCTATGATCTAAATCTCGTTGTCCGCAACACTAATCCTTGTTTATTTTTTTCTCTTTCCAGGTAAGTGTGGCAAAAACGCATCATCAAAGCGAGTATTCAGCTGAGCTTAAATAGAACTAAATTCCTACTGCTTGAAGTGAATCACCCATTTGGGTGTCTTAATATGAACGAAAATCGTTTGTCATCAACTGTCGCTCGAAATTGTAGTTACGTTCTTGTTATGACAAGAGCTGAAAATTTTCTTTTCGGTATCGTCTGATAACAATAACAGACATCGACGAAAGTTACCCGAACCAGATAACGGAACGATAATTTCGTAAGCTTTGCGCGCAGTTTTCTTAGAATGTTGGCCTGTTACGGGAACACGTATTTGGTAAGAAGATTTCCCCGTTAGGGCGAGTAGATTTTTGGAAATATTTTGATTCCTTACCGAAAAATTTAAATGATTAAAAAAGTTTCAAAATTCATTGATTTTTTTTGGCATTAAAGATTGTGATTTCCTTTTGAAAAATTACATTTTAAACCGATCGTCGTCAAATTTAGAAAATTCATCGAGGTCACAGAGAACGATTTTCCCCGATCCAAGACAATACCTGGATCAGGGAGCAGACAAGCGTAGCAAAAGTTTTAATTAAACTCGCAGACGGGACGCAGACTTTTGCTTAGCATTGGCTGACGGAGACATTAGAGGAAATAATCTCCGTGACATTGCGAGAAAATCACGGAAAAAGGTGAAATGTCACGAGATGGGAGCTTCCGCCTTGCAACCTTTCTTGGATCAAAATCTCCTCATCACCGAGACCGAGGTTAATCCGAGTGACAATTTTGAATCCGGATCGCTGTCTCCCCTTTTCTGGTGATTGTGATTTTACGACTAAATCGCTCGGCTGACTGATAACATTTTAGATGATTGGCCTTGTCTTTCCCCTTCCCTCCGAAAAGGGTCCCGGGACCAAGTTAAGATTTACGACCGCGTTAATGGGGAACAGCATCCGGTTTATTGGATTGGCACTGTTCTTAATTTGGCTTTGATTGAATTTGCGAGCTTGTTTCCTCGCGGGAAATTTATGGCCTAAGATTGGGTGCAGTCAGGGGGGTAAATAAGATGTCAAGGATTGTTTTTCGATGGTTTTGTTTGTGTTTCTTTGTCTTAATCCTTGGGAAAGTTAACTGAATCAGAAAGTCAACAAGCTATAGTAAAAGATTATAAAAAAAGAATAGTACGTTTTTGGATTTCCAGAATCTACAATTTGATTTTTTTTTATCTTCATTCTTCATTCTTCAATCTTCAATCTTCAATCTTCAATCTTCAATCTTCAATCTTCAATCTTCAATCTTCAATCTTCAATCTTCAATCTTCAATCTTCAATCTTCAATCTTCAATCTTCAATCTTCAATCTTCAATCTTCAATCTTCAATCTTCAATCTTCAATCTTCAATCTTCAATCTTCAATCGTCAATCTTCAATCTTCAATTTTCAATCTTTAATCTTCAATCTTCAATCTTCAATCTTCAATCTTCAATCTTCAATCTTCAATCTTCAATCTTCAATCTTCAATCTTCAATCTTCAATCTTGAATCACTTGAATCTTGAATCTTGAATCTTGAATCTTGAATCTTGAATCTTGAATCTTGAATCTTGAATCTTGAATCTTGAATCTTGAATCTTGAATCTTGAATCTTGAATCTTGAATCTTGAATCTTGAATCTTGAATCTTGAATCTTGAATCTTGAATCTTGAATCTTGAATCTTGAATCTTGAATCTTGAATCTTGAATCTTGAATCTTGAATCTTGAATCTTGAATCTTGAATCTTGAATCTTGAATCTTGAATCTTGAATCTTGAATCTTGAATCTTGAATCTTGAATCTTGAATCTTGAATCTTGAATCTTGAATCTTGAATCTTGAATCTTGAATCTTGAATCTTGAATCTTGAATCTTGAATCTTCAATCTTTAATCTTCAATCTTCAATCTTGAATCTTTTGCTTATGATCTAATAATCTTCAAGATTCAAGATTCAAGAATCAAGATTCAAGATTCAAGATTCAAGATTCAAGATTCAAGATTTTCGCTCAGTTAAAGAAAATTCATCCAAAGACTACCTCTTGGCGTTAAACCAGTAAAAACTGAACAGTTCTGAGAATCAAGTGCATCTCAAATCATCTCTAATGAAGACTCTAGATGGAAACAGTAGAAAACAGTACTCTTTTGGAATGGAAACAGCAAACAGCTAATTACCTCTTAATGAGAGCAATAAGACGATATAGGTAGCTTTGTGGTACCATTTATAATACTCTGACGTTATTGTATCTTTTTTCTTTTAGCTCGCCACTTGAGATCATTCTTCTGGCTTCAAAATTCAATAGGCGCCTTTCTAGAAAACTGTCTTCTCATTATTGATATATTTTCGTACTATGCTTCTTTATCTAAAGTGTTCAACAAGAATCGAGGGGAAATTAGATCCATTTTGTATCCGACAACTAATAAGAGCTCGATGAGCAGTTCTGCTTCAACGTTTGATCATTTGCCGAGCTCAAGTGTTTTAGTTTTCAATTGCATCGTACAGTTTCCCCTCTCTCTTTTTATTGCAGTTGATAATCGTTTATTGCACTTGAAAATGATTCAGGAATATTCCGCGCCAGGCTTTGAAAAGAATGTTTATTATGCTTATCCATTTCTGTTCCAGTTTTGAACCTTATCATATTTTCCGCGGATATTTTTGTCAGATTTGTTGTTATTTCTGCGTATTCATTTTTTGCCAACTTGATTTTCCCATTATTGTTCATTTTTCCAATTTTGCCAATTTGTGACAATTTGTGACAATTTTGACAATTAAAAAAATTCTGTAAAATTTAAGAATTTCAAAAATTTTGACAATTTTTACAATTAAGATAATTTTGACAGATTTGAAAATTTTGTAATTTTGTTAATTTTGTTTATTTTGTCAATTTTATCAATTTTGTCAGATTTGTCAATTTTGTCAATTTAGTCAATCTTGTCAATTTTGTCGATTTTGTCAATTTTGTCAATTTGGACCATTTGGACAAATTGAAAAATTTGAAAAATTTGAAAAATTTTGAAAATTTTGACAATTTTGTCAATTTTGTCAATTTTATCAATTTCGTCTATTTTGTCAATTTTGTCGATTTCGTTAATTTAGTTTTTTTTGTCAATTTTGTCAATTCTGTCAATTTTGTCAATTTTGTCCATTTCATAAATTTTGTCAATTTTATCAATTTTGTCAATTTTGTCAATTTTGTCAATTTTGACTTTTTTGTCAATTTTGTTAATTTTGTCAATTTTGACAATTTTGTCAATTTTGTCAATTTTGTCATTGTTGTCAACTTTGACAATTTTGACAATTTTGACAATTTTGACAATTTTGACAATTTTGACAATTTTGACAATTTTGACAATTTTGACAATTTTGACAATTTTGTCAATTTTGTTAAATTTGACAATTTTGACAATTGTGACAATTTTGACAATTTAAACAATTTTGACAATTTTGTTAATTTTGTCAATTTTGTCAATTTTGTCATTTTTGTGAGTTTTATCAATATTGACAATTTTGCCAATTTTGTCAATTTTGTCAATTTTGTCAATTTTGTCAATTTTGTCGTTGTTCTCAATTTCATTAATTTTGTCAATTTTGTCAATTTTGTCAATTTTGTTAATTTTGTCAATTTTGTCAATTTGTTAATTTTGTCTATTAGGCAATTTTGTTAATTTTGTCAGTTTTGTCATTGTTGTCAATTTTTTCAATATTGACAATTTTGTCAATTTTATCAGTTTTGTCAATTTTGTCGTTGTTGTTAATTTTGTCAATTTTGTCAATTCCGTTAATTTTGTTTTTTTTGTCAATTTTTTTAAACTCTGTCAATTTTGTCAACTTTGTCAATTTCGTATATTTTGTCAATTTTTTCAATTCAGTCAATTTTGTCAATTTTGACAATTTTGTTAATTTTGACAATTTTGACAATTTTGACCATTTGACAATTTGGACAATTTTGACAATTTTGACAATTTTGACAATTTTGACAATTTTGACAATTTTGACAATTTTGACAATTTTGACAATTTTGACAACTTTGACAATTTTGACAATTTTGACAATTTTGACAATTTTGACAATTTCGACAATTTTGACAATTTTGACAATTTTGACAATTTTGTCAATTTTTTAAATTTTTTCAATATTGACAATTTTGTCAATTTTGTCAATTTTGCCAATTCTATCAGTTTTGTCAATTTTGTTAATTTTGTCAATTTTTTCAATTTTGTCAATTTTGTCAATTTTTGGCAATTTCGGCAATTTTGTCATTTTTGTCAATATTGTCATTTTTGTTAATTTTGACAATTTTTTCAATTTTGTCAATTTTGTCAATTTTTTTTTTGTTAATTTTTTCAATTCTGTCAATTTTTGTCAATTTTATCAATTCTGTCAATTTTGTCAATTTGTCAATTTAGACTATCTTGTCAATTTTGGTAATTTTGACAATTTTGACAATTTTGACAATTTTGACAATTTTGACAATTTTGACAATTTTGACAATTTTGACAATTTTGACAATTTTGACAATTTTGACAATTTTGACAATTTTGACAATTTTGACAATTTTGACAATTTTGACAATTTTGACAATTTTGACAATTTTGACAATTTTGACAATTTTGACAATTTTGACAATTTTGACAATTTTGACAATTTTGACAATTTTGACAATTTTGACAATTTTGACAATTTTGACAATTTTGACAATTTTGACAATTTTGACAATTTTGACAATTTTGAGAACTTTGACAATATTGACAAATTTTGACAATTTTGACAATTTTGTCAATTTTGTTTTTTTTTGTCAATTTCGTCAATTTCGTTTATTTTGTCAATTTTGTCATTGTTGTCAATATTGACAATTTTGACAATTTCGACAATTTTGTCAATTTCTTCAATTTCGATAATTTTGTCAATTTTGTCAATATTGACAATTTTGTAAATTTTATCATTGTTGTAAATTTTATCAATTTTTTCAGTTTTGTCAATTTTGTCTGTTTTGTCAATTTTGTAAATTTTGTCAATTTTATCAATTTTGTCATTTTTGTCAATATATAGAATTTTGTCAAATTTGACAATTTTGTTAATTTTGACAATATTGACAACTTTGACAATTTTGACAATTTTGACAATTTTGTCAATTTTGACAATTTTGTCAATTTTGTCAATTTTGACAATTTCTACAATTGCGACAATTTTGACAATTTTTACAATATTGACAATTTTGACAATTCTGTCAATTTTGTCAATTTTGTCAATTTTGTCAATTTTGTCAATTTTGTCAATTTTGCCAATTTTGACAGTTTTGTTAATTTTGTCAATTTTGTCATTGTTGTCAATTTTTTCAACTCCGTCAATTTTGTCAATTTTGTCAATTTCGTATATTTTGTCAATTTTTTCAATTCTGTCAATTTGGACAATTTTGACAATTTTGACAATTTTGACAATTTTGCCAATTTTGCCAATTTTGACAATTTTGACAATTTTGACAATTTTGACAATTTTGTTAAATTTGTCAATTTTGTCATTGTTGTCAATTTTGTCATTGTTGTCAATTTTGTCATTATTGACAATTTTTATATTTTGTTAATTTTGTCAATTTTGACTATTTTGTCAATTTTATTAAATTTGTCAATTTTGACAATTTTGACAATTTTGAAAATTTTAACAATTTTGACAATTTTGACAATTTTGACAATTTTGACAATTTTGACAATTTATTCAATTTTATCATTGTGGTCAATTTTGTCAATTTCGTCAATTTTTTCAGTTGCGTTAATTTGGTCTTTTTTGTCAATTTTGTCAATTTTGTCAATTTTGTAATGTTTTGTAATTGTTGTCAATTTGTCAATTTTGTAAATATTTTCAATTTTGGCATATTCCCTATTTGGTCAATTTTTTCAGTTTTGGATTTTTTTTCAATTTTGTCAATTTGGTCAATTTTGACAATTTTAACAATTTTGTCTATTTTAACAATGATGACAATTTTGACATTATTGACAATTTTGACAATGTTCACAGTTTTGCCAATTTTTACAATGTTGCCCGTTTCGACAATTTCGAAAATTTGACCACTTTGACTAATTGGACCATTTCGACCATTTTGACAACTTCGACAATTTTAACAATTCTGACAGTTTTGACAATCTTGACAATTTTGACATCTCTGATAATTTCGACAAGTTTGATAATTTTGACAATTTTGAAAATTTTGACAAATTTGACAGTTTTTTGTTGTTTTGAATTCATTATCAATTTTGACCGTTTTGACAAATTTTTACAATTTGACAATTTTGATAACTTTGACGATTTGGACAATTTTGACAATTTTTGTTTTGTTTGATAATTTAGACAATTTTGACAATTGGTCTTTTCTGGCAAGGTTTATAATTTTGATAGTTTTGACAATTTTGAAATTTTTGACAATTTTGACAATTCGACAATTTTGACAATTTTGATAATCGTTCAATTTCGTAAATTTTGTTAATTTGGCAATTTTGTCAATTTTACCATTTTTTCATTTTGACATCAATTATGAAAAGTTTTGACAATTTAGTCTTCTTCGTGATTTTTGTCAATTTTTTTTTTTGAATTGATTGTTTTGTCAATTTTGGCAGCTTTCTCAATTGTGTCGGTTTAATCATTGATTGATGTCAAATTTTTATTTTCTTGTTTAGGATGGGTGATTTGTATCTGGATTTTCCCTGTCCACGATGTCAACAAATTTGAATCGCAATTTTGTTTGACATGATCTTTTTCAGCAACAAATTTCTGAATCCCGAATCATAAATCATTCACTTGGCCGAGCAGATTAATGCCCGCGGTTTCATGTCAATTTATCCAAACACGTTGATGTACCAATAAGTAACAGAGAATTTGACATCTGGGTCAGTTAGTATGCAATTCAATCGATGCACCAACCTTTGTTTGATGTAACCTAATTACGCCATTAACGATTTAAGAGGGTCCCTCTTTTATGCAAAACCATTTGCAATCAACAATTCATGAACTTTAAATGATTCGCCACAGCAGTAACGCGCATTCCCATTAGAAGGAAACACAGAGCACTGAAGTCATGAAGATACGAGATTTGAAAATTTTTACAGCACCTCGTTAAGCCGCCAGTTGTCATTAACCTTCCGCAATTTTTCCGTCTTCGTCCCCCTCTGGTTTGAAGCCAAAAACTTCCAATCTTCCCGGAAAACGAGCTTCAATTTCCAAATTGCAAACCTTTATGGGTGGAACTTAAAAAATTTAACTTCCCTAATGCCGCCTTCGAATTCTTCCTTCCTAAGCCACCAGGCACTGCCATTTCAACTCATGGGAGAAAAAATCCTCCCTCGGGCAATTCAATTTAATCACATTTTTGCATATTCCCTTTAAAAAATTCAACTTCTTCTTGGGCGAGTTCAGAACTCGCCCGTCGGCTCGGAAGTTGTTTGGCGCTTTAAAGCTTCGTGGAACCCGGAAGGAGACGACAACCTATCACGCAGGATTGTGTCATCATCTTCATCATCGACGGTTGGTTGGTCGGCGGTTTTCGTTCGGGTCGTGGAAACCGCAAGATTAAGCCGAAGTGGAAAACCGGAAGAAGCCTGCCTGCCTCACTTCCAGTTGGCGTTTCCCAAGGAAGAATCCTCCAAAAGGGGCCACTCGGTCAAACCCGAAGTCGACATCGACGAATGATATAAACGCGACGCATGACGAATGAGGAACGAGGGAAGAGGAAAACCCGTCATCTTCCATCATGGTTAAGACCATTGCTGTTGGGATTTTCCGGATCAGAAAATTCAGCTGCCACGCTCCTTGCTTCGGTTGAGTTGAAGATGTCTCCAAATGAGAGAGAAAAAAAGAGCAACACCACCAAAGTTTGCTTAACTGTTACGATTATTGCCCATCGCACGCGTTCGTCTTTCTCTACCTCTGGCAGCTTCCGGTGAGGTTTTTATCTTTAAGAAACTAAGGGACGGAACATTAGAAGAGAAAAATTTAAATTCCTACACTCAAATGCAAAACTTCGGGTTAGCAATCTGAACACGTTCGTCGTCTAGTTTAAAATGTTCATGTAAATGTAACTTTATATGCGTTTACAACTCACTAAATATTGTTTTTTTTAGCTTCCCGGATTGACAATTTGTTTGAGGTTACCCTGATGCAAATAATATGAATTGAAATTTCCGGAAACAAAGCCTAAAAACCGGCAATCAAACGATTTCGCTCAAGAGCCCTTCAAAGCTTGCGATTTCGAGAAAGCTCTTTCTTTTTGCTAACAGCTTCGTTCACATTATTATCTAAGGAATGGCAATAGTTTCCCTCAAGAAGAGAGAAAATGGGATTCTGCTCCAGAAAATTGATGGAAGTTTTTCTTATCTGCCCCTTTCAGTCCCGACAGCAAAGGGAAAAAGCTACCTACTAGTTAGGTATTGGGAAAAGTACGAAGCTGCTGTTGCAATCTCGCATTTTAGAGCTGAGTGCCAGACTGTCTTCTGAAGGATTAGAAACGACGACGAATGATTGAGCGCAAATTTCGTCAAGATTTATTCGATTACGGGATAAATCTTCATCGGCAATCGATTTTATTTAGCGCTGCAGCGCTCGAGCATGCACTTAAGCGAAGTCAGAGAAAGGGGAAGGAAATACACCAGTAGACACTATCGGTTTGGTTCAATTCATTCGTTTCGAATTTCTTGGCACTCGGCGATAATGGGAATCGTGTTGAAAAGCAATGAAATAAAATGCTTTGCTCGGGTAAGTAAGTTGTGTTCCTTCAGGAATCGGAAAACTTCATCGAAGCTATTTGTGTTGTTCAATCATAGTGAAGACACAAATTTTAAGTAAGTGCTTTGATTATTTTTTGAATCAGAATCCAGGGATAAATTTCGAAACTCTCTACACAAAAATGACTAAAAGATGACAAAAATGATAAAAATGACAAAAATGACAGAAATGACAAAAATGACAAAAATGACACGACAAATGACACAAAAAATGATAATTAAAATGACACAAAAAATGACACAAGAAGTGATAAAAAATAACACCAAAAAAATAAGACAAAAATGAAACCAAAAATGTCGAAAAATGACACAAAAAATGAAAAAAAATTACACAAAAAAAAAATGATATAAAAATGACATAAACTGACAAACATAACTAAAATGACAAAAATATTAAAAAATTGGACAAACTGGCAAAAATGACACGAAAATTGACACAAACAATGTTACCAAAATGGCACAAAAAAAATACACAAAAATGACACATAATATGACACAAGAAATGACACAAAAAATACACAAAATAATAAAAACAGAAAAAATAACAAAAATGACAAAAATGACAAAACTGACACGAAAACTAACACCAAGAATGACACAAAAAATTACATGAAAAATTACACAAAAAAATGACACAACAATGACACAACAAAATGCACAGAAAATTACACTAAAAATAACATAAAAAATGACACCAAACATGACTCAATAATAACACAAAAAAGACACAAAAGATAAACAAAAAATGACACAAAAATCGACACGAAAAAAGACACACATAATGACACAAAAAATGACGAAAATGAAAAAAATAACACAAAAAAAGACTCAAAGATAACACAAAAATTAACACAAGAAATGACAAATGAAAAAGCAATAATGAAAAAAATGATAAAAATGACACAAAAATAACAAAATTTAACAAGAATGAAAGAAAATGACACAAAAATCACACACAAAAGACACAGAAATGACGTGAAAATAAAACAAAATGATTCAAAAATGACACAAAAATGACAAACATGACAAAAATGACAAAAATGACACAAAAATGACACAAAAATGACACAAAAATGACACAAAAATGACACAAAAAAGACACGAAAATGACACAAAAATGACACAAATATGACACAAATATGACACAAATATGACACAAAAATGACAAATATGACAAAAATGACAAAAATGACAAAAATGACAAAAATGACAAAAATGACAAAAATGACAAAAATGACAAAAATGACAAAAATGACAAAAATGACAAAAATGACAAAAATGACAAAAATGACAAAAATGACAAAAATGACAAAAATGACAAAAATGACAAAAATGACAAAAATGACAAAAATGACAAAAATGACAAAAATGACAAAAATGACAAAAATGACAAAAATGACAAAAATGACAAAAATGACAAAAATGACAAAAATGACAAAAATGACAAAAATGACAAAAATGACAAAAATGACAAAAATGACAAAAATGACAAAAATGACAAAAATGACAAAAATGACAAAAATGACAAAACTGACAAAAATGACAAAAATGACAAAAATGACAAAAATGACAAAAATGACAGAAATGACAGAAATGACAGATATGACAGAAAAGAGACAGAAATGACAGAAATGACAGAAATGACAAAAATGACAGAAATGACAGAAATGACAGAAATGACAGAAATGACAGAAATGACAGAAATGACAGAAATGACAGAAATGACAGAAATGACAGAAATGACAGAAATGACAGAAATGACAGAAATGACAGAAATGACAGAAATGACAGAAATGACAGAAATGACAGAAATGACAGAAATGGCAGAAATGACAGAAATGACAGAAATGACAGAAATGACAGAAATGACAGAAATGACAGAAATGACAGAAATGACAGGAATGACAGGAATGACAGAAATGACAGAAATGACAGAAATGACAGAAATGACAGAAATGACAGAAATGACAGGAATGACAGAAATGACAGAAATGACAGAAATGACAGAAATGACAGAAATGACAAAAATGATGATAATGATTTAAATGTTGAAAATAATAAAAATTATTAAATTGATGAAAATGACAAAAATTACACGAAACATGTTACATTTGTCTGATTTAAAAATGATACAAAAATGACACAAAATATGACACAAATATGACACAATAAATGTCACGAAAATGACACAAAATATGACAAAAAAAATTTACATAAACTTTCACCAAATATGAATTTAAAATGACATTCTAACTAACACCTAGAATGACACAAAAAGTAACTCCAAATTGACATAAAATATGGCACAAAAAATGACACAAAAATTGACACAAAAAATGACACAAAAAGTTACACAAAAAAATGACACGAAAGTAATACCAAAATTTTCTAAAAAGATACAAAAATGGCTTAAAGATGACTCAAGATAGATAAAAAAATGATAAAACTGACCAATTTAAAAAATTTCGGGTAATTTTTTTTTGTCATGATTTCGATGTTTTCTTCAAGTGACATTATTCGCTCCGTTAGTGTTTCTGGGGAAAACCAACGTCTGCCTGCCTCTGAGCAATGGTTTTAAATGTTCTCAGTAAAACAAATTAAAAAAAAGCTCATGACGAAATTCCCGACTCAGCCAAACGTGTATGATGCGACAAATCAAGCACGGTTTCGAACTGGTGGATGGAAGATTCGTCGAAGGGGCGAAAAAATAGCTTCGGATCCAAAGATAGCGCAAAACAATTTAATTAAACGTTATAGGGAGCACCGCTACACCCTAAGGGAGAAAAAGAACAGAAGGGACACATGCATGGAGGAACGTCACAGCCGAGAAGGAATCGATAGAACAAATTGAAATTCGCAAAAGTCTACCAAACATTGGCGACCCTGACATCCCAAAAGCGCTCTTCTGGTCAATGATCAACGATGAAACAAATTATCGAATTGGGGAATTGAAAAAAAATATTTCGAGCGTACACTTCCCTATTTGCAGAAACCATCCGCCAATCGAAATTGGTTTGTGGGAAAATTTGGTCCGTCTGCAGCGCTTTTTGGGTAGAAATTGGTGGGTGGATAAAAATCACCCTCAGCTAATGAGAAAATTAATTGATTTCGGAGCTGCACTTAAAGACTTAAACGAAAAAAATCCCTGCGGTTCCCCCAATTGTTATCGGACTATCGTTTTCAATCTTGATTTCTATTTTTTTTTCCTTTTTCTCAAGTCTGATGATCTTGTTTATTTTTAGACTATTTGTATCAACTTCTTGGAAGAAGTTTCTCCGGAAAAACAAAACAGAATTGGAGCTTTCCAGAACTTTCCCAAGGAGGGCAACATTCGACGGAAGCTGTCTAGACACAGGAAAATTCTGTTTTGTTCTTGCTCTCAGAAAAGTGAAAAGTCAAACGAAAGTTTAATTATTCCTAGACCGAACTTTGCATTTAATGGAAGAGGGAGCAGCATGTTTACGTAATTTTACTTACTTCTTGTGCTCTGTGCGTTCGCCAAACGAAGAGAGGATCAAAAGCTTTTGGTGTGGAAAGTAAATCCGATTCTGGGTTTTCCTTGCTTTGCGAAAGACGACGGGCCATCAAATTGAAACAAAGCACAAGCAAGCATTTTCCAGCACTGTAGCATTTTCACAAATAACGTCAACAACATCAGTAGCACCAGTGTCGGAAATAGATGCGGATAAATCTTTGAAGTTTGCGCTTGATTGAAATTTATGATAGCTGGCTGCTGCTTCTTCTTCCCATTTAGGGTCCAGTTCGAAGCTTCGGTGCAGTAGAAAGGAGCAATCTCTCTCGGTTTCTGGAAGGTTTATTGCCGGTCACCCCGGTTTGAAGGAATGCCCCCGTATCTGATTTCTTGCATCTCGGGCTAGACTGTGTTGATGGTGGAAAATTAAGAGGAAACTCTTGTTACATTTTCTGTTGTTCTGATATTCAATTCAAAATAGTTTATTAATTATCACAAGTGACATATGAAAAAAAAAATGAAAATTTCAATAGAAATTTAAATGGATTTAAAAAATTTCATTTACAGTCAGCTTGGCCTTTTAGAAAAAAAATATATGATCGAATCAGTATTAAAAAATCCATACTTCCATAGTTCATAAGTAGGTGTTGATAAAATTTAAGAGGGCATCAACATTGTGTCAGACAATAAAGAATTTAGAAATCCTCTAGCTTTACAAAAATTAACACTTCAACAATGAGACAAAATGACGAAAAGAGTTTCAATATGAGACAAAAACAATACTAAAACGATATAAATATGTGACAAAAACGATTAAAAACTATAGAGAATGATGAAACAACAACAAAAAAACCAAACCAACAAAAGAGACATTAAACTGAACCAAATGGAAAAGAAATATAACAAAATTACAAAATCGACAAGAAACTTAAGGAAATCATAAATTAAAGATTGAGTTATTTTCCAATATGACAAAAAAACAGATGATAATGTGGTGGAATTCAGAACAAATAAGACTGAAGAGAGATAAAACTGAAAAAGTAAAACGACAAAAATTAAAAAGAGACAATACTGACGAGAAAATGAGCCAAAATTACAACAACTTTAAACAAGTAACAAATTATCAAAAATGAGAAAATAAAATGAAAAATGAAAAAATAAACATAAATTCACAAGTTAGATTAAACTAAGGCCAAAATGAGACAAGATTTTTAAACAACTTCCAAGATATAAATAAGGGAAATTGAAAAAAAAATGGAACAAAAAGGTTGCACAAGTCTGACAAAATCAAAGAACTAATTTTGAAAAGACAAGAAAAAAATAAAAAAAAAACAAGAAAATAGACATGAAAAAATGACAAAATAAAAGAAAAGAAAAAAAGTAAAGAAAAAATAGTCGAAAAAAAGAATAATAAAAAACGAAAAAACGAAATTTAAATGGATTTAAAAAATTTCATTTACAGTCAGCTTGGCGTATTAGAAAAAAATTATATGATCGAATCAGTATTGAAAAATCCATACTTCCATAGTTCATAAGTAGGTGTTGATAAAATTTAAGAGGGCATCAACATTGTGTCAGACAATAAAGAATTTAGAAATCCTCTAGCTTTACAAAAATTAACACTTCAACAATGAGACAAAATGACGAAAAGAGTTTCAATATGAGACAAAAACAATACTAAAACGATATAAATATGTGACAAAAACGATTAAACTATAGAGAATGATGAAACAACAACAAAAAAACCAAACCAACAAAAGAGACATTAAACTGAACCAAATGGAAAAGAAATATAACAAAATTACAAAATCGACAAGAAACTTAAGGAAATCATAAATTAAAGAATGAGTTATTTTCCAATATGACAAAAAAACAGATGATAATGTGGTGGAATTCAGAACAAATAAGACTGAAGAGAGATAAAACTGAAAAAGTAAAACGACAAAAATTAAAAAGAGACAATACTGACGAGAAAATGAGCCAAAATTACAACAACTTTAAACAAGTAACAAATTATCAAAAATGAGAAAATAAAATGAAAAATGAAAAAATAAACATAAATTCACAAGTTAGATTAAACTAAGGCCAAAATGAGACAAGATTTTTAAACAACTTCCAAGATATAAATAAGGGAAATTGAAAAAAAAAATGGAACAAAAAGGTTGCACAAGTCTGACAAAATCAAAGAACTAATTTTGAAAAGACAAGAAAAAAATAAAAAAAAAAAACAAGAAAATAGACATGAAATAATGACAAAATAAAAGAAAAGAAAATAAGTAAAGAAAAAATAGTCGAAAAAAGAATAATAAAAAACGAGAAAAAAAGACAAAAAAAAAAATAAAAAAAAACCTGAAAAAAGACAAGAAAAAAGAAACAAAAAAAACATGAAAAAAATATTTTTAAAAAATATTTAATTATTTAAAAAATAAAAAAAAATTATCAAAATAAAAAAATAATAAAAAGTTATTAAAAAAATAAATAAACATAAATTCACAAGTTAGATTAAACTAAGGCCAAAATGAGACAAGATTTTTAAACAACTTCCAAGATATAAATAAGGGAAATTGAAAAAAAAAATGGAACAAAAAGGTTGCACAAGTCTGACAAAATCAAAGAACTTATTTTGAAAAGACAAGAAAAAAATAAAAAAAAAAACAAGAAAATAGACATGAAAAAATGACAAAATAAAAGAAAAGAAAAAAAGTAAAGAAAAAATAGTCGAAAAAAGAATAATAAAAAACGAGAAAAAAAGACAAAAAAAAAAATAAAAAAAAACCTGAAAAAAGACAAGAAAAAAGAAACAAAAAAAACATGAAAAAAATATTTTTAAAAAATATTTAACTATTTAAAAAATAAAAAAAAATTATCAAAATAAAAAAATAATAAAAAGTTATTAAAAAAATTATAACAAAATTATAACAAAATTAAAAAAGTTTAAGAGGTTGTATATGAGACACGACCGTAATGTTGACGTAGAATTACGACAGCTTATCTTGTGCCAATGTATTTTTCGTAATAAATTTAAATTTTTTTGAGTAAAGTTGATCAATTTCAAACAAGTGGTTGGCCGTAAAAAACATTATTCAGCACTATTCAGTTGCATAACTAAAGGCGAAATAAATATAAGCATATACAATAATGTACATATAAGTAGTGTCAAGACCCATGGCTTAAAAATTGAAGTTTTGTTACTAAGCAAATTATATGCAAGCTCAGTATCAAACGTCTGCGAGAAAGCTTCTAATGATAAAGCTGGCATTTAATAAATCAAGTGTTCTTAAATAAGGAATTTTGAATCTGTTTTTTTCTTTTATTCAACGTTTGGATTAAAAAAACGCTGCATAAAAAGACAAAAATTGAAGCAATACTTTTTTATACAACACACTTTTTCATCAAATTTCAATAAAAAATCTTCTAAATCAACAACTGATCCCTTTCATCCATACGCTTAACTCTTAGCAAAAGATGACGCACATAAAATTTGCGTTAATATATATCAAGTATGTACATTTGTTGTCTTATATGCAATTCTCGTTTGGTCAATGATTTATAGTCACTACAATGGTCGTGCTAAAAACGACGTTTTTTAAACATTGATACCATAAGTCAAACTTGTAACAGCAAAGTTTTTTTTTTTATTTTACACATAATAACTATGATCAATATGTTTTGATAGGCACAGAAGAACGCAAAATGCTCTCTTGCATGCAAACTATCCGTAGCAAAGAAACGCATAGTATTAAACGCCTATGAATAGGCAACGATTTCTTCAACATTAAAATCAAACGCTTGCAAGCTAACTAGTACCTATCAGTGCCGAAATTTTGAGCTTTCTCACCGCTGCCTTTGATAGAAACGCTTGACTCAGTGCAAAAGTAGAGAAAAATCTCCCTGAAAGTTCTGCCTCATGCGTCTCTTCTGAATCAGTATCAATTCGGTATCGATTTTTGTAAAGGGCGATAGTGCCAATATCGCTGTTCGAGAAAATTATTTTAAAATTTTACTGCTCCATAAGCTTTCAAGGAAAATATTACTTATGAACTCAGCTGATTACTCGATTTATTTACATTTGACTCATAAGCTCTTTTGAAAAATTGATACCCAAATTTATGATTCCCTCTAAGTTAATTCTTTTTCCGTCCAGCAATCACTAGCGCAAAACGAAGTTTTAAGGTGGGATTATTGATAATTCTAGATATAAGATTATTATAAACTCAACAAACGGCCCTTTTCAGGGCCAAAATATCTTTGAAAGAGTCTTGTCTTTTCAATGCAAATTGGTCGATTGGGTGGTGGGTGGTGAGGCGTTGGTAGTAAGTGGTGTGTGGCAGGTCTCGTGGGTGGTAGGTGTCGTGGGTGGTAGGTGGCGTGGGTGGTAGGTAGCGTGGGTGGTAGGTAGCGTGGGTGGTAGGTGGTGTGTGGTGTGGGTAGGTGGCGTGGGTGGTAGGTGGTGTGTGGTGTGGGTAGGTGGCGTGGGTGGTAGGTGACAAGGGTGGTGTGTGGCGTGGGTGGTAAGTGGCGTGGGTGGAAGGTAGAGATGGTGGTGATGGTGTGGGTTAGGTGGCTTGGGTGGTGGCGTGTGGCATGGGTTATGTGTGGCGTGGGTGGTAGGTGGTGCGGGTGGTGTGGGTAGGTGGCGTGGGTGGTAGGTGACAAGGATAGTGTGTGGCGTGGGTGGTAGGTGGCGTAGGTGGAAGGTAGAGGTGGTGTGTGGCGAGGATGGTGGAATGGTAGGTGGTGTGGGTGATGGATGGCTTGGGTGGTAGGTGGCTTA
>NC_073693.1:355697516-355928254 GCF_029784155.1 Uranotaenia lowii | reverse complement strand
GTCATTTTTGTCATTTTTGTCATTTTTGTCATTTTTGTCATTTTTGTCATTTTTGTCATTTTTGTCATTTTTGTCATTTTTGTCATTTTTGTCATTTTTGTCATTTTTGTCATTTTTGTCATTTTTGTCATTTTGTCATTTTTGTCATTTTTGTCATTTTTTGTCATTTTTGTCATTTTTGTCATTTTTGTCATTTTTGTCATTTTTGTCATTTTTGTCATTTTTGTCATTTTTGTCATTTTTGTCATTTTTGTCATTTTTGTCATTTTTGTCATTTTTGTCATTTTTGTCATTTTTGTCATTTTTGTCATTTTTGTCATTTTTGTCATTTTTGTCATTTTTGTCATTTTTGTCATTTTGTCATTTTTGTCATTTTTGTCATTTTTGTCATTTTTGTCATTTTTGTCATTTTTGTCATTTTTGTCATTTTTGTCATTTTTGTCATTTTTGTCATTTTTGTCATTTTTGTCATTTTTGTCATTTTTGTCATTTTTGTCATTTTTGTCATTTTTGTCATTTTTGTCATTTTGTCATTTTTGTCATTTTGGTCATTTTTGTCATTTTTGTCATTTTTGTCATTTTTGTCATTTTTGTCATTTTTGTCATTTTTGTCATTTTTGTCATTTTGTCATTTTTGTCATTTTTGTCATTTTTGTCATTTTTGTCATTTTTGTCATTTTTGTCATTTTTGTCATTTTTGTCATTTTTGTCATTTTTGTCATTTTTGTCATTTTTGTCATTTTGTCATTTTTGTCATTTTGTCATTTTTGTCATTTTTCTTTGTCATTTTTGTCATTTTTGTCATTTTTGTCATTTTTGTCATTTTTGTCATTTTTGTCATTTTTGTCATTTTTGTCATTTTGTCATTTTTGTCATTTTTGTCATTTTGTCATTTTTGTCATTTTTGTCATTTTTGTCATTTTTGTCATTTTTGTCATTTTTGTCATTTTTGTCATTTTTGTCATTTTTGTCATTTTTGTCATTTTTGTCATTTTTGTCATTTTTGTCATTTTTGTCATTTTTGTCATTTTTGTCATTTTTGTCATTTTTGTCATTTTTGTCATTTTTGTCATTTTTGTCATTTTTGTCATTTTTGTCATTTTTGTCATTTTTGTCATTTTGTCATTTTTGTCATTTTTGTCATTTTGTCATTTTTGTCATTTTTGTCGTTTTGTCATTTTTGCCGTTTTTGCCATTTTTGTCATTTTTGTAATTTTTGTCATTTTTGTAATTTTTGTCATTTTTGTCCATTTTTGTCATTTTTGTAATTTTTGTAATTTTTGTAATTTTTGTCATTTTTGTCATTTTTGTCATTTTTGTCATTTTTGTAATTTTTGTAAATTTGTAATTTTTGTAATTTTTGTAATTTTTGTAATTTTTGTAATTTTTAATTTTTGTAATTTTTGTCATTTTTGTTATTTTTGTCATTTTTGTAATTTTTGTAATTTTTGTAATTTTTGTAATTTTTGTCATTTTTGTCATTTTTGTCATTTTTGTCATTTTTGTCATTTTTGTCATTTTTGTCATTTTTGTCATTTTTGTCATTTTTGTCATTTTTGTCATTTTTGTAATTTTTGTAATTTTTGTAATTTTTGTCATTTTTGTAATTTTTGTAATTTTTGTAATTTTTGTAATTTTTGTAATTTTTGTAATTTTTGTAATTTTTGTAATTTTTGTAATTTTTGTAGTTTTTGTAATTTTTGTAATTTTTGTAATTTTTGTAATTTTTGTAATTTTTGTAATTTTTGTAATTTTTGTAATTTTTGTAATTTTTCTTATTCTTGTAATTTTTGTAATTTTTGTAATTTTTGTCATTTTGGTCATTTTTATCATTTTTGTCATTTTTGTCATTTTTGTCATTTTTGTCATTTTTGTCATTTTTGTCATTTTTGTCATTTTTGTCATTTTTGTCATTTTTGTCATTTTTGTCATTTTTGTCATTTTTGTCATTTTTGTCATTTTTGTCATTTTTGTCATTTTTGTCATTTTTGCCATTTTTGTCATTTTTGTCATTTTTGTCATTTTTGTCATTTTTGTCATTTTTGTCATTTTTGTCATTTTTGTCATTTTTGTCATTTATGTCATTTTTGTCATTTTTGTCATTTTTGTCATTTTTGTCATTTTTGTCATTTTTGTCATTTTTGTCATTTTTGTCATTTTTGTCATTTTTGTCATTTTTGTCATTTTTGTCATTTTTGTCATTTTTGTAATTTTTGTAATTTTTGTAATTTTTGTAATTTTTGTAATTTTTGTAATTTTTGTAATTTTTGTAATTTTTGTATTTTTTGTAATTTTTGTAATTTTTGTCATTTTTGTAATTTTTGTAATTTTTGTAATTTTTGTAATTTTTGTAATTTTTGTAATTTTTGTAATTTTTGTAATTTTTGTAATTTTTGTAATTTTTGTAATTTTTGTAATTTTTGTAATTTTTGTAATTTTTGTAATTTTTGTAATTTTTGTAATTTTTGTAATTTTTGTAATTTTTGTAATTTTTGTAATTTTTGTTATTTTTGTAATTTTTGTAATTTTTGTAATTTTTGTAATTCTTGTAATTTGGTCATTTTTGTCATTTTTGTCATTTTTGTCATTTTTGTCATTTTTGTCATTTTTGTCATTTTTGTCATTTTTGTCATTTTTGTCATTTTTGTCATTTTTGTCATTTTTGTCATTTTTGTCATTTTTATCATTTTTGTCATTTTTGTCATTTTTGTCATTTTTGTCATTTTTGTCATTTTTGTCATTTTTGTCATTTTTGTCATTTTTGTCATTTTTGTCATTTTTGTCATTTTCGTCATTTTTGTCATTTTCGTCATTTTTGTCATTTTTGTCATTTTTGTCATTTTTGTCATTTTTGTCATTTTTGTCATTTTTATCATTTTTGTCATTTTTGTCATTTTTGTCATTTTTGTCATTTTTGTCATTTTTGTCATTTTTGTCATTTTTGTCATTTTTGTCATTTTTGTCATTTTTGTCATTTTTGTCATTTTTGTCATTTTTTGTCATTTTTGTCATTTTTGTCATTTTTGTCATTTTTGTCATTTTTGTCATTTTGTCATTTTTGTCATTTTTGTCATTTTTGTCATTTTTGTCATTTTTGTCATTTTTGTCATTTTTTGTCATTTTTGTCATTTTTGTCATTTTTGTCATTTTTGTCATTTTTGTCATTTTTGTCATTTTTGTCATTTTTGTCATTTTTGTAATTTTTGTCATTTTTGTCATTTTTGTCATTTTTGTCATTCTTGTCATTTTTGTCATTTTTGTCATTTTTGTCATTTTTGTCATTTTTGTCATTTTTGTCATTTTTGTCATTTTTGTCATTTTTGTCATTTTTTGTCATTTTTGTCATTTTTGTCATTTTTGTCATTTTTGTCATTTTTGTCATTTTTGTCATTTTTTGTCATTTTTGTCATTTTTGTCATTTTTGTCATTTTTGTCATTTTTGTCATTTTTGTCATTTTTGTCATTTTTGTCATTTTTGTCATTTTTGTCATTTTTGTCATTTTTGTCATTTTTGTCATTTTTGTCATTTTTGTCATTTTTGTCATTTTTGTCATTTTTGTCATTTTTGTCATTTTTGTCATTTTTGTCATTTTTGTCATTTTTGTCATTTTTGTCATTTTTGTCATTTTTGTCATTTTTGTAATTTTTGTAATTTTTGTAATTTTTGTCATTTTTGTAATTTTTGTAATTTTTGTAATTTTTGTAATTTTTGTAATTTTTGTCATTTTTGTAAGTTTTGTAATTTTTGTAATTTTTGTAATTTTTGTAATTTTTGTAATTTTTGTAATTTTTGTAATTTTTGTAATTTTTGTAATTTTTGTCATTTTTGTAATTTTTGTAATTTTTGTAATTTTTGTAATTCTTGTAATTTTTGTAATTTTTGTAATTTTTGTAATTTTTATCATTTTTGTAATTTTTATCATTTTTGTCATTTTTGTCATTTTTGTCATTTTTGTCATTTTTGTCATTTTTGTCATTTTTGTCATTTTTGTCATTTTTGTCATTTTTGTCATTTTTGTCATTTTTGTCATTTTTGTCATTTTTGTCATTTATGTCATTTTTGTCATTTTTGTCATTTATGTCATTTTTGTCATTTTTGTCATTTTTGTCATTTTTGTCATTTTTGTCATTTTTGTCATTTTTGTCATTTTTGTCATTTTTGTCATTTTTGTCATTTTTGTCATTTTTGTCATTTTTGTCATTTTTGTCATTTTTGTCATTTTTGTCATTTTTGTCATTTTTGTCATTTTTGTCATTTTTGTCATTTTTGTCATTTTTGTCATTTTTGTCATTTTTGTCATTTTTGTCATTTTTGTCATTTTTGTCATTTTTGTCATTTTTGTCATTTTTGTCATTTTTTGTCATTTTTGTCATTTTTGTCATTTTTGTCATTTTTGTCATTTTGTCATTTTTGTCATTTTTGTCATTTTTGTCATTTTTGTCATTTTTGTCATTTTTGTCATTTTTGTCATTTTTGTCATTTTTGTCATTTTTGTCATTTTTGTCATTTTTGTCATTTTTGTCATTTTTGTCATTTTTGTCATTTTTGTCATTTTTGTCATTTTTGTCATTTTTGTCATTTTTGTCATTTTTGTCATTTTTGTCATTTTTGTCATTTTTGTCATTTTTGTCATTTTTGTCATTTTTGTCATTTTTGTCATTTTTGTCATTTTTGTCATTTTTGTCATTTTTGTCATTTTTGTCATTTTTGTCATTTTTGTCATTTTTGTCATTTTTGTCATTTTTGTCATTTTTGTCATTTTTGTCATTTTTGTCATTTTTGTCATTTTTGTCATTTTTGTCATTTTTGTCATTTTTGTCATTTTTGTCATTTTTGTCATTTTTGTCATTTTTGTCATTTATGTCATTTGTATCATTTTTGTTATTTTTATCATATTTGGCATGTTTGTATTATTTTTTGTCAATCTTTCATTTTTTTTTTTAATTTTTGCATTTTTGTATAATTTTTGTCATTTTTGTTATTTTTGTGCCTTTCTCTCATTTTCATATAATTTATCAAACATTTTTTTTGTCATTTTTGGGTCTTTTATGCCATTTTTTAATCATATTTTTTGTCATTCTCTGTTGTTTTTGTGCCATTTTGATGTTTTATTTTTATTTTTGTCATTTTTATTATTTTTTCAAATTTGTTTAGTTTCTTGAAATTTTAATAATTTTTTTTAATTTTTTTTCAATTTTCGTATCAGTTATGTTTCATTTTTGTGACATTTTTGTCTCATTTTTTCGTTTTTTTTTGTGGCTCTTTTGTGTTTCTTTTTCATAATTTTGAATCACTTGTGTCTTATTTTTGTCACTTTTGACATTTTTCAGACATTTTTGTGTTCTTCTTGGCCATTTTTGTTTCATTTATGTGTCATTTTTGTTATTTGCGTCAATTTAATCATTTTTGAATGAATTTTTTATCAGTTTTGTAACATTGCTGTGTCATTTTTGTCAGTTTTGAATGTTTTGTCAGTTTTGTATTATTTTTGTGGAATTTTTGGGCATTTTGTAAATTTTTGTAAATTTTGCCGTTTTTTACCACTTTTGTCTTATTTTAATCTTATATTTGCTGGATTTTAAGTAATTTTTGACTTATTTTTTATTCATTTCTGTCTTATTGGGTTTTTTTTTATTCTATGTCGTTTGTTTGTCATTTTTTATAATTTTCAGGTGTTATTTTTGGTGTAAGTATTTTATGTGATTTTTGCTTCATTTCTGAGGCATTCTTGAATCTTTTTTCTGGTCAAATAATTTTGGTTGTGATTTTTTAGATACATTTTTCTTTCTTTTGGAAGAAAATTTGTTATTATTGAGCAGTTTTTATCATCTCGACAAATTGCAATGCTTTTTTTTACCAATTTCATGTTTTTTTTTTATTTTTTTTAAGATAATGTTTCAACCAACTTATGAATATTACTTTTATACCAACTTTTTCAAAATCCATTCCTATTCCGATTACTATTTCGCTTCCGGGGAAAAAAAAACTACTGACAGACTCCATAATCTTGAATCTGCCTCGCAAATCAGGTGCTGCTATTTGAAGAAAGGTAATCTTCTTCCACTACCGTATTTTTCCTCCCAAAAAATTCTGATCAAATCTACCTTTTCCGGTTGTCTAGGGATTCTCTTATTTTTTTCCGCAAAAACGATTTGTTAAAACCATTTCCAGAATTTACCATTTCGTTGTTCATTCGAACATTCAACCTATGCAAATCGTATGGATTACACAGTTGCCTGTCATAGCCGGAAAAAAGTGGAAAGACGTGCAAACTTAAAAAACAACATTTCCAGTTTTTGGCGTCCGGATTCCAATTTCGAACGTTTTCTTTCCATTTTAAAGCAATCACAAATGGAAACCTACATCAATCAGATTTCAGATATGTTTTTTTTATCCAGGACGCGATTTTCCGTTCATACATCAGAGCAGCGACGAGAAAAGGTTTCATGTTTTCTCTACTGGAAGCCGCCGTGTGATGAAATCCTAGAAACTTGCCGGTGTTTTTGTACTTGGTAGATTTTGAGGGTAGAAGAGGGATCCGGAAAAAAATCCATTTACAGAGAAGAAACGTGCCCGGCAGCCGACACTGTTGTGAGGCATTTTCCATTCATCCAGCAGCCAAGTCAGTCAGTCAGTCAGTCAGCCAACACGTGGAGCAAGCTCGAGGAGGCAGTCAGTCATTCAGGACTTTTGCATCATTCAGAGTCGTTCGCTTTCTCGAATTCCACAGCTTCTGGCTAGTGGCCCTCCCAATCGTGTGCATTTTCAAAATGGACCATGTGCAGAGGTTCACACATACGCCCAAACACACACACACATGCAAACATCTGCAGAACTGTTTCCGAGGAAAAGAATTTATCATTCCTACAAACGAGCCAAAGCTCTTCGCTTTTTTCCTCCAGAAGTGTGTGTGTGCATTTTGGCGGGAGGATAGAAAGAAAGCATCGGTTGCCTACCTCTGGGCGTTTACATAGAAGATGTCGGGCAGCAGGAGTCCAGGATTGACCCCGGTGAGCCCGAAAGGATCTGCTGGCCCCAAAGCGAAAAACGAACGAGCAGCAGCAGTGAGAACAAGAAAAGAAAGCTAGCAGCAGCTAGTTTATTTTCCTAAGTAGTGTTCCGGCTTCCTCCGAAAGTTAGAAAGAACGGCGGAAACATTTGTAAGGTTTCCCCTCTCTATTGGATGCAGTGCAATCGCTGTCAGGCAGCAGGATACCATTAGTTTGCTGTTGCTTATCCTGGCACATCTCTGCTCTGAATTTGGTTCGGTACGGATTTTTTTTTCTCGAAAAAGCACTTCCTGACTTAGCCCCAAACATTAGGAAGACAGCTCAGCAAGATTGATGCAATATTTTCGTGAAGTTTCTTCGGGAACTGTTCTGCTTACTGCATATGTATATCCGTGCTCGAATTGTTGCTACACCGAACCGAAAACCATTAGCCAGATTGGATACCAAGTAGAAATAGTGATTTTCGGGTCAGTCGGCAGTAAATATACCATCCCAGTCCTAAGCCAAGTCATTCGGAGGAACACTTTCCATCAGTAGGGTAGATGGAAATTTTGCATACATTCAAGGGGAGAAGGGAAATTTTCCGTGTCAGGTAAAACAAAAATGAAAGTTTCATTTCAATACAGCTTGAATTCATTTGTGTTTAAGAAAACGCCAAAATTTGTCATGCTACTCAAAGAACTTTCCCAAGTTCGATGCGTTATGGCGATGTGACCTTGTTGTTAAATTACCTGAATTTATAAGTTTTTTTGAAGGTATAATTTTGAATCAATTTCTACATAAATCAGAAAAAAAACTATTTTAAAATGAGAACTGCAATTTGGAATTTCAATACAAAAAAAAAATTAATCTTATTTGGAGTAACTTGATCTTTAAATTTGTTTTTAAGATCTGAAATTTAAACTTTGTGATTGTAAGTTTCATGAGTTCTCTAATTAGGCCATAATGTATGTTTTATTGGTTTGGATTCTCAACCTTCTATTCCCTTCGTCCTGAAAAAAACGGAGGGTCTCCATTTATTCGTATTCAAACAGCCTCTCTCATAAAAGATGGTCCCTGTTAATTGAGAATTGCTCGCTCTATGCTAAAATGCCCTTTCCTCTTCCCACCTACACTACTTGAAGGAGGCAGGCACCACCCATTTTTTCGTTTCAAAAAACTGTCTCATATCAAATTTGGTTCTATCGGAACTCAATAAATCAGAACTCAAAACTCATTAATTGGAACTAAGAAATCTCAACTCAGATTATAGCACTCAATTAGAACTCAGAAAAAAAAACTGAACTGAACAGAACTGAAAACTCAAAATTCTAAAATAATATCAGAAATCATTTTTTTACAAATCTAAACTCACAAATCATAACCCAAATTACAGAACTTACAATTCACAATTAGGAACTCAGACCTTGAACCTCAGAACTCCTAACTCAGAACTTGTAGCTCAAAGCTCTAAACTGAAAAAACTGAACTCTAAAATCGGGACTCAGAAATCAAATTTCACAACTCATGCCTGGGAACTCAGAACTCATCAATGAGAAGTCAGAATATATTACTCAAAAATAAGAAATCGAAACTCAGAACTTTAAACTCAGAGATCATTCAGAACTGAAAATTCAGAAATCAGAACTGTTGTTTTTATAGAAAAACATCAATTGAATCGAAGATTATAATCGATTAAACTATTTTATAACAGATTTGTTCGATATCCTGATAATTAAACTATAAATTCAAATACAATTTAGAATACTTTTTTTGAAAATCAGGACCATTCAGTAAATTTTTAAAGATAATTTTTCAAAAATCAGCATGATTCAGGAAAAAAATCAAAAAATTGGGACGGTCTTCCGAAAATCAGACTTGGCACCTCTGCTCGTGAGTGCCACTAGAAAATGGCAGTGAATATCCGCGAGTATGCATGTGTTTCTGTGTCATTCAAAAGGTGTGCGTGAGCAGCTCTTCGAAGCGCTTTCTCCCAATCTGAGTTCAGATCCCACCATCGTACTCATTGGAAAAAGAGTGGTGCCTCAAATAAAAATAGAATATTTCCTCGGGCCCTTATCCTTTTCTTTGTGAAATTTGATTTTTAAAACAAACTCAAACACATACACCAACGAAACTTGATGTTTCCTCGAAGAGATCCCTTTTACTTAACTTTGAAGCGTACATCTTCCGAGGATATGATGGCTAGCAGCTTACAAACTCTAAAACCAACAAACCATAAAAAGTGTACTCTGTATGCTGTGACCAGGATTCGATCTCATGATTGTTGGATTAGAGGACTTGAAGGCCATCATCTACGCCACGGGCTGCGGCATTCATTTCTTAGATAAGTCCTTGAGTTCTGCAAAGAATTGTCATCGAAAAATTTTGACTATTACGTGTCACTGAAACTACAACCTTTAAAATAAATCAACCTGTAATTAACAAAACCTGTAATTTTAAATTGTTTTCCTTAAAAGTTAACGAAGATTAATTTATTATTACAGCAATTGTCCTGTAAAAAAGTTGTACACTAAAAATTAAATGTACGTAATTTGTTTTTCGACCTGTAAAATTACGGTTAATGTCCTGCTCCTTTTTGTTACAGGACATTCGCGTAATTTTACAGGAAATAATTTTTGCTGTGTATATCTCCAATGGAATAATGAAGGGTTTTCAAATAACCATATATCTCTGCCTCGTATCTTGCTCTCCCATATCAAATTTGTTTCCATTTACATGATAAGTTCTCAAGCTATGTAAGAAATTGTAAAGGAGTTCCTTTCCCTTTCCTATCTCCCCACTAGAAGGAGGGAGTGGTACCACTAATATCATTGACATGACACTTAGAACGTGGATCCGATCGTTTTCTGTTTAATTTTGCCACCTATCGTCGGTATTGAGAACCTTGTAAAATTTGACTAAAAATTCCCTGTAGGAAAAGTAACCTGTTTAATACGATTGTATCGTCGAAATTGGTTATTTTTCCTTGAAAGTTGGGTGGCACTTTCCAACTGGGATAGCATTTCATCATTTGTCTATTGTTCGGGAGACCACCTTTCTGATAAGGGGAGTGGTCTCAAAACATAATAGGAACCTTTCCCGGCCTCCAATATCTCCACCTGCCAAGTTTCACGTAAATCCGTCCAGTAGTGTTCGAGTATATAGGGAACAGACAGACAGACAGAAATCCAGATTTAGAAATTCAGATAAAGCTCAAGCATTCTATCAATCATTGCGAAAAACGAAAGTTAATTAAATCAAACGTTCTTTGAATGGTGACACATTATTTCGACGGAATACCCATCGTTAACATGGCTTCAAATTTAAGCATGGAATGATAAATACTCCACGTGAAACTCCATATTAAACACGTTTCCCATGCTGCAAACGGTGGCCCCTGATAGGCGCACAACAAGCCTTTTATATATCTGTAGATAATTTTCCTAATACTAAATCCCTTTTCTTAATTTTTTGTAAATTTTAATTTTCATAAGCACTAAGGGTGGGCTGCATTCTCACACAAGAGTTACTATCATCCTCCATACTTTTCTGCTAGGAAATTTTTACAGATTATTATGCCCAATTATGCTTCTATAAGATCTAGACACAGATGAATCAATCTTCCCAGAGCTTTTTGTTTTGTCATCCTTCCAGGAAATTAAAACAGTTCACTATCTTCACAGGGACTAAAAGTTGCTTTCCAGAGTTTTTAAGAAATCCTCACAGTGATCAGTTCCAGCATTTCAGAGCTTCATATTCTAGGGGTTTGCACTTTTATTCAAGTATTGCCCCTCTCAAGGGGTTTGTACCTCCATTCAAGTACTGCCACTCTCAAGAGGTTTGTACTTTTATTCAAGTACTGCCCCTCTCAGAGGGTTTTTACCTTCATTCAAGTACTGTTCTTCTCAGGGGATTTGTACTTTTATTCAAGCACTGCCTCTTTCAGGGGGTTTGCACTTTCATTCAAGTATTGCCCCTCTCAGGAGGTTTGTACTCTTATTCAAGTGCTGCTCCTCTCAGGGGGTTTGTACTTTTATCCAAGCACTGTCCCTCTCAGGAGGTTTTCGCTTTCATTCAAGTATTGCTCCTCTCAGGGCGTTTGCACTTTCATCCAGGTACTGTCCTTGTCTGGGGGTTTGTACTTCTATTCGAACACCGCCCCTCTAAGGAGATTTGTTCTTTCATTCAAGTACTGCCCCTCTCAGAAGGTTTGTACCTACATTCTCTGGGGGGGGGGGGGGTTTACGCTTTTATTCAAGCACTGCCCATCTCAAGGTTGTACTTTTATTCAAGTACTGCCCCTTCCAGGATGTTTGCACTTTCATTCAAGTACTGCCCCTCTCAGGAGGTTTGCACTTTCATTCAAGTACTGTCCCTCTCAGGGGGTTTGTACTTTTATTCAAGTACTGTCCATCTCAGGGCGTTTGCACTTTCATTCAAGTATTACCCCGCTCAGGGGGTTTTTACCTTTATTCAAGTACTGCTCCTCTCAGAGGGTTTGTACTTTTATTCAAGCACTGCCCTTCTCAGGGGGTTTGAACCTCCATTCGAATACTGCCCCTCTCAGGGGGTTTGTACTTTTATTAAAGTACTGCCCCTCTAAGGACGTTTGCACTTCCATCCAGGTACTGCCCTTCTCAGGGGGTTTGTACTTTTATTCAAGTACTGACGCTTTCAGGGAGTCTGAACAGCGAGTAAAGCCCTTCTCAGGGGAGTTGTACTTCCATCCAGGTACTGTCCTTCTCAGGGGATTTGTACCTCCATTCGAATACTGCCCCTCTCAGGGGGTTTGTACTTTTATTCAAGTACTGCCCCTCTAAGGACGTTTGCACTTCCATCCAGGAACTGCCCTTCTCAGGGGTTTGTACTTTTATTCAAGCACTGACCCTCTCAGGGGGTTTGAACCTCTATTCGTGTACTGCCCCTTCCAGGGGGTTTGTTCTTAAATTTAAGTACTGCCCCTCTCAGGAGATTTGTACTTTCATTCAAGTACTGCCCCTCTCAGAAGGTTTGTACCTCCATTCTCTCGGGGGGGTTTGCGCATTTATTCAATTACTGACCCTCTCAGGGGGTTTGTACCTCTATTCAAATACTGCCTCTTTAAGGCGGTTTGTATATTTATTCAAGTACTGCCCCTCTTAGGGGGCCTGTACCTCCGTTCGAGTACTGCTTCTCTCAGGGAAATTGTGCTTCCATCCATGTACTGTTCCTCTCAAGGGTTTCTACCTCCATGCGAGTACTGCCCCTCTTAAGGGGTTTGTACCTCTATTCAAGTGCTGCCTCTTTCAGGAGGTTTGTACTTTCATTCAAGTACTGTCCCTCTCAGGGGGTTTGTACTTTCAATCAAATACTGCCCCTTTCAGGGGGTTTGTACTTCCAAATTGTGTTTTTTGTGATTTCAACCTGCATCTAATTTCTTCGAAATATCGAGTTTTTCTACGACTTTTCGGAACTTTTTGAACAATAAATAACATTCTAGTAAACGCCCTCTCCCTCAAAATTATTTTTCCATCGCTTTGTAATGAGATTGGTGAAGCAATTTTCGAATTTTGTTGTAAATGTATAAGTAATCCATATGAAACGTTTGGTAGGGAACTCCACACTTTATTCCTTCTTTTTTTCTAGAATCTTTTGCGTTATTTACCACATGCTTGGCCTGGCCGTAGTTATCTTTTCTATACATGTTTTATGTAACAGAGCTTACGTTGAAGAGAAAAATGAAGGACGCAAGTCTTATCATTTACCAGGATGCTTACATATTTGGGCTATGTTCGTAAAATAAAAAGAAGAAGAAGAAAAGAAGAAGAGGTTAAAGATTTTTTGAAGTAAGGACTAAGAATGTCTCGATTTCACAAGATTTTTCAATGAAATTCCTACCATCTCCATTACCAATAGAAAACTATCAAAAAGTTTAAGGGTCTTATCACTGAAATTCAAATATTATTTCTTCGAAAAACAAAAGATTCTTCCAAATTTTTAGCAAAACTTCGCCCAAAAATTAAATCTAATGGAGTAGAAAATAGCTCTCTGGTGGCTTACTCTTAAATCAACGAAAAAAAAAATGCTAAACCCTTAAATTTAAAATCACATTTAAACTCGATTTCGTTGTGAAGGTCACTAGTTCAAGGAAGGTTTCGTGACTTTCGAAGTATCATATGTGATTCAGAAAATAAATTTCAGAATTTTTAAAAATTGAACTTATCAGAAATTTATCATTAAGTGTTGTCAACAAGAACAAAAACACAAAAAATAACACGTTTCATTGGGTTTTTATCACGATGCCTAAAGGATCAACGAAAAATAAAAACAGTCTTTAATACAAGAGTAGAATAATAAAAAGAGATTAAGGCAACAGTAAATTGAGCATCTGTTTGCTGAAAGACAAAATCAACAAACAGCAAAAAAAGATTGCTCAAGCATCAATAATTCATCAGCTTCCGGAAAAGATTCCCGCAAAATTCCCCAAGTGATTACCGATACACTTGACTTATGAACCGAACTTTAAAGTATGTAACTACGATATGTACACATAGCAGAGGAAAGAGGTTGACTTTGAAGTTCCACCCGAATGCAACTGCCCCGCCTGACTTTTGCCAAGTTCGTATTTTGGAGAAAGGAAAAAGTCAAGAGAGGCAAGAGAGGTATTAAGTTGGGCAAGGGTGATCACACCAAAAGTTGACTAAGACTGTTTAAATTTACTACCGCATTCGAAATTTTGTTTGAGTTTCGTTCCCTGAGATCTATTTATTCCTTTGAAAAGTTGCTACGGTTTAAGTGACGGTCTTGAAATCTTGCGACTGTTAAAGGACTGCTGTCCGAGGATACCTTTGCCCGATTTGAGCACGTGTTTTCTACACTTGGCTGCAGCTACCCACTACTGTGTATAGTGGAAGCGGGAAAGCTATTTTCAACACATTTTCCTCGAAACCAATAGAAGTTTTCCAGCTGCAAGAGTGCGGAACATTGTGGAAAAACGATTCAACGAAGAGATGCAAAGAACAAACAATGGTGAAAGAAACGGAGTAGGTAGTAGGACCTCCTCTGAGTTAGAGCGATAACTTGCAGCTTTTGCAGTCAACAGACAACAAACAACCGCTGATGCTGGCTCCTAACCTTGATGAAGGTTTCCACCACCCACCCCCACACTTTTCCAATTTCCCACCACCACCACCACCAGTAGCAATTTATATCTAACGTCATCTTCGCCGGGAACAAAGGCAAGATAAATTATTCATCAATCATTGATTTATTATTCCTTTTGCGATGTGAGATTCGGGCGAAGCGAAAGGATGTGTGTGTGGACTTCTTCTCCTGGCGCAAGAATGAAACTCCACGTGTGCTGCAGCAGCAGCATAAAATTCGAGGATGCAACGTGTTGATATTTGGAGCAAAAAACTTTTTGAAGAACTCCGGGAAATATTTCTGAAAACTTGTATCAATTTCTACCTCCTAAATTTGAAAAACCTTAAAAAATTATTGCAGAAGTATGAGTAAACCACGCAGGTTTGTGTTGAAATTGAGTTCAACATCATTTATTTCCTTCGTCAAATCCTTATACAATAACTTAATTCTATAGCGATTATCATCTTGTCGCTTAAAACTAACAGATTCGCAAACTCAGAATCAGTTCTTATTTCCTATTGGATTCTGAGATATCTTCTCAGAATAAACTGCCAACACTGCTGGGTTACTCCGAACCACATGCTGTGTTGGCTAAGTTGATCGTGTGTGATGACAACATTTGTATTGTTGTCATCATCATCGATGATCATTGGTGGTCAAAACGCTATTGTTCTCAGTATGCGAAATGACCGACCAAAAGGGAAAGAGAAACCAAAACAAACCAATGTGGTTTTGGTTTTTCCCCATCGAGAAGCGTTCCGGAACGGAATCCCAGGAAACGAATATCCGGGAAAGATCCGAAAAAAACCGTGAGTATCAACAATTATGAAAGTAATGTTTCCAACTATTTTAGTATCATTATTTTCAGGATTCTCTTCTAAAAATATAATTTCAAAAAGATGATTAATGTACTGATACTTTTTAAAGAAATCGTTAAAAAACTTTCATTTGCGGCTCTTAATGTGATAAAAATATCACTTAAAAAAACTATCATTTATTTCCATTGCATTTCATGTTTTGAAGATTAAATAATTTATCAGCTGAATTTTCAAAATAAAAGCTAATCATTCAGTTAAAACCATGTTTCTCAAGAAGAAAATCAATGATTTTTTATTTATCTTATACATATTTCCATTCATGACATATGGCATCGGCAACCATTTTTTTTTGTACTTTAATTGAATCTTCAAATCATTCAAAGAGAAAAAAGACACAAATCTGATAAAAAATAGATCAAATTAGAAAAGAAGAGAAAAAAAGAATATTGAAAAAAATCGACTCAGAAATTTGACAAAATAGCTTAGACTATTTTGTCATATATCTGGATCGAATTTTATTTTTATTTTCTTTTATTTTATTATTTTTTCATTTTTTTCTAATTTTTTGTTTTCCATTTAATTTTTTTTTTATTTTCTTTATTTTTTACTTTTTAATTATTTAAACTTTTTTTAATTATTTATTTTTTTTTATTTTTAAATAATTTTTTATTCTATTTTTTCCATAAATTTTTTTTAATTTGTTCTTGTTTATTCTTAAATTTTTTTTTTTTTTAAATTATTCTTTTTATTTTTTCCTATATTATTTTATTTTTTCATTCTTTTATAAATTTTATTTTTTTAAATTTTTTATTTTTTTTCAACTTAATTTTTTATTTTTTTTTAATTTAATTTTTTATTTTTTTTTATTTAATTTATTTTTTTTTAATTACATTTCATTTTGTTTAGTTTATTTTTATGAAGTTTTTTTTATACTTTATTTATACTTTTTATCACTATTCTTTCTCTTTTATCTTTTTTTTTGTTTGTTTGTTTTGTTTATTTTTTTTAATTTTATTTTCTTCCTTTAAACTTTTCCCAATTTTGTTTTTTTTATTTTTTAAATTTTTTTTCTGGTTTTTATTCATTTTAATTTTTTTTTTAATTTTTTTTATTTTATTTGTTTTTGTTAAATTTTCTCTTTATTTAATTTTTTCTAACTTTTTTTAAAATTAAAAAAAAATATTTTTTTTTTGCATATTATTTAATTTTTTTATTTTTTTTTTAAATTTTAATTTTATTTTTGTCAAGTTTTTTTCTTAATTTTTTGTTTTTGATTTTCTTTTGTGTTTTGTGTTTTTTTTTATGTTTTTTTTTCTTTTATTTTTTTTTTAATGTTTTTTTTTAATTTTTTTTTTTAATGTTTTTTTTATAACTTTTTTGTTTTTTTTCTCATGTTTTTTTAAATTTTGTTCAGGTTTTTCTATTTTTTTTCTTTTTTTTCTATTTTTCCATGGCTTTTTTACTTTTCCATATTTCTTCAAAAACATTTTCATGTTTTTTTTAATTTTTTAATTTTATTTATTTTTTCCGTAATTTTTCATGTTGTTTTTATTTGTTTCAAGTTTCTTTTATTTTTTCAGGTTTTTTTTATATTTTTCATTTTTTTCCATGTTTTTCTAATTTTTCCATGTTTTGTTAATTTTTCCATGTTTTCATTTTATTAAATGTCTTTTATTTTTTCATATCTTTTTGAATTTTTTCAATTTTTTTTTTCATATTTTTTTTTATTTTTTTCATCATTATTTTCTTTTTCATGTTTTTTTTTAAATTTTTTTTCATACTATTTTATATTTTTTTAAGTTTTTTAAAATGTCTTTTCAGGTTTTTTTTATTTTTTTTCTTTTTTAATTTTTTTAAAGTATTTTATTTATTTTTTTCATGTTTTTTTCAAATGTTTTTTTTTTAAGTTTTTTTATACTTTTTTTATGTTTTTTTTATTTTTTCATGTTTTTCAATTATTTTCATGTTTTTTTTATATTTTTCATGTTTTTTTCACGTTTTTTTTATTTTTTCATGTTTTTTCCATGTTTTTTTTATTTTTTTCATGTTTTATGTAATTTTTCTCATGTTTTTTTTTAAATTTTTTTCATTTTTTTTTTAATTTTTTCACGTTTTTTTTTAATTTTTTCATGTCTTTTTAAATTTTTTTCATGTTATTTTTTAATCAAAATTTAAATTTTTCATGTTTTTTAAAATGTTTTATCTAATTTTTTTTTTTTCAAATTTTTTATTCATTTTTTCATATTTTTTTTCATGTTTTTCTTTTAATTTTTTTTTAGTTTTTTTCATGTTGTTTTTAATATTTTCATGTTTTTTATTTTTTTTCGTGTTTTTTATTTTTTTCATGTTTTTTTTTTGCATGTTTTTTTTATTATTTCCATGATTTTTTCTGTTATTTTTTTTATATTTTTTTAAATTTTATTTTTCCCTTTTTTCTATTTTCTTTTTATTTGATTTTTTTCATACCATTTTATATTTTTTTAAGTTTTTTAAAATGTCTTTTCAGGTTTTTTTTTATTTTTTTTCTTTTTTTATTTTTTTAAAGTATTTTTTTATTTTTTTCGTGTGTTTCATTAATTTTTTTTGTGGTGTTTTTTTATTTTTTGCGTGTTTTTCTATTTTTTCAATGCTTTTTTATGTTTTATCATGTTTTTTTTAATTTTTTTATGGTTTTTTTTTCTCATGTTTTTTCATAGTTTGTCTTTGTTAATTTACATTTTTTTATTTTTCAAATGTTTATGTTTATTTTCATTTTTTTATTTTTCAAACTTTTATGTTTATTTTATTTGTATGTTTCTTTTTATTTTTTTTATGTTTTTGTTTTTTTCATGTTTTTTTTTATTTTTCCCATATTTTTGTTAAATTTTTTCCATGTTTTTATTATTTTTTTCATGTTTTTTTTTGTTATTTTCATGATTTTTATTTTTTCATATTTTTATTTATTTTTTTCATGGTTTTGTTTAAATGTTTTTATTTTATTTTTTAAGTTTTTTTATACTTTTTTCATGTTTTTTTATTTTTTCATGTTTTTCAATTATTTTCATGTTTTTTTTTATATTTTTCATGTTTTTTTCACGTTTTTTTTTATTTTTTCATGTTTTTTCCAGGTTTTTTCATGTTTGATGTTATTTTTCTCATGTTTTTTTTAAATTTTTTTCATTTTTTTAAAAATTTTTCACGTTTTTTTTTTATTTTTTCATGTCTTTTTAAATTTTTTTCATGTTATTTTTTAATCAAAATTTAAATTTTTCATGTTTTTTAAAATGTTTTATCTAAATTTTTTTTCAAATTTTTTATTTATTTTTTTCGTATTTTTTTTCATGTTTTTTTTCTTTTAATTTTTTTTTTAGTTTTTTTCATGTTGTTTTTAATATTTTTATGTTTTTTATTTTTTTTTCATGTTTTTTATTTTTTTCATGTTTTTTATTTTTTTTTCATGTTTTTTATTTTTTTCATGTTTTTTATTTTTTGCATGTTTTTTTTTATTATTTCCATGATTTTTTCTGTTATTTTTTTATATTTTTTAAAATTTTGTTTTTCCCTTTTTTCTATTTGCTTTTTATTTGATTTTTTATTTATTTTGTTTATTTTTATTTTTTAATTTCATTTTTTTTTGTTTTTCTTTTTATTTTTTTTTTGTTTTTATTTTTACTTTTTTTTGTCTATTTTCATTTCTTTTTTTCTTTTCTTTTTTTCTTGTCTTTATTTCGTGTCTTTTTTTCTTGGCTTTTTTATTCTTGTCTTTTTTCTTGTCTTTTTTTTTCTTGCCTTTTTGAATTTGTGCTTTAATTTTGTGAGACTTTTGTCTCGTTTTTGTTTCATTCTTTTTATTGTTTTCAATTTCTTAAGTCTTGTCTTATTTTGACCTCAGCTAAATCTCACTTGTATATGTTTATTTTTCGTTTTATATATTGTTTTCTCATTTTTGATAATTTGTCACTTGTTTAAAGTTTTTGTTGTTTTGACTCATTTTCTGGTCAGTTTTGTCTCTTTTTAATTTTTGTCGTTTTACTTTCTCAGTTTTATTTCAGTTTTATCTCTCTTCAATATCATTTGTTCTGGATTTCACCACATTGTTGTCTTTTTTTTATTTCGTCATATTGTAAAATAAGTCATTCTTTAATTTATGATATTTTTAAGCATCTTGTAGATTTTGCAATTTTGTTTTATTTCTTTTCCATTTTGTGCAGTTTTATGTCAAAAATGTCTCTTTTGTTGGTTTGTTTTTTTTTTTTTTTTGTTTCACCATTCTGTATAGTTTTTAATCGTTTTTGTCACATATTTATATCGTTATAGTATTGTATTTGTCTCATTTTGATACTCTTTTCTTCATTTTGTCTCATTTTTGAAGTGTTGGATTTTGTAACGCTAGAAGTTTTTTTTAATTCTTTTTGTCTGACAAAATGTTGATGCCCTCCTAAATTTCATCAAAACCTTCTTATGAGCGATGGAAGTATGGATTTTTAAATACTGATTCGATCATATAAATTTTTTTCTTCAACGCACAGCTGACTGTGAATGAAAATTTTCAAATCCATTTTTCGTATCTCGCTTGTGGTAATTAATTAACTATTTTGAATTGAATATCAGAACAACAGAAAATGTAACAAGAATTTCCTCCTAAATCTTCGACATCAACACTGTCTAGCCCGAGGTGCAAGAAATCAGATACGGGGCATTCCTTCAAACCGGGGTGACCGGCAATAAACCTTCCAGAAACCGAGAGAGATCGTTTCTTCCTACTGCACCGAAGCTTCGAACTGGACCCTGAATGGGAAGAAGAAGCAGCAGCCAGCTATCATAAATTTCAATCAAGCGCAAACTTCAAAGATTTATCCGCATCTATTTCCGACACTGGTGCTACTGATGTTGTTGACGTTATTTGTGAAAATGCTACAGTGCTGGAAAATGCTTGCTTGTGCTTTGTTTCAATTTGATGGGCCGTCGTCTTTCGCAAAGCAAGGAAAACCCAGAATCGGATTTACTTTCCACACCGAAAGCTTTTGATCCTCTCTTCGTTTGGCGAACGCACAGAGCACAAGAAGCAAGTAAAATTACGTAAACATGCTGCTCCCTCTTCAGTTAAATGCAAAGTTCGGTCTAGGAATAATTAAACTTTCGTTTGACTTTTCACTTTTCTGAGAGCAAGAACAAAACAGAATTTTCCTGTGTCTAGACAGCTTCCGTCGAATGTTGCCCTCCCTGGGAAAGTTCCGGAAAGCTCCAATTCTGTTTTGTTTTTCCGGAGGAATTTCTTCCAAGAAGTTGATACAAATTGTCTAAAAATAAACAATATCATCAGACTTGAGAAAAAGGAAAAATAAATAGGAATCCAGATTGAAAACGATAGTCCGATAACAATTGGGGGAACCACAGAGATTTTTTCGTTAAAGTCTTTAACTGCAGCTCCGAAATCAATTAATTTTCTCATTAGCCGAGGGTGATTTTTATCCACCCACCAATTTCTACCGAAAAAAAGCGCTGCAGACGGACCAAATTTTCCCACAAACCAATTTCGATTGGCGAATGGTTTCTGCAAATAGGGATGTGTACGATCGAAATATTTTTTTTTCTCAATTCCCCAATTCGATAATTTGTTTCATCGTTGATCATCGACCAGAAGAGCGCTTTCGGGATGTCACGGTCGCCAATGTTTGGTAGACTTTTGCGAATTTCAATTTGTTCTATCGATTCCTTCTCGACTGTGACGTTCCTCCGTGCATGTGTCCCTTCTGTTCTTTTTCCCCCTTAGGGTGTAGCGGTGCTTCCAATAACGTTTAATTAAATTGTTTTGCGCTATCTTTGGATCCGAAGCTATTTTTTCCGCCCCCTCGACGAATCTTCCACCCTCCCACCAATTCGAAATCGTGCTTAATTTGTCGCATCATACACGTTTGGCTGAGTCGGGAATTTCGTCATGAGCTTTTTTAAATTTGTTTTACTGAGAACATTTACAAACATTGCTCAGAGGCAGCCAGACGTCGGTTTTCCCCAGAATAAACAACGAAGAAAATTATGCTACTTGAAGAAAATATTGAAACCACGAAGGAAACAAAAATATCATTAATTTTTTGAAATTGGACAGTCTGTCATTTGCCTAATTTTTTTTAAATGAATTTTATGTCATCGATAAGTTAATTATTGTGTTATTTTTGTCATTTTTGTGTCGATTTTGTGTCAGTTTAGTGTCATTTATGTGAAATTTTTGTATCATTTCACATTTTGGACTTTTGGTGTCATTTTAGTTTTTTGTAATTTTTTATCATTTATGTCTTTTTGTCATTATTGTGTCATTTTTGTATCGTTTTAATGTCACTTTGGAATCATTTTTGTCATTTATGTGTCATCTTTGTCTCATTTCTGTCTTTTATGTTGCATTTTTGTCATTTTTGTGTAATTTCTGCGACATTTCTGTGACATTTTTGAGTAATTTTGTGTCATTTTTTGTCACTTTTTATCATTTATGTCAATTTGTCATTTTTGTCACTTTTGTTACGTTTCTGTGTCGCTACTGTGTAATTTTTGTGTTATTTATGTTTAATTTTTTTGTTATTTTAGTGTCATTTATGTGTTATAAGTGCGAACGTGGGGGCGGGGGTTTAGAGGTTTAATCCCCCCCCCCCCTGAAGATTTTTTCCAAGTTAAATTTTCGAACAAGTAAAGAGAAATTAAATTGATCTTAAAAGGTGTTAAATGAGTGTTAACAAGAAAGTCAGAAATTTTTCTCGCCTCCGGCGGATAATCTTAAATCACCCTAGGCTTGAGACATTTTACGACATTACATACATATATACCGTTCACGAATTGAAACTAGTTTTTAATTGTAAATTTCCATTTGCAATTCAACCAACCTTAAGCATTGAAACTCTAAACTTGACATACATAAACCCTACCTCGTCTTAAGAATGGGTTTTTATTCAGAAGTGTAACCGAATAAATTCAGAATTTTAAATATTTTAACTTCAAAATTAATTCATCGAATATTACGAAAAATTGTGCTGATATGAAACATTTTTCAAGAAACCAATTTCAGTCTCAATATTATTTGGTTTTTTTGTTCTTCTAAGTGTTCAACAAGGCCACGAAATTAGCATCCTTCGAGGTGCAAAGAATTTAAAAGTTAATTTTGACTAATTAAGGAGCCCTGGATCTAGCTTTTGTTTTTTGATTTACTTTAACTAATATTTTAGAATTATTTTTGAAATTTCTGCATTGCTTTTAACAAAACCTTTGAATCAAAAACACAAGAGCTAAAAATAAGGATTTCAACTTTCCTCAAGACTTCAAATAATTTTGAATTCTGCGAAAAAGTTATAGTGATTTTCAATTTGAGTTCTTTTCCCCATTTTGATAAAATCTTAAACAAAAGTTTATTTTCAATTTTTTTAATTATTTTTTTTATTTATTTTATTTTTTTATTTTATTTATTAAATTTTTTTTTTAAACTTTTTTCAGTAATGTCAGAAAACTTGCAATCTTTCAAAAATTTTATAAACTGTAGCATTTAACTTTTAAGATCATGCATCATCATCTTTGGAATATTATTCCTTAATTGAATTAAATGGGTGTAATAAAAAAAAGTTTTTTTTTCTGTAATTATTGATTTGTTACTTCATCAGTCATCAATGATTGATTTTGCCTAAAACTGATACATTTTAGAGCTTATAAACTCCTTATCACCAAAACGCAAGGTGATAACAAAATTTGATAAAAATATTCGATTTCAGCACGTTTAAATCCACCAAATCAATCATTCAATCATAGGCATCAAAATACAGTTCCTTCAAGTTATCAATAAAATTCTTTTTTTAAATCTTTTGAGGTTGGGCGAGTTTGATGAAAAAATCCATCTAAAATTTAAGAAAAAAAAATTCTTCTTCAAACTTTGTTCAAAATAAAAAAAAACCGAATTTCAAAGTAAAACTTTTATAAGTTTGTCTTCGATTTTTCAAATGTAAATTTTTGGCAACATTCGATTTTGGCAACATCCAATTTTGGCACATGTGCCAAAATCGAACGGTTTTTAGAAGCGACATTACCTTTTAGTTTTCTCTATAGCAGAACCAATATAATTTAGACAAAGACCAAAAATTCGTTTTAACCCCAGCAAACATTTATGAAGGTATAACGCAGGAACAACAGAATTATTCAAACAAATATACCAGATAAAAAGATTGTATTAAACTTACCAAAATAGCATATAGCTACAAAAGTGGAGGCGATATATCTACAATGACAAGATTCCAACAATTCGATTTTCCAACATAAAGCAAAATAAACGAAAAAAAAAATTTCCTCGATCGAGATTTGAAATTCAGTCCTTCGAGTTCACAGTCCGGTATCTTATCACGATGCCAACTCATCAGTTGAAATGATCCACGCTATAGCTCTATAGGTGAGACTGTCTTTTTACGAACCGGTCAAAGGAAGAAACCGGAGAGGATGTCAATTGAAGGGCCGCCCATTTATCGTAAATCAGTTCACTCAAATTGTAAATGTCGAATTAGCATATTCTCAACTTTTTGGACATATTAACGAGTTGACTAAACTGCTATCCGATTCAACTTTTTTCGAGCAAAGATGGTCGTAAATGAATGATAGGAAATCACTCAATACCAACGTGTTTACGATAGTTATTGAAAATGTCTAAATATTCGATTTGGATTATCATTTCTATTACGATTTCATGTTAGCTGGGACATTCAGAAACGGTGATCGAATACAAGACCAAAAACAAAAGTTTTTTAAATAATTTATAAAGTACTCAAAAATTAGAAAAAGATGAAAAAATAAAAATTCAAAAACAATTACAAACAAAAGATTAAAAATGACAAAATCAACATAAAAATGATGAAGAATGACAAAAACAGCAAAAATGAAAAAAAAAAACAAAGATTATACACAAAACAAAAATAGTGCAAAATGCATCAAAAACATGAGAAAAAAAATCTAGAAATGGTCGGAAATTGCCTTTAAATAACGTTAATGATAATAAAAATTGTTATTTTGTAAAAATAAGTGAAAAAAATTTCAGAAAAAAAAATTGTTCGATTTCGGCAACATACGATTTTAGCAACACAAAATGTTCGGGCATGTTGTCAAAAACGAACGGGGTCTGTATTTGTATTCTGAAATCAACATCTCATTTTAAGGTCCTTTTTATATGTAATTTTTGTGTCTTTTTTAATGTTTTTTTATATGTCTTGTCAATAAGGCGAACTTTTTTTGAGTAATTTTTGTCATTTTTGTCATTAAAATCCTTAATATCGTTTTTGTAATTTTTGTCATTTTTGTAATTTTTGTAATTTTTGTAATTTTTGTATTTTTTGTAATTTTTGTAATTTTTGTAATTTTTGTAATTTTTGTCATTTTTGTCATTTTTGTCTTTTTTGTCATTTTTGTCATTTTTGTCATTTTTGTCATTTTTGTCATTTTTGTCATTTTTGTCATTTTTGTCATTTTTGTCATTTTTGTCATTTTTGTCATTTTTGTCATTTTTGTCATTTTTGTCATTTTTGTCATTTTTGTCATTTTTGTCATTTTTGTCATTTTTGTCATTTTTGTCATTTTTGTCATTTTTGTCATTTTTGTCATTTTTGTCATTTTTGTCATTTTTGTCATTTTTGTCATTTTTGTCATTTTTGTTAATTTTTCATTTTTTGTCAATTTTTCATGTTTGTGTTATTTTCCATTTTTGTGTTATTTGCCATTTTTGTGTTTTTTTTTTGTGTATCACTTTGTGTGTCATTTTCTTCGCCCTTTTTTGGTTTTTATTTTAATTTTTTCATATTTTGTTCCAGTTTTGTGTCATCTTTAGTGTTATTTTTGGTGTAATTTTTGTGTCATTTTTGGTGTCATTTTTTGTGTCATTTTTTATGTCATTTTTGTGTAATTTTTGGTGTCATATTCTGTGTTTTTTATTGTGTATTTTTTGTGTCATTTTTGAGTATCTTTTGTGTTTCATTTTTGTGTTAGGGTGATTTGCCAATTGTTGAACAGCTAAGCACATGATTTTGGTTTTTATGCTGTATTTCAGTCATTTCATTCAAATTCACTTGATTTTTTTGTCGATTGCACTCACACAGAATTGGTCAACAAGATCCAAAAGTTCAAGTGATCGAAAACAGTGACATAAAAATTTAAAAAAATCATTTTAAACAGCTTGGGTGTGCCTAATAGTTGCACAGGCAAAATTTATATCGAGCCTAATGTTGTCCGATTTTTTCCAATGGTTGAACATTTTAAAAACCTATTTTAGGTTCAGCCATTATATATTCAAAGAGGCTGATGTTTGTTACAGAAGCTTATTATGAGAACTTAAAGTTCAAATGAAATTCAATTTGGAGGCGGCCCCTTCTTAGGGGGGTCTTCCATATAAACCGTTCAATGCACAATGGAAAAATTCGGACCCAAAATCGAAAAAAACATGAAGCCGCCTTTTTGAAAGTCTGGAATATCATTTATCACACGTGAAATTTCTTCAGAAACTCAAAGTCAAATCTGCGGATGAATTTAATCGGGCCATCTAAGTGAAGTGTTTTTTAACTTATTTGCCCAGTGTTGAGCTTTTCCATAAAATTTTGTTTCATTGAAATCCCATAGAAGGAACTGAAAGATATTTAAAAAAAAATTGAAAGTGCCCATTCATAGGTGAAAGGATAAAAGGACCAATTCTGTTTTGCCCCCCTTTAACCCTATGAAGAAAATGGAATTTTATGAAATAATTTATTCAGGACTCACTTGAAATTCGATCGATTATTTATAATGAATATCAATTTAAAGCTTAAAAATGGACTCAACCACGCCCAAAAATTCAGATCGTTCATCTGATTTATTGAGTATATCTTTTCGAAACGTTTATTTATTTGAAATATCTTTTTCATAAAAGTGGGACTATTTGTAATAAATGTAACCTCTGAAGCATTCCATAAATCTTCAGGAAACATTCATTTCACATTGCGATCCTTCCAAACAATTTTCCGGCTGAAAAACGGTTTCAAGAAGTTATGACTGTTTATTTTTCTGTTGACATGAAATACAGTTTTTTTTTATATTTCTTGTCTCGAAACTTGAGAAACAGGATTTTCAAAACAGACTTCAGATACTTTGCGTAAAATGTTGAGTGAATGGTCGGGATTAAAGATTTCAAAATAATTCTGATAAAAAGTAGTCCCTCAAAGTCAAAGCAGTTGAAGTGATTTTGACACTTTTCGGACATTGCAAGTTGTCCGAATTTTCAATACATAGATATGTTTTTCAACGAAATTAATGATCTCAAAATTTAAATTTTAATATTCCAAGATAGAAAAATATTTTCATGGAAATATGAAGTGTATTTGAATAAACCTTGAATTATCGAAAATCAATATTGTGTGCACAAAATATGAAAATTTTGGGTGGAAAATAGTTAATTTGAGCACAGAAATTACGAAAATAATAGTTAAACGTAAATATCCACTTATTTAGCAAAAAAAAGTCATATTAAAAGACAATTCGATTTTTTTTTCACTTGCGTGTGATCAATGAACGTATTCAATTTTGTTTGGAAATCTGTATGAAAGAAGAAATTTTTGCAAAGAAAATCATTCAGAAAATTCAAATAAGCTTGACAGGAAGTGTGTCTTTGATTAAATACTTATTTTACCTATTCTTAAGCTTCTTTTTTTTCGCCAACATGAGGAGATGCAAAGTATTTCACGAAAAAAGTTATAACCATTTCAAAATAAAAAATACTAATCCATTGAAAAATATTGGAAAATTGCAGTTTTTGCTTGCTGGAGCTTTCAATTATTTCATGACATGGTTTTGCGAAGGTTTTTTAAACCAACAAACTTATTGGCTATGAAAAGCAGTTAATTGCGATTTTGTATTATATCCTACGGATGAACAGCTTTTAAATTAGCAAACAAAACACTAAAATTTTAATTTTAATTTTGAATTTTTCGTATGACAGCGAATATAATTTCTGAAGCACGATTTCCTAACGATTTATTTATGTTCACATGAAATGCATTTCAAGAACCAAAAAATATTTCAAAAACCAAAAAATAAATGTTTTGAATTTTTAGCATACTCTGGTGATCTTTGAATAAAAAATTTCATCTCCAGTACAAATCAAAACACGTTGCGCTAATTCAGAACTAATCTATTGAATCCTGAATTGTCCAAAAATTTTATTGCTATTTTTGGCAGTAAAAACAAGCAAACAAAGTTTTTGGAGGAATACAAATTAATAAATTTGAAATTTCCATACAAATCTTGCAGTGGACTTTTGTACAACAATGGGACAGAAGGAGATTTAACGGACCAATTGTTGCACGATCTGATATTTTCTCTGGTTATGTATGGATCGTTATTTTTTTCCAAAATCATGATGTTAAAATTGTCCAACAAACGTTTCGTACAGAAACCCGATACGAAAAATGCTTTGTTCTGACGTAAAACCTTATTTGCCGTAGAAGGAATCTTAAGGTTTTGTTTAACAATTAGCACAAAAATCGTTCGAAAAAACATGAAAAATTTAAACTGTTGGTAGATGCATATTTTACATCAGAAAATATCTTAAAACACCTCAATTCATCAGTAAACATTTCAATTAACATGATTTAGTATTATTTTCGGGAAAAAGTTTTTATTGTGCCATTTTTTTGTCATTTTATGTGTTATTTTTTGTGTCATTTTTCGAGTTATTTGTTGTGTCATTTGGGTGTTATTTATTTGTCACTATTTTTGTCATTTTTGTCATTGTGGTCATTTTTGTCATTTTTGTCATTTTTGTTTTTTTCGTTATTTGTGTTATTTTAGTCATTTTTGTCATTTTAGTCATTTTTGACATTTTTTTGTCAATTTTTCATTTTTGTCAAATTTTGTCATTTTTGTGTTATTTGCCATTTTTGTGTTTTTTTTTTTTGTGTATCACTTTGTGTGTCATTTTCTTCGCCCTTTTTTGGTTTATTTTTTGTTTCATATTTCGTTCCAGTTTTGTGTCATCTTTGGTGCCATTTTTGGTGTAATTTTTGTGTCATTTTTGGTGTCATTTTTGGTGTCATTTTTGGTGTCATTTTTGGTGTCATTTTTTGTGTCATTTTTGGTGTGATTTTTGTGTCATATTCTGTGTTATTTATTGTGTCATTTTTGTGTATTTTTTGTGTCATTTTTGAGTATCTTTTGTGTTTTTGTGTGTCATTTTTGCTGGACTTTTTGTGTCATTTTTTGTGTTATTTATTGTGCTATTTTTTGTCATTTAATGTGTTATTTTTTGTGTCATTTTCGAGTTATTTGTTGTGTCATTTTGGTGTTATTTATTTGTCACTATTTTTGTCACATTTTGTGTCATTTTTTGATTCATTTTCTGTGTAATTTTCTGTGTAATTTTTTGTGTTTTTTTTTTGTCATTTTTTGTATCTTTACTTGTGCCATTTCTGTGTCATTTTTTGTGTCAGTTTTTATGATTTTGATTCAGAAAAGTAATCAAACCACTTACTTAAAATTTGCGTCTTAACCATAATTGAACTCAAAATCCTTCGAGCGTAAGTGCTAAAAGGCGCTTTGGGATGAAGTTTTTCGATTCCTGAAGGAACACAACTTACTTACTTTCTCGAGCAAAGCATTTTATTTCATTGCTTTTCAACACAATTCCCATTATCGCCGAGTGCCAAGAAATTCCAAACGAATGAATTGAACCAAACCGATAGTGTCTACTGGTGTATTTCCTTCCCCTTTCTCAGACTTGGCTTGAGTGCATGCTCGATTCTACTTCTGCAGCAGCGCTAAATAAAATCGATTGCCGATGAAGATTTATCCCGTAATCGAATAAATCTTGACGAAATTTGCGCTCAATCATTCGTCGTCGTCTTCTCGAGTCCTTTAGAAGACAGTCTGGCACTCAGCTCGAAAATGCGAGATTGCAACAGCAGCTTTGTACTTTTCCCAATACCTAGCTTTTTCCCTTTGCTGCCGGGACTAAAAGGAGCAGATAAGAAAAACTTCCATCAATTTTCTTGAGCAGAATCCCATTTTCTCTCTTCTCAAGGAAAACTATTGCCGTTCCTTAGATAATAATGTGAACGAAGCTGTTAGCGAAAAGAAAGAGCTTTCTTGAAATCGACAAGCTTTGAAGGGCTTTTGAGCAAAATCGATTGATTGCCGGTTTTTGGGCCTTGTTTCCGGAAATTGCAATTCATATTATTTGCATCAGGGTTACACCAAACAAATTGTCAACTCGGGAAGCTCAGAAACGACAATATTTAATGAGTTGTAAACACATATAAGCTTAGATTTACATACACATTTTAAACTAGAAGACGAACGTGTTCAGATTGCTAACCCGAAATTTTGCATTTAAGTGTAGGAATTTAAATTTTTCTTTCCTAATGTTCCTTAAAGATAAAAACCTCACCGGAAGCTGCCAGAGATAGAAAAAGACGAACGCACGCGATGGGCAATAATCGTAGGGGAAGAGGGGGCAAAATGCCCACGTTAAGAAAAAAGCCTTGTTTTAGAGTACATTTGAAAAGATTAACATTAATTTTCGATTGTGTTTGAAAGTTTGGTTTATTTTATGTTTAAATCTGATATTTAGAATAACTGGAAGGTCAACAAAGGCCACAAATATAATGAAATTTGAAGAGTAGGTTAAAAATTGAATTCCAGATTCAGTAGGGGCATAATGCGCATATGTGTGTACCCAAACGCGCCGTTTAACGTTTAATAAGTGTTTATTGATTCTAGTGCCTCCGAAAGTGTTTGCCAGGTAAATACACTTTTATTCTACTTCACAGATGGAAAAACGTATTGCTACGCGCAGTGCTGCCAGATATACTGAAATTCTTGTGGATAGTTAATTAAATCTATATTAAATTTAAGAATTTTAAATATATACGTTTATATTCAAGTTATGTTTTCCAAAACAACTTATAAATATCTTTAAAATTGTTGTGATGAAACTGCATATAAATTTAAACAAATATGACACATGCTTGAAGATAAACGGACATGGCGCGTTTTGCCCTACCTAGACATGTTTATTAAAAATCATTCAAAATAACAGAAAAAATAATTTGATAAAGAAATTTTTCGTTTTCTGATGATTTTCAAGACCAATGTTCATCATTGTAACAGATGTCAGGTAATTTTTTTGCTGATAGATGCCGTAATTTCTTACGAAAGTCTTGGCACAAATTGCAAGGAATATGGCTTGAAAAATATTTTTGGATTTTTTCAGTGATTTGTCGCATATTTGATGCTAATTTTATGTACAAAAGGTTTCTACTGTTGATAAGAAGGGAATAACGTAAAGAATTCTTAAAATAAGTGTATATCTAGCTAGATATCGCAGTGGGGCGTTTTGCCCACACTGGGCATTATACCCCCAGTTCCCCTAACAGTTAGGCAAACTTTGGTGGTGCTGCTCTTTTTTTTTTTTGGTAGGTTGGAGACATCTTCAACTCAACTGAAGCAATGAGCGCGGCAGCTGAATTTTCTGATCCGTAAAATCCCAACAGCAATGGTCTTAACCATGATGGAAGATGACGGGTTTTCTTCTTCCCTCATGCGTCGCGTTTATATCATTCGTCGATGTCAACTTCGGGTCTGACCGAGGGGCCCCTTTTGGAGGATTCTTCCTTGGGAAACGCCAACTGAAAGTGAGGCAGGCAGGCTTCTTCCGGTTTTCCGCTTCGGCTTAATCTTGCGGTTTCCACGACCCAAACGAAAACCGCCGACCAACCAACCGTCGATGATGAAGATGATGACACAATCCTGCGTGATAGGTTGTCGTCTCCTTCCGGGTTCCACGAAGCTTTAAAGCGCGAAACAACTTCCGAGCCGACACGAGCGAGGGATTAAAGTTCTGAACTCGCCCCAGAAGAAGTTGAATTTTTTAAAGGGAATATGCAAAAATGTGATTAAATTGAATTGCCCGAGGGAGGATTTTTTCTCCCATGAGTTGAGATGGCAATGCCTGGTGGCTTAGGAAGGAAGAATTCGACGGCGGCATTAGGGAAGTTAAATTTTTTAAGCTCCACCCATAAAGGTTTGCAATTTGGAAATTGAAGCTCGTTTTCCGGGAAGTTTAAAAGTTTTTGGCTTCAAACCAGAAGGGGATAAAGGCGGGAAAAATTGCGGAAGGTTAATGACAACTGGCGGCTTAACGAGGTGCTGTAAAAAAGTTCAAATCTCGTTTCTTCATGACTTCAGTGCTCTGTGTTTCATTCTAATGAGAATGTGCGTTACTGCTGTGGTGAATCATTAAAGCTACTGAATTGTTGATTGTAAATGGTTTTGCATAAAAAAGGGACCCTCTTAAATCGTTAATGGCGTAATTAGGTTAGCTCAAACATAGGTTGATGCATCAGTTGAGTTGCATACTAATTGACCCGATTTCAAATTCTATGTTGCTTATTGATACATGAACGTGTTTGGATATATTGACATGAAACCGCGGGTTTTAATCTGCTTGGCCAAGTAAATGATTTATGATTCGGGATCCAGAAATTTGTTGCTGAAAAAGATCATGTCAAACAAAATTGCAATTCAAATTTGTTGACATCGTGAACAGGTAAAAATACAAATCCCACCATCCTGAAAAAGAAAATAAAAATTTGACATCAATCAATGTATAAAAAGACCAAATTGAGAAAACTGTGAAAATGTATGGGAGAGTGGTGAATCATGGGCCACTTTTGTTCGTTGTTCCATAACTTCTTTATTATAAAAGATAAAATGAAAATAAACAATGGTATGGTTTTCTACATTTTCAAGGTATCATAAGGTATTTTTTTAAATTTTTAATAAGTTATTTTCCCCAAACTCTGACTGTTTGAAAAAATGCCATATTTTTTGGATTTTGAAAAATGGTGGGGAATCATGGGCCACCAAATCCAAATTGGCCAAATAACATGCAAAGTTGTATGCGTTGACCCAAAATTGTCATTTCCTAATTCATTCCGTTATTTTAAAACAATTTCAGATGATGAAATAAAAAACAGAGCTGTGTATGATCAAATAGATTCCAAAACCTGGCTCGCGAACGTTTTGGCAAAAATTTTTACACAGGAAGGAAAAAAATATTTTTCATAACTCTTCATTTGGCATAAGAAAACTTTACAGATAGGAAAACCGTATTTTAAGTTCTGAATGTGTATAAAAACATAAAAATATAGGTGGATCTAGATGTGTGGCCCACGATTCCCCACAAGCTATGATTCTCAAATTGGTTGCGTTTGAGTGACTTATTGATGTTTCATCAAAAATTCCATTTCCACGTGAAAGATCATGAAAAAACTAAGATCATAAGCGTATGAGCATATTTTTGTTATTTACTTTAGATTCCCCATCGATGAAATTAGCGGGTGTTTTTTTAATTATGTAAGTAAATTTTTATAACCTTTTTAAGCTTGATAAATAAAAGAAGCATATGATGCGTATTTAAGTCAACAACATTTAGAAATATATGCTCACGCTAAGTGACGACAATGACAGTTGGTTTGAGATTTTTATCTCAACACACATCTGAGATATTAAAAGTGGCCCACGTTTCCCCATGGCCCACGATACCCCACTCTCCCCTACCAATAAATAGCTTAGCTTAGCTTAGCTTGGTTGACTACTCATATCCACTTTAAATCATTGAACTTGAAATGCTGTGAAGATATGATCATTCATCAAAAATATATATAAAAAAATGAAACTTCTGATAACATATTTATCTAGTTCTTTACTCAGCTTACGCATTTCGAATCCTATGATCGCTGGCGTGGCTAAGCAGAACAAGTTCCACGTCGCCAATGGTTGCTACTCCGTGATTAATCGAGGCCATCAATTTTGCACAAAGTCCAAAAGAATGGTGCTTGGGATTAGCAGCCATTCTCATTGTACAAAACTGATGCTCTCACTTTTTTATATGATTAATAACGGCGCCGGCCACGTCCTAGTAGTCAATAAGGGGAAAAAGGAAGGAATGTTAGTATGATACTCTTTAGGTTCAACTAACAACCTCTTGCTCCTGCATAGTCCAAAAATAATTTTGAAATAGTCAGAACCAGAGATAAGTTAGTATCACCAACTATGGAGACAGTCTGTACGTCTGCGAATCTATATTCAAGTATCCAAGGAAGGAGTTGTGTTAGTTAATGAAAGGTAGAGATCAGGATCCATTTTGGTAAATGGTGCGATCGAGTTTTCCTACACCTCCTATGCTCCTAGATATTTCCTAAGGAATCTCCTATTTCTATCTTTGAGGCAGTGATAAGAAGTTTAATAGTAAAGTAAAAAATATTCTAAAATCTTCTTAGCTAACTTGTTTTCCTAGCTGTTATTCCTGCTACATTGATGTATTTTCAAAAACGACCTTTCAGGGTAAAAATACTTCTATCAAACTTCAAAGAATAGTTATAAGGAGATATATAAAAGATTATAGTTTTGTCAATGAATGAAGTAATCCTCTTTTTTGTTTATTTTACTTTATCAATTTGTTATGTGAATTGTGATGATTGAATAAGATTGTTTTTGGAAACCCATCAACATAAATCAACTCTTTGCCTCATATTAATGTAAACGATTATTAGTTTTGAAGCATCTATCAACAGTTCATAAAGCATATTTTAAGAAATTATCTTGGAACAACCTAACATTTCAAGATTAAAATTAGCATTCTGATATTCGATATTGTAAAAGAATAAATAACTCACTAGAACTATTCATTTTATCAATAATTTGTATGTTTTTGTGTGTAGTTACTGACATAACTAAATAACTTTAAGCATTGTTGAACTTCTTTTTTTATTTAGAGTCTTTGCTCCACCAAAAGAAAATCAAAATATCAAGCCAGGATCATGAATCAACCGTAAAAGCTTTCAATTGTTAATGAAGGTGAAAGTAGCTATATTTTTTTTACATAGAGATTGAATACTTGTATTCTTCGAATAGATGTATTCGACATGTTTAATGATCAAAATTGTAATCAATAATAATCAATCTAATATTTTGCTGAAAGTTTTTATTTATACATAGCTAAAAAATAAACATAATAACTGAGTATAATAGTAAAGCAAATAATGAAATTCGATATTTTCCGTGTGAAATTGTTATCGTTCATGATAGAGTCGAATCCATGTTTATCAGTGCATTATATGAACTCATGTTTGTCGATCAACCTATCGAAAAAACCTAGCAAACACTTTCTTGAGTTCAAAATAACTTTCTTCTACTTATGTACATTTTTAAATTTCAGAGAAGAGAAAAACAGCTAATTGAAAACATTGGACAAGATAAACTGATTTATATTCTGGTATGGTTGCAATCCTAAAATTATCCTTTACGTTACTTATGTTCAACTTTAAGAACTTTAGAAAAATATTTAAAATTATTCTTAAATCAAGTTATGACCTTTATGATGTTTCTTGGCAAGTTTATAAACACAAAAGCTTCCTGATGCCCCATCAGAAAAACGCCTAAATGTATACAGAACTAACTCTGTTGAAACGATAAATAAACTTGTGCAAAATATTGCATGAAAGAATAAGAAAAACTGAATTGAAGCATGGACTAACCAAATCTTGTTGCAAGCGTTGTATGAAATATTTAAAATAAAACAAAATGTATACTTAGCTTCGAATATTCGTTGTGGTCTTCATGTTTGGCATCTGCTCCGAGAATATATGAAACTGTCATCAGATTGATCATTGATTATCGCGTAAACAGAGGTAATTGTAAAGAAACTTCACTAAGCCCGTTTGAAAAAGCACTCAGCGCCAGTGCTGCAAATTTTCAGTGTCAGTGAGAAATTATCAGCTGACTTTGTTGCAGTGTATCGGTCAGTTCAATTCCAACTAGATTCATACGAGAATGAACAGAAAGCTCAGTCCTGAAAGCTCTCTGCACACTCATTCACCAATCGGCAACATCGGTGCTTAGTATACATTCAGGCTCTTTGCAGGTTCATGAGGTTATCCAATCTTCATTTTCAGTTTCAAGCGAACATTGCTGAAAGTGAAAAAAGCTTCCTTCTATTATCATTAAATTTAGTTGAATGGTGACAAAGATTGTTCGACCCGCTAGACATGCGCAAATTTCAGAATTACTGCTGAGATCGCTATTTTTGAAGGATTCTGATAAAAAATACGTTTTTTTCAAATGGTGTGAAGAGGTGGGAAGGTTTAGAAATGAGTGTTCGGGTTTGCGAGACGAACGCTGGCGAGGGAGCGTGTAGACGAATGTGGGGGACAAAATTATGACAAAAAGTTGGCAATGACCAAACATGACAAATGTGGTAAAAGTATGACAAAATTATGACAAAAAAAATCTGACAAATAGGACTAAAGTTTAGAATACAATGAAAAAATATTTACTAACACAACTCTGTCGAAAATATGACAAATCTGATTAAAATATGACAATATTTTAACAAAAATATGACAAAAAGACAACATCATGGCAAAAAAATGACAAATGTCGTAAACAATTGACAAAAATAGGACAAAACAAAATTATGACAAGCGTGGTAAAAATATGGCAATAAATTGACAAAATCATGACATGAAATTGTTATAAAATCCGACAAATTTATATATTTGAAAATTTGATATCAAAAGAACAAAAATACGACTATGTCGTTAAACTATGTAAAAATTTGACAAAATGATTAAATATTACAAATGTGGTATTTTCCAGTTTGTTGTAATTTTTTAGCCACATATATCATTTTATTATCAATTTTGTGTGATAATTTTGTTTTAATAATAAGATTTATGTCATAATGTCTTATTTTCATCACATAAGACATGTTTTTGACAAAGGTTTCTCGAAGTTTAATCATCTTATTGTTAAATTTATGTCGTATTTGTAAAACTTTGTCATAATTTTGTAATTTTGTTGTCATGTTTTGTCATTGTATTTTAAATAATTTGCTTCATTTTTGTGTTATTTTTTCATATTTTCATCACATTTGTCAAAGTTTCGTCTCATTTGTCGGATATTTGTCTTATTTTTATTATGTTTTGTCATTTTATTGTCATTTTTTTGTCATATTGATGACATAGTTGTTCGATTGATGTCATTTTATTGTCAAATTTTAGTCATATTTGTCAGATTTTTCTCATACTTTTGTCAAAATTTTATCATGTTTTCAACATATTTATCACATTGTGTAATAATTTTGTCATTTTTGACCACATTTTGTCATATTTTTGTCATTATTAATTACCATAAATTCAATTCTCATGAATTTTATATTCATCCATCCTCTTGTCCCCCTTCAAATAATCGTATAGTCTCAGCGATTTTCAATTCGCGTTTTCTTTTTGAACCCCAATTCATAATTTGCAAAAATGGCAAAAACAAATGCTTACTGAAATTATCAGCAACTTTCGCTGACACTGATTGAATGCTTAAGCTGCAGTCACTGATCAAAAACAGTGAGTGACAGAAATGCCTAAGCGAAAGACGCTTTCGTAGCTTTCGAGTGAAACAAGTTAGTTCGGGTTTACGAGTGAGCTTTCTACTGACTGATAGACACACTCACACAGCTTTCTGTAGGCACGAGGATGACCGAGCCGATCAGAAGCTTTTATATTTGTTGACTTTTCTATTCCGTTCATTTCAGTTGAAGCTTTTTACACTGATAGAAAATCACAGTCAGTATCATTTGTGCTTTAAGAAAATTTGCAGCACTGCTCTGCGCGTTCGTTCCACTAAAAGCATCGAACAAATAATCTATATTTCACTCTTAATTAAGAATTTTCTATCACCGATAGCAGGAAAACAAACCGTACTTGGCAATGTTGCCAATCCATCCTCGTGAAAATGTATGGGAGAGTGGGGAATCGTGGGCCACTTTTTTTCGTTGTTCCATAACTTCTTTATTATGAAAGATAAAATGAAAATAAAAAATGGTAAAGTTTTCTACATTTTCAAGGTAGCAACGTATTTTTTCCAAATTTTTAATAAATTATTTTCCCCGAATTCTGACTGTTTAAAAAAAAGCAATATTTTTTGGATTTTGAAAAATGGTGGGGAATTGTGGGCCACCAAATCCAAATTGACCAAATAACATACAAAGTTAATGAGTTGACCCAAAACTGTGATTTCCTAATTAATTTTGTTATTTAAAAGCAATTTCAGATGATGAAACCAAAAAGAGAGCTGTGTATGATCGAATGGATTCCAAAACCTGGCTCGCGAACGTTTGGCAAAATTTCTTATATAGGATGGACAAAATATTTTTCATAACTTTTCATTTGGCATAAGAAAACTTTACAGATATGAAAAACGTATTTTAAGTTCTGAATGTGTGTAAAAAGATAAAAATACAGGTGGTTCAAGATGTGTGGCCCACGATTCCCCACAAGCTATGATTTGCAAATTGGTTGCGTATGTGTGACTTATTGATGTTTCATAAAAAATTCCTTTTCCACGTGAAAGATCATGACAAAACTAAGATCATAAGCGTATGAGCATATTTTTGCTATGCACTTTAGGTTCCCCATCGATGAAATTAGCGGGTGTTTTTTTAATTATGTAAGTAAATTTTTCTAACTTTTTTTAGCTTGATAAATAAAAGAAGCATATGATGCGTATTTCAGTCAACAACATATAGGAATACATGCTCACGCAAAGCGACGACGATGACAATTGGTTTGAGATTTTTATCTCAACACACATCTGAGATATTAAAAGTGGCCCACGTTTCCCCATGGCCCACGATACCCCACTCTCCCCTACCAATAAATAAAATGGAATGGAAAAATTAACAATCGACAAAATTCACAAATTGACACAATTCTTAAAATTGTCAAAATGGTCAAAGTTGTCGAAATTGTCAAATATAAAAATTATCATAACTGTCAAAATCATCAAAATTGTCAAAATTGTCAAAACTGTCAAAATTGTAAATATTGTAAAAATAGTAAAAATTGACTAAATTTTAAAAACAATCAAAATTAACAAAATTGTCAAAGTTGGCAAAATTGACCAGACAGACAAAATTGACTAAGTTGAAAAAATTGGCAAAATAGATAAAGTTGTTAAAATTGGAAAAATTGTCAAATTATTAAAATTGTCAAAACTTGTCAAAATTGTCAAAACCGTGTGAATTGTGAAAATTGTCAAAATTGTCAAAATTGTCAAAATTGTCAAAATTGCCAAAATTGTCAAAATTGTCAAAATTGTCAAAATTGTCAAAATTGTCAAAATTGTCAAAATTGTCAAAATTGTCAAAATTGTCAAAATTGTCAAAATGTCAAAATGTCAAAATGTCAAGATGTCAAGATGTCAAAATGTCAAAATGTCAAAATGTCAAAATGTCAAAATGTCAAAATGTCAAAATGTCAAAATGTCAAAATGTCAAAATGTCAAAATGTCAAAATGTCAAAATGTCAAAATGTCAAAATGTCAAAATGTCAAAATGTCAAGATGTCAAAATGTCAAAATGTCAAAATGTCAAAATGTCAAAATGTCAAAATGTCAAAATGTCAAAATGTCAAAATGTCAAAATGTCAAAATGTCAAAATGTCAAAATGTCAAAATGTCAAAATGTCAAAATGTCAAAATGTCAAAATGTCCAAATGTCAAAATGTCAAAATGTCAAAATGTCAAAATGTCAAAATGTCAAAATGTCAAAATGTCAAAATGTCAAAATGTCAAAATGTCAAAATGTCAAAATGTCAAAATGTCAAAATGTCAAAATGTCAAAATGTCAAAATGTCAAAATGTCAAAATGTCAAAATGTCAAAATGTCAAAATGTCAAAATGTCAAAATGTCAAAATGTCAAAATGTCAAAATGTCAAAATGTCAAAATGTCAAAATGTCAAAATGTCAAAATGTCAAAATGTCAAAATGTCAAAATGTCAAAATGTCAAAATGTCAAAATGTCAAAATGTCAAAATGTCAAAATGTCAAAATGTCAAAATGTCAAAATGTCAAAATGTCAAAATGTCAAAATGTCAAAATGTCAAAATGTCAAAATGTCAAAATGTCAAAATGTCAAAATGTCAAAATGTCAAAATTTCTAAATGTCGAAATTTCAAAATTTCAAAATGTCAAAATGTCAAAATGTCAAAATGTCAAAATGTCAAAATGTCAAAATGTCAAAATGTCAAAATGTCAAAATGTCAAAATGTCAAAATGTCAAAATGTCAAAATGTCAAAATGTCAAAATGTCAAAATGTCAAAATGTCAAAATGTCAAAATGTCAAAATGTCAAAATGTCAAAATGTCAAAATGTCAAAATGTCAAAATGTCAAAATGTCAAAATGTCAAAATGTCAAAATGTCAAAATGTCAAAATGTCAAAATGTCAAAATGTCAAAATGTCAAAATGTCAAAATGTCAAAATGTCAAAATGTCAAAATGTCAAAATGTCAAAATGTCAAAATGTCAAAATGTCAAAATGTCAAAATTTCTAAATGTCGAAATTTCAAAATTTCAAAATGTCAAAATGTCAAAATGTCAAAATGTCAAAATGTCAAAATGTCAAAATGTCAAAATGTCAAAATGTCAAAATGTCAAAATGTCAAAATGTCAAAATGTCAAAATGTCAAAATGTCAAAATGTCAAAATGTCAAAATGTCAAAATGTCAAAATGTCAAAATGTCAAAATGTCAAAATGTCAAAATGTCAAAATGTCAAAATGTCAAAATGTCAAAATGTCAAAATGTCAAAATGTCAAAATGTCAAAATGTCAAAATTTCTAAATGTCGAAATTTCAAAATTTCAAAATGTCAAAATGTCAAAATGTCAAAATGTCAAAATGTCAAAATGTCAAAATGTCAAAATGTCAAAATGTCAAAATGTCAAAATGTCAAAATGTCAAAATGTCAAAATGTCAAAATGTCAAAATGTCAAAATGTCAAAATGTCAAAATGTCAAAATGTCAAAATGTCACAATGTCAAAATGTCTAAATATCAAAATGTCAAAACGTCAAAATATTCGAAATTTTCAAAATTGTCAAAATTGTGAAAATTTTCAAAGTTATGATAGTAGTCAAAATTCTCAAAATTCTCAAAATTGTCGAAATTGTCAGAAATTGACAAGATTGAAAAAAATAACTCAATTGAAAAAATCACATGCTAGAGATGGCAAACCATTTTATCGCAGAAATAACAACCAATCTGGCAGAGATATCCGCGAAAAATATGATTGAGTTCAAAACTTGAGCAGAATCAAAAAAGCATAATCAACCATTTTTTTCAAAGCGTGATGCGGAATATTCATTAAGCATTTTCAAGTGCAACTAACGATTATCAACTGCTATAAAAAAGAGAGTGAGGAAACTGTACGATGCAATTGAAAACGAAAACACTTGAGCTCGGCAAATGATCAAATGATTAAACAGAGCTGCTCAATGAGCTCATATTAGTTGTAGAATAAAAACTTAATCCAATTTCCCCTCAACTATTGTTGAACACTTCAGATAGAGCTGCATAGTTCAAAAATATATCAATAATGAGAAGACAGTTTTCTAGAAAGACGTCTATTGAATTTTGAAGCCAGAAGAATGATCTCCAGTAGCAAGACCAAAAAAAGATACAATAACGTCAGAGTATTATACATGGTATCACGAAGCTACCGATATCTCGTCTTATTGCTCTCATTAAGAGGTAATTAGCTGTTTGCTGTTTCCATTCCGAAAGAGAGTACTGTTTTCTACTGTTTCAGCTTCTCTCTCGAAATGATTATCTAGAGTCTTCATTAGAAATGATTTGAGATGCACTTGATTCTGAGAACAGTCCAGTTCTTTTTTGGTTTAACGCCAAGAAGTAGTCTTTGGATGTATTTTTTCTAACTGAGCGGAAATTTGAATCTTGAATCTTCAATCTTGAATCTTGGATCTTGGATCTTGAATCTTGAATCTTGAATCTTCTATCTTGAATCTTGAATTTTGAATCTTGAATCTTGAATCTTGAATCTTGAATCTTGAATCTTGAATCTTGAATCTTGAATCTTGAATCTTGAATCTTGAATCTTGAATCTTGAATCTTGAATCTTGAATCTTGAATCTTGAATCTTGAATCTTGAATCTTGAATCTTGAATCTTGAATCTTGAATCTTGAATCTTGAATCTTGAATCTTGAATCTTGAATCTTGAATCTTGAATCTTGAATCTTGAATCTTGAATCTTGAATCTTGAATCTTGAATCTTGAATCTTGAATCTTGAATCTTGAATCTTGAATCTTGAATCTTGAATCTTGAATCTTGAATCTTGAATCTTGAATCTTGAATCTTGAATATTGAATCTTGAATCTTGAAGATTGATTCTTAAATCTTGGATCTTGAATCTTGAATCTTGAATCTTGAATCTTGAATCTTGTATCTTGAATCTTGAATCTTGAATCTTGAATCTTGAATCTTGAATCTTGAGATTGAAGATTGAAGATTGAAGATTGAAGATTAAAGATTGAAGATTGAAGATTGAAGATTGAAGATTGAAGATTGAAGATTGAAGATTGAAGATTGAAGATTGAAGATTGAAGATTGAAGATTGAAGATTGAAGATTGAAGATTGAAGATTGAAGATTGAAGATTGAAGATTGAAGATTGAAGATTGAAGATTGAAGATTGAAGATTGAAGATTGAAGATTGAAGATTGAAGATTGAAGATTGAAGATTGAAGATTGAAGATTGAAGATTGAAGATTGAAGATTGAAGATTGAAGATTGAAGATTGAAGATTGAAGATTGAAGATTGAAGATTGAAGATTGAAGATTGAAGATTGAAGATTGAAGATTGAAGATTGAAGATTGAAGATTGAAGATTGAAGATTGAAGATTGAAGATTGAAGATTGAAGATTGAAGATTGAAGATTGAAGATTGAAGATTGAAGATTGAAGATTGAAGATTGAAAATTGAAGGTTAAAGATTGAAGATTGAAGATTGAAGACTGAAGATTGCAGATTGAAGATTGAAGATTGAAGATTTAAGATTGAAGATTGAAGATTGAAGATTAAAGATTGAAGATTGAAGATTGAAGGTTGAAGATTGAAGATTCTGGAAATCCAAAAACGTTGAATTCTTTATTTAAAGTCTTCTATTAAAGTTTTGGACCTTCTAATTCAGTTGACATTCCCAAGGATTAAGACAAAGAAACATAAACAAAACCAGCGGAAAACAACCCTTGACATCTTATTTGCCCTCCTGACTGCACCCAATCTTAGGCCATAAATTTCCCGCGAGGAAACAAGCTCGCAAATTCAATCAAAGCCAAATTAAGAACAGTGCCAATCCAATAAACCGGATGCTGTTCCCCATTAACGCGGTCGTAAATCTTAACTTGGCCCCGGGACCCTTCTTCGAGGGGAAAGGGAAAGACAAGGCCAATCATCTAAAATGTTATCAGTCAGCCGAGCGATTTAGTCGTAAAATCACAATCACCAGAAAAGTGGAGACAGCGAGCCGGATTCAAAATTGTCACTCGGATTAACCTCGGTCTCGGTGAGGAGGAGATTTTGATCCAAGAAAGGTTGCAAGGCGGAAGCTCCCGTCTCGTGACATTTCACCTTTTTCCGTGATTTTCTCGCAATGTCACGGAGATTATTCCCACCAAGGTCTCCGTCAGCCAATGCTAAGCAAAAGTCTGCGTCCCGTCTGCGAGTTTAATTAAAACTTTTGCTACGCTTGTCTGCTCCCTGATCCAGGTATTGTCTTAGATCGGGGAAAATCGTTCTCTGTGACCTCGGCGAACTTTCAAAATTGACGAGGGCCGGTTTAAAATGTAATTTTTACAAAAAGAAATCACAACCTAAAAAGCAAAAAAATCAATGAATTTTTAAACTTCTTTTTATTATTTCAACTTTTGAGTAGGGAATCAGAATATTTCTGGAAATCGACTCGCCCTAACAGGGAAATGTTCTTACCAAATACGTGTTCCCGTAACAAGCCAACCTCCTAAGAAAACTGCGAGCAAAGCTTACGAAATTATCGTTCCGTTATCTGGTTCGGGTAACTTTCGTCGATGTCAGTTATTGTTATCAGACGATACCGAAAAAAAACTTTCAGCTCTTGTCATAACAAGAACGTTACTACAATTTCGAGCGACAGTTGATGACAAACGATTTTCGTTCATATTAAGGCACTTCAAGCAGTTGGAATTTAGTTGTATTTCAGTTCAGCTGGACACTCGCTTTGATGATGCGTTATTGCCACACTTACCTGGAAAGAGAAGAAAAAGTAAAAAAGAATTACAAATGTTGTTTTCGCGATATTGACGGTATTTATCGTCGGATTGTGACAAAAATTTGCACATAGGGGTTTTGAGAGATGAGAAATTGATTCCAGGTATAGTCCTATTTGCCGCTGATAGTGTTGGTGATATTATGCTGGTTGTTTCACCAACACTTTTTAGTTTTGGGACAATCAACCTCAAAAACGACCATGTTTGTCGACCGTCTGTCCGTTTTTTGTACCGAGAGTTTTGGAGGTTAATTGTCCCGTCTCATCTGTACACGCTCAGCAAGTGTGCGTAAGAAATGTCAAAAACAACTCTATTGAATTTTGTGTCAGGGGTCGGCAAAAGGGGTCGTCCATATCAACTGTTCAATGTTTTTGCGATATTGGCCTAATTATAGATTTTTTTTTTTTGTAATTTCTTTATTTGAAACGGCTCATACCTTTAGGCTTTAAGGAGCCAAACTCGTTTTGTTTGATTACAATTGTGTGCTTATATCTAGTTCACTTTTTGAAGGAAAGATAGAAGATAGATAGGGAAATGTGAAAATAAAAAGAATTATAGACGAAGATCAATAGCTTTTAGGAAAAGATATATTTCGAACATGTAGTCCAAGTCTATCACAGCCAGCACATCTCTCACTGGAACAAAGGGTGGTTTTCCTCGGGCCCTAAGGGAGTCTATAAAATTCGTTCTGGCGACAAGATGGACCTCGCAGGACCAAACAATATGCTCGATGTCATGGTAACCTTGGCCACAACCACATAGATTGCTGCCAGCAATATCAAAACGATAGAGTACCGCGTCTAAGGAACAATGATTGGACATGAGACGGGAAAATATACGAATAAAATCCCGACTCAAGTTCAATCTATTAAACCATGGTTTAAGGCTTACCTTTGGGATAATCGAGTGGAACCACCGACCCTGCTCATCCTCGTCCCATTTGCGCTGCCAGTTGACAAGAGAGTTTCTTCGAGCCAGATAGATAGATAGATTTGTTTTTGATGAAAATTTGCATAAGAGTATTTTGAGGAAAGATCAATCGATTCCAATTTTCAAACTCAGGGTCAAAGATCGGCCTAAGGGGTCGTCTATATTAACACTGTTTTTGCGATATTAATGCTTAAATACATTGGATTAAGATGGAAACTTGGTACGTGGGAGTTTCAAGGAACGAGTAATTGATTTCAGGAGTCGAATTTTTATTCAGAGGTGTCCGAATGGGGTCGTCCATATAAACTGTTCAATGTTTTTGCGGTATTGACGTTATTATGCATTATGCAGTTTTGAGGGACGCTCAATTGATTCAGATTTCAAATCTCGAGTCAGGGGTCGGCAAAAATGGTCGTCCATGTTATCTGTTCACTGTGTTTGCTATATTGGGGGTTATTTTGCGAGTCGAGAGACGTGACTCTTAAAATTTCACTTCTTTATCCTGACTCCAGGAAAAGTTTCAGAGAAGAAACGTTAGTATGAATGAGCTCCAAAAATCGATCACAGGACATTTGAGCTGGAATTTCTAGCCTAGAGTGGTTTCTGGAGCCGGCACAACGAGGTGACGATTTTGCACATCACGTCACGTGACACTCAGACTAAGCCCCATTGTCTTGATTAAACATCGGATTATAATGAAAATTTGCACATGGGAGTTTTACAGCACATGTAATTAATTTCACGTGTCAAATTTTGACAAGGAATCAGTAAAAGCGTTTGTCTTATAAACATTTTCGATTTTTTTTTGCAATATTTACGTTGTTAGGCATCATATCGAGCCAAAAATGATAACACGAGAGACAGAAAAGGGGGTCATCCACATTTACTGTTTAATGTTTTTGCAATAATTGTTTTATAATGCATGAGATCTAGACAAAAATTCATTTACGGGTCGGACAATTGATTTATGAATTAAAATTTTTAATAAGACGACACTTAAGGGGTCGTTAATATTGCCTTTTAAATATTTTAGACATAATTTCGTTATTATGCATCCGAAAAAGATAAAAATTCGTACACGGGTGTTCTCTTTGACAGTCAATCAATTTTTTATTTTAAATTCCCATTTGGTAGACTAGCAAATAGGTCGCTTGCAAATTCTGCTTAGTATTTTTAGCAATGAATTTATATTCGGCAAATCAGTCCAGTTTCTTCATAGCAATCATACCGCCTAAAAGTACTGATAAGTGTTTTGTGTGTAGAAAATTTGAAATTTTAAATTTAATTATTGAAATCCAACAAAAAATAGACCGGGCAATACACCGAAACGTAGGATTAAAATAAAATTTTATAAGAAACTGGACTGATTTGCCGAATATAAATTCATCAAAGCATACAGTCGAAAACTCAACATCAACATTTTTAGCAATTTTTTGGAGAAAATGTGTCCAAATTATTAACCAAAAACAAAATCATCAGCTTTAAAGTTAAAAGCGAAACGAAGTTCGTACGGGATCAGCTAGTATTCTATAAAAAGCAACCATACTTTAAAGTATCAAGCATGGTTATTTATGAGAGAATGTTGTATTTTTCGTCTTTTTTTTATTTTCATATTTTTTATACCGGTCTATAATTTCTGGAATTGTTTTTTGGATTTAGATTTAGAAAACTTGTAGGGGGAGTAGGCTTTGACTTGATGGCGGCGCACGCGTTTTTTTCTCCGTCCGTGGAAATTAAGTAATTTGTTGGTTTTTATAGTGAAAGTTATCTATGAATCTTGACAAAAAGCTAGGATCGGATAGCAAGGATATGTTTTGTACCAGGAAAGGTTCCTTTTCGTTTCTTGGGCCGCTTAACTGTGTGTTTTTTTCGGAATTCGCCTAGAGGAGCTTGAAATAAATCGGAACTCCTCAGCTCCCATGTGTTGTTTTGTTCTGTATATTCCCGGAAAAAAGACTGGTGATCTGGCCAATTTTATGGTGTACAAAATTCCAATCAACTCGAAAAATTGTAGTGTTTTAAAATGAAAATAGAAAAAATTAATAAAAATTCTATAAAGTGATTCATGGTGGCATTAAAAAATGTTTTTTTTTTCGTTCCAGCATCGTGTAATGTGATTTTTCTACGCATGTTTTTCGGTTCCAAACGTTGCCGGTTTTCGGCTTGCTATGACTTTTTTCGTTGATTCGTGATTGAATTCCTGGAAAATAAAAAAAGGGATATGGAATCGCTGACGAGTAAATTCTATAATTTTCTTGTGCTTTAGTGAGGTGCTTTTGTAAGACATATGAAATTTCAATAAACTTTCAACACGCATGCTGGTTTTCGCTTTCATTCACAACGCTTGATGGAGAAATGCAGCGCAAAGATAAGTATCCATTATAATTTTCTATTCGATTAATATTTTAGACAACTTTAAATTAATGAAAAGAAATCATAGATGCATAAGCAATACAATGATCTAGTGTTAAAAATTTAAAACCGTAGAAAAATTGTAAGCTTATTATAAGTGGACAAAGTTTTAGGTAAGTAAAATTCTATTATTAAGTTCTAGATCTGAACGGACTTCGCAAGGTTATATGTTTAACTAATGTTTTTTGTTTCTCTTCTTTCTTCTTCTCTTCTTTCAAGAGCGAGTAAAGGCGCTCTATCCTTGGTAGATGACCAGAAATGATTGTACACCGAAATCCAAAACAATTCAACTAAGAAAACTAATGTTTATAATTTTTAGTAACCGTTATTAATTTCATAAATTTCTACAAAATGCTTCAGTTCAAGTTTTGTGATTTCTGTGTAAAAATTTAATCATCGCTGGTGTTTGTTGGAAATTTACAAACAAATTACAGAATAGAGTTTTTAAGCTTTACAACAAAATGTATATGGAGCGAGATCTGCCTGCACTGCTTATTGATGGCAACGGATTCTTTAATTAGTCCAGAAATATCGGAAATTATTGTTTCCAGTGTTTGGTTATCGGATGACATGCCATGTTGAAGGAACCTGTTTTCGCTTTGTTTCGAATACCTACCACAAAGTGGCGCCAGTGTACTTATCGAAGCTTTGAACTGTGTAACCTTCCCTTAAGTTGGCCGAAGAACATATATTTGCATCGAACTTAGGATTCAAGATAAGTATTCATTGTTTCAGTTTCATTAGTTAATCTTCATTTGAATAGTGATCTCGATAATGACCGGAGTATCGGAAAAAAGAATGTTTAGATTCGCATTGATTTCTTTCGGATTCGGATTATATACAATCTTGCATGCCATATTGTGCTCAACATATCGTTTTTTTTTGTATAGGTTTGTGTCCAATCTAACCAAAACTTATGAAGCTTTTACCAAGTTCTCTCCTAGCAAGCTTTCGTTAAGTTTGGTATCGTTAAAGTAATTTCAATGCATGGTTGCCAATATGACCGAATATATGAATGTTAACAAATTTTAAAGCAATCTTATGTCACAATTCAAAGTTTTTATTCTGGCTTGCACAAAAATATTGATTCACTAAGCTCCATTAGGTTTAAGATCATGATTTTAATTGTTTTTATTTTCAACCTTTTTAGTAAAAAACTATGCAAGATGAAACATTTAGATACATTAAAATACATCCAGTTCAGTACCGTTCTTCAAGTTCCAATATTTTTGTTAATTCATTGTATTTTTCTTCTTAGTTTTTCGCGTATTCATTGAGCCCCTAACGCTACTATCATATGTCTGCTGCAATATTTCTTGTAATTTTAGGAAAGCATTTCATATTTTCATGACAAATCGTGTCAACAAAAATAACAGATCTTATAAATATGCTATGTTAAAGCATAAAACGGTGCTGCTATGTTCAATTGATCTATTTTCAACGTATTTAGAACCCAAATTTAAATGGAAGTCATTTAAAACAATGACATCAATTTAAAAAAAAATCATCCTACAGAGTCGAATTTGTATCAACTGACATTGATAGCGAATTTTCATTCCACGGCATTTGTTTTGAAATACTATTTTAATTTCTTTTAACTGTTTGAAAAACTAGTTATAAGTATTAACACCCACTTCCTTGAAAAGGCATTGCAATTGAAGAAATAAATTATGACCGTTCTTTCCTTTCATGTCTATTCAACAAATTCCATAATATTATAGATAATAAATAAATACCACCGTAAGGACTGACCGTAAGGAAATAAAAACGTTGAAACATTTAGAGATTCAGAATTTTGTCAAATTGGAAACAAAATAATAAAAATATTAAAAACGTAAATTGATTGTAATCGAGGCCTTTGGAAACAAAAAACACTTAAAAAACAAACTAACCGAGTTTATTTTTAATAAAAACCAGAAACGGATATTGGAAAACGCGAAATAATTAAATATTTTGAAAATTGTTTGTATAAATTGAATATTTGGATAAAAAATAAAGAGTAAATGTAAGCATAGATTTTTATTACTAATATTTTTGTTATTATTAGAAATAAAATGTTCATGTGAACTCAAGGCATCTGGTCAATTTTATTGAGACTTAGTCAAACGCTCCATAAAGGTCGATCAAACGGAGCCCCCCTCACCGCCTCCCCCCCTTTCTTCGCCCATCTCCATCTACAATTATTTTGACAATATGTTTTATGTTAGTTCTTATATTTAAACTAGCTTATTTTACCCGGCCTTGCTCGGGCCCAGTTTAAATATCAATAAATATGAATCTTTTGACTTCTGGAAATTTCGGAAGCTTTGTATTCATCCTTATTTAAAACTTTTCCCTAATTTAACCACAAATTTTTTTTATTTATTTTATTAGAGGCCTTTTTCCATGAATATGGCATTCGTGTTCGAAAATACTTAAAAATAGCTTGACCTAATTCAAAGTTTGTTCCACATTTCTATTTTTTCGATTAATTACATAATCGCTGTTTCTTTGGATGACTCGTTGCTCAGGATTTGACAGATGTTGGGCTATGTGAAGATTGTAAGTTTTGTTAGTTTTTTTAGTTCTGATTGGGGTTATTTACAAAGTTTATCTTTTTTATATCATTCAAAAACTAAAAGCAGCTAATACAAATTTAGAATAATTTCTTTCTTATGCTTATTCATCCTATCATGAAAAAAATTGAAAACAAATACATATGTTTTAGGAAGCTTGAATTGATTAAACCTTTTTTTTTATCTTCAAATGATAACAATGTTTTTTTTATCTTTTCCATGTACTATCTAATGAAAATCCAGTATCATAAGCTTGTAAACATATGCGAACGATGTCTATTGAAGATTATCCCACTTTTCAAGATGGATAATCTGCCTGTAGAATGGTATATTCAAGTTTTATTTACTTGGAAATTCCTAAACAGACTTCAGCTGAAACTTTGTTGCAAACTTGCTCTGCATATTTTCAATTTCTTATACTTTTATCGCTGTTTAATTTCACACTGTTTTATGATTAGTTTATTTACATGTTGAAAGTTCCACTAATAGTTTTTCCCGGTTATCAAAACACACATCATCTCGGATTCGAAATCGCCCATTTTATAATGTTATGGAAAAGATGTTATTTAAGTCATATTTCAATTTTTCTATTCTTTGACACAACTATCCCATAAATTATCATAAGTCATCAATGTAAAAATCATTCGAAATCTTTTTTTTAATTCGCTGTACTAAACGGTTTAATTTTTCTCATAATTGGATGGTAGAACTTACCGCATTGATGATCAACAATAACTCAAAAGTTATAAATTGGGCTATGAAATTTAACTGTACAAACCTAAAATGCCAGATTAAATTTCTAGTAAGTTTCATGCGATGGATTTGGTTTTAACTTTTTCCAGAAAATGCACGTTTAATAGCCTAGCCCCTCGTTTAAATTCCTACTCCGCTATGGATTTTTCTTTATCTATAAGAAATCACAAAAATATGAAAATGGTTGGTTCCTAAAAGCTGGAACATTAGTTTTCAGCAAAAAGTCCGAATAGTTATTCAGCTGAAGAAGTCAATTAATTATGAAGATTAATCATTGCATTCACACGTTACATGCTGTATATTCCTATAGATCTTCAACGCCTTCAGGGACCACATTGAAAACCACTACTGTTATAATCAATTTACTTCGAACAGGCAATTAGGATTTTTTTTTAATCCCAAAAGAAGACTTTTTATTTCATCCAAGAACCACGTGCTTGCAACCTGTGCTACAAACAGTAGAAGAAATAAAAAAGCCCGCCAAAAATTTTGTTATAAAATTTTTAATCATCAGCAGGCTTTGATTTGCTTTCCAGTACACGTGAACTCTGGATGGTCGTTTCTAATGCCCAGCCCATGGCCATGATGATGGTGAAAACAACCCCGCCAAAGGAAACGATAATTGGCTGGCAAAATGGGTGCCATGACTTTTAGTTCGTGGGAATAAAAACGAAGGTTGTATGGGAGGGTTCCTTTTCTTAGGTGGGAGGGGCTCAAAACTATTACCTAAACCTTACCATGGTCCAAACACATACCAGTACCAAATTTCAAGCTGATCGGTTAAGCGGTGTGGATTTGTATAAGGTGCATACAAACAAACAAACATACATAGTCATCTTTATATATTAGATATGTCTAGAGTCAATGGATTACAATAATGATTTGCTTCTAATTAAGTTTTATCATTATAGACTCAAAACATTTGTTTTTTATGTTTTCATAACGAAAACATTAAAAAAAAATTGTTAGAAAAACTTCCCATAATACTGCTCACTTTTCAATGTTTAGAAGACTTATACACTACATTATTCCCCACCACAAAAAAAAATCATCAAATTCTGAGATGGTCATTTATTTTAAATCGACTTTAAGTTTTTAGATTGCTTTTTTTTCAGTGTAGAATTTCCACTTACTTTTGCCATCAATTATTACAATCTTATATCTTATTTTTTCGAAATCAGTATAATCAATACAACAAAGCAGTTTTTGAATTAAAGGTTGGAGATCTACACTGAATAAATAAATTACATGATTTTCAAAATAAAACATGAAAAAGTGTTTGTTAGAAAACTTTTTTTCCTTAAATTTGCACAAGTTGCAATGTATGGACGACTTGTTGGCCTTGTAATGACCTTTATAATTTTATTTTCAAATTCTGAGATGCGTTTATTGGGATATTGAGTTTTAGTTCTTGACATGCATTTTTCTCAGAGTAGGATTTTAGAAAACAAAATGAGTTGCGTGTCAGACGCCGTGCGGTTAAGTTCGTTTTTTTCTTCGCGCCGGGTGTGGTTCGTTTTTCTTTAAGCAACAAAAAGTTATCCCAAAAGTATGTCCGAAACGCTTGTCTTCTAGCAGTGATTATTAAAAGGGAATATGATTATTTCAGTGATTTAAGAAAAAAAAAGTCAGCATAAATGATTGGTGTTTATTTTTAAGAAGAGTAGTGTTCGATAAGATTGGGCAAAATTGATTTGTTTTGTTCAAGTGGAGGAATGGAATTTATCTTGCTTGTGAGAAGAACTGGAGATAACAACCAATTTCAAAGTGTAATGGGGAATTTACTAAGTTTCGTTGTTATCATCTCGAGTAATCTGATGCTAAAAGTGGAAAACATTGTATCATCTTCCAGCGGCCAAGACATGTTCGAACATGTACATATATGTACCTCCCATCAGCAACAAGCGCTGTTGTACGTGTGCATTTCCAAAAGCATATTTATGGATCGAAGCAAGCGTTGCTTTTTGCGCACGGGAGATGACAAGTTTATGTGAAGGCTTGGTTTATGCGCGACTGAGATGGAGATAAAGTTTGCGACAGATTTTCAAAAAAAAAATCTATGGGTCGATAAAATGTTGGTGTTGGATAAATGGTTGGTGGTCAATCTTATGGAAATATTTTCCTAAATAGTGGAATCTGTTCCGCCGGGGATGTGATTGGAATCTTTAAATATTCTCTCGAAAGTATGTGAAAGTGAATGCGTTGTAAATCGGAAGTGACAAGAATAAAAAAAGCCTTTTGAAGTCGGAGTAGGAAATGAAAAAAGGGTGACACACAGTGGTAAGAAGGTCATTGAATGGATGTGGAGATAGTCAGAGTGTAAAGTTCGAGACAATTTGGTAGGTTGTAGATTTAAATCCCAGTTATGATGGGTAGGTAAGATGTTATAATTGTTGTTAAATAACTGCATAATAACGAACGTTCAATCAGTTGCCAATCAGCCAGGTATATACACGGATGCCGGAATACCTGTAGTAAATGAATAACACTAAAAATGTTATCCATTTTCAACTGGTTGTGTACCTGATAGATTCGTTCACCCAAAATATACTAACAGAGACACGTAATACATTCACTACAGAACAGCTCACACGAAGCCATGGTACCGGGTATGATGCTCGTGACATTGGAGATTTGTCGAACTTTAATATCCAAAAAAATGTTAATGAGCACATACTTAGGCAAAACTGCGGTGAATCCGTGCACCCATGGTGGATTTGCAACATACAACATACAGTAGGATTTTAGAAAACAAAATTTTTTTTTTCTAAAAATTCAATCATTTTTCCGAAACTCTCTCATGAACCACATTGGTGTAGGAATTGTAATTTTCGAGCTAAAAATGTTTATGAAATTTTTGCCTGAAAAATTTGGCCCTTTTCAATAAAACGAGGACAAATCCGTTTGATTTGGGCAACCCAAAATTGCTAAAGCTTGAAGCTAAAATGTGTGCATTGATCTATCTCATGAGCAAAATCAGTAAGATTTTAAAATAAATGCAAATGATAGTACTGTGTAACGAATTTCAAAAATAGATTTTTTAATACAAAATTTTACAAATACAGAAAGAGTAGGTACATCAAGTGTTTGAATTTATTTGAAGTTTTTTATTTTTCTGAATACCGTGAAAAAAACCCAAATAAAAAGCCAAAACTTTCAAAATAAATTGTTGAAAATGAAGCAATAAAAACAAAAATGAATATTATGAAAAAAATCTTACCAGAGATGATACACAAATTTCATAAGGGCCAATACAAAGTTGTTACATATTTCCATACTCACACTCTGCCATTCCTCAATCATTCTAAAAGGAATGCATAATTCAAAACCAGTTCGATACCCCGGCTCGACCAATTTCGACTTCACTCGTTAGCATACCCTAATCCTATTTTTGTTTCACATTTTGTTTGATTAGTACCATCGTTGTTGTTTTTTTTTTTTTCATTCTCAATCTTATGCCTCATTTTTCATCACTCTCCAAAATTGTGTTGTTATGTTGCATTGTTATGTTTTTGTTTCCTGAATCATCATCACAAAACTTGAACGAGTAAAAAACCCAAAACATAACTCGAAATCCGAAACCGAAAATGGAATTATTTGAAATGCTACCTCGGTTATTATTGATGGAAGAAAGTCTGAACGAATTTTCTTCGGGGCCTCCCAGCATTGATGGAAATTTGCAATCGGCACAGAAAGCCAATCGAGCTAGAAGGCAAAAGAACAATCACTGAAAGCCGTTGCCGTTTGGTCGAGAAAATTCCGAAGAATAAAATATCGGGCTGCATATGCAACACCGATAAATTCATTATGATTTGTATGAATAATTTATTGAGAAGGGGAAAGAATTTTTGCATAACTCTTGCCTTTTTCCAGAGAACAAATTCGAACTTGTGGGGGCTTTGGCCTTCTGGCTCTACAGCTTGAGCTTCCATTGAGCGATCTTATTTCGATTCGAATTGGAAAAAAAACTTTCAATTGAATAATTTTGGAATCCCAGAAATGCTAATACTAAATTCTCTTTATCAATGGAACTTTGATTCGTCCATTCCTCAAATCTGAAACAAAAGCAAACAAAGATCTTAACGAAAATTTTTCTCAACCTCAGAATGTTTCTGTCTAGGGTTCACAATTCATGTCGATGGTCGTAAATAACGATTCTTATGGCGCTCGTAGTTGTGTGCGTCGCCAAAGTCCACAAAGCCTCAACTAATTGGGAGCTGACTGGTGCCCCCGCCCCCAAAAGCCAGCGAATTGGTCCATTTTGGGGCCAGCCGGCCGCCCCGAAAGTGTTTTCCAGCACGTGTGGAGTTGATTTATGACGTTCGTTTACGTGTTTTTTTTTTCTGTATGTGTGATGAGAAAGTGAATATAGAACAAAAAAAAACAAAACATTGATTAATGATAGCGTGGGTGCTGAAAGTAGCCATTTAGGCGAAATTACTTTTTGTCGAGATTTTACCTAGAGAAAAAAAAATCTGAAAAAAGTACGAACAACAGTTATAGCAAAATATAAATTGAACAGAATAAGAAACAAATATTAAGCGATCGTCAAAATGTCTTAAACGATTAACAAAAACAGTGAACAACCATGTCGAATATATTCAAATTCTATTTAGTTCTTTCGACTATTATAGTTTCATTTGTTCTTTCGGTTTTTCCGTGCTTTTGATCTTATCGATATTAAAATTGGTTCTTTTGATATTTTTTTTCGTAGTTTTTTCGTTCTTCTAATTTTATTCGACTTTTTTTATTTTTTTCTGTTATTTTGTTCTTTCTAGTACTTTTGGATATTTCCTTTTTATTTTGTTTTCCCTCATACAATTTTTTTAAAGTTTTTGAGAGTGTTTTTTTTTTAATTTTTCGTTTTCCTTCAGTTTTCTCGCATTTAAAGTTTTTTCGGCTGTTTGGTTTTTGGGTTTTTTTTTTCTCGTTCCATTCAGTCTATCGATTTTTTTGTGATTCTTCAGTATTTTCTTTTTTTCTCCGGGGTTTTTATTTTTTTTTCTTCTCGCTCTGGGTTTCAAAATTTTTGAGCTATTGACATTTTTAATAATGGTGATTTTCAAGATTTCGACTTTGGCCTCCGTTTTTGAAAAAAAAATCTTTTTCGTTTAACGGATATTCTGGGGTTTTCTGCTTTGCGGTTTTTTAGTTCTTCCGATTCTTCGAGTTCTTTCGCTTTTTTGAATTTTTTCTGTTTTTTCGTATTTTCTTTCTTCGTTTCCATCGGTTTTATCAGATTTCTTTCATTTCATTTTCTATTGGATTTTCTCATATCATTTCGTTTTCTTCAGTTTTTCCTTTTTATTTTGATTTTATTTCAGTTCTTTTGTTTTTCTTTTTTTGGTTTATGAGTTTTCTTTAGTTTTTGAATATTTTTTCCAATTTTTACGGTTTTTGCGTTCTTGGAATTTTCAAATTCTTTGCCTTTCAGGATTTTTTTTCAGTTTTTTTAGATTTTTTCTTATTTTTTGAGTACGTAGTTCTTTCTTTTTTTTGAGTGATTTGATTCTTTCGATTCTTTTGATTCTCACAATTCCGTTTTTCTTTCGATTCTTTCGATTCTTCCGATTCTTTCGATTCTTTCGATTCATTCGATTCTTTCGATTCTTTCGATTCTTTCGATTCTTTCGATTCTTTCGATTCTTTCGATTCTTTCGATTCTTTCGATTCTTTTGATTCTTTCGATTCTTTCGATTCTTTCGATTCTTTCGATTCTTTCGATTCTTTCGATTCTTTCGATTCTTTCGATTCTTTCGATTCTTTCGATTCTTTCGATTCTTTCGATTCTTTCGATTCTTTCGATTCTTTCGATTCTTTCGATTCTTTCGATTCTTTCGATTCTTTCGATTCTTTCGATTCTTTCGATTCTTTCGATTCTTTCGATTCTTTCGATTCTTTCGATTCTTTCGATTCTTTCGATTCTTTCGATTCTTTCGATTCTTTCGATTCTTTCGATTCTTTCGATTCTTTCGATTCTTTCGATTCTTTCGATTCTTTCGATTCTTTCGATTCTTTCGATTCTTTCGATTCTTTCGATTCTTTCGATTCTTTCGATTCTTTCGATTCTTTCGATTCTTTCGATTCTTTCGATTCTTTCGATTCTTTCGATTCTTTCGATTCTTTCGATTCTTTCGATTCTTTCGATTCTTTCGATTCTTTCGATTCTTTCGATTCTTTCGATTCTTTCGATTCTTTCGATTCTTTCGATTCTTTCGATTCTTTCGATTCTTTCGATTCTTTCGATTCTTTCGATTCTTTCGATTCTTTCGATTCTTTCGATTCTTTCGATTCTTTCGATTCTTTCGATTCTTTCGATTCTTTCGATTCTTTCGATTCTTTCGATTCTTTCGATTCTTTCGATTCTTTCGATTCTTTCGATTCTTTCGATTCTTTCGATTCTTTTGATTCTTTCGATTCTTTCGATTCTTTCGATTCTTTCGATTCTTTCGATTCTTTCGATTCTTTCGATTCTTTCGATTCTTTCGATTCTTTCGATTCTTTCGATTCTTTCGATTCTTTCGATTCTTTCGATTCTTTCGATTCTTTCGATTCTTTCGATTCTTTCGATTCTTTCGATTCTTTCGATTCTTTCGATTCTTTCGATTCTTTCGATTCTTTCGATTCTTTCGATTCTTTCGATTCTTTCGATTCTTTCGATTCTTTCGATTCTTTCGATTCTTTCGATTCTTTCGATTCTTTCGATTCTTTCGATTCTTTCGATTCTTTCGATTCTTTCGATTCTTTCGATTCTTTCGATTCTTTCGATTCTTTCGATTCTTTCGATTCTTTCGATTCTTTCGATTCTTTCGATTCTTTCGATTCTTTCGATTCTTTCGATTCTTTCGATTCTTTCGATTCTTTCGATTCTTTCGATTCTTTCGATTCTTTCGATTCTTTCGATTCTTTCGATTCTTTCGATTCTTTCGATTCTTTCGATTCTTTCGATTCTTTCGATTCTTTCGATTCTTTCGATTCTTTCGATTCTTTCGATTCTTTCGATTCTTTCGATTCTTTCGATTCTTTCGATTCTTTCGATTCTTTCGATTCTTTCGATTCTTTCGATTCTTTCGATTCTTTCGATTCTTTCGATTCTTTCGATTCTTTCGATTCTTTCGATTCTTTCGATTCTTTCGATTCTTTCGATTCTTTCGATTCTTTCGATTCTTCCGATTCTTTCGATTCTTTCGATTCTTTCGATTCTTTCGTTCTTTCGTTCTTTCGTTCTTTCGTTCTTTCGTTCTTTCGTTCTTTCGTTCTTTCGTTCTTTCGTTCTTTCGTTCTTTCGTTCTTTCGTTCTTTCGTTCTTTCGTTCTTTCGTTCTTTCGTTCTTTCGTTCTTTCGTTATTTCGTTCTTTCGTTCTTTCGTTCTTTCGTTCTTTCGTTCTTTCGTTCTTTCGTTCTTTCGTTCTTTCGTTCTTTCGTTCTTTCGTTCTTTCGTTCTTTCGTTCTTTCGTTCTTTCGTTCTTTCGTTCTTTCGTTCTTTCGTTCTTTCGTTCTTTCGTTCTTTCGTTCTTTCGTTCTTTCGTTCTTTCGTTCTTTCGTTCTTTCGTTCTTTCGTTCTTTCGTTCTTTCGTTCTTTCGATTCTTTCGTTCTTTCGTTCTTTCGTTCTTTCGTTCTTTCGTTCTTTCGTTCTTTCGTTCTTTCGTTCTTTCGTTCTTTCGTTCTTTCGTTCTTTCGTTCTTTCGTTCTTTCGTTCTTTCGTTCTTTCGTTCTTTCGTTCTTTCGTTCTTTCGTTCTTTCGTTCTTTCGTTCTTTCGTTCTTTCGTTCTTTCGTTCTTTCGTTCTTTCGTTCTTTCGTTCTTTCGTTCTTTCGTTCTTTCGTTCTTTCGTTCTTTCGTTCTTTCGTTCTTTCGTTCTTTCGTTCTTTCGTTCTTTCGTTCTTTCGTTCTTTCGTTCTTTCGTTCTTTCGTTCTTTCGTTCTTTCGTTCTTTCGTTCTTTCGTTCTTTCGTTCTTTCGTTCTTTCGTTCTTTCGTTCTTTCGTTCTTTCGTTCTTTCGTTCTTTCGTTCTTTCGTTCTTTCGTTCTTTCGTTCTTTCGTTCTTTCGTTCTTTCGTTCTTTCGTTGTTTCGTTCTTTCGTTCTTTCGTTCTTTCGTTCTTTCGTTCTTTCGTTCTTTCGTTCTTTCGTTCTTTCGTTCTTTCGTTCTTTCGTTATTTCGTTCTTTCGTTCTTTAGTTCTTTCGTTCTTTCGTTCTTTCGTTCTTTCGTTCTCTCGTTCTTTCGGTTCCTTCAGTCCTTTCGGTCCTTTTGTTCTTTCGTTCTTTCGGTCCTTTCGGTCCTTTCTATTCTTTCGGTCCTTTCGGCCCTTTCTGTACTTATGGTATTTTCTGTCCTTTTGATCCTTTCGGTCCTTTCTAATTTTTTGGTCCTTTCGGTCCTTCCGGTGCCTTCGGTCCTTTTGGTCCTTTCGGTCATTATGGTTCTTTCGGTCATTTTGGCCCTTTCGGTATTTTGGTCCTTTCGGTCCATTCGATTTTTTTCGGTTCTTTCGGTCCTTTTGGTCCTTTCAGTCTTTTCGGTCCTTTCGGCCCTTTCTGTACTTTTGGTCTTTTCTGTCCTTTTGATCCTTTCGATCCTTTCTAATTTTTTGGTCCTTTCGGTCCTTTCCGTGCCTTCGGTCCTTTCGGTCATATTGGTCTTTCGGTCATTTTGGCCCTTTCGGTATTTTTGGTCCATTTGGTCCTTGCGGTCCTTTCGATTTTTTCGGTTCTTTCGGTCCTTTTGGTCCTTTCAGTCTTTTTGGTCTTTTCTGTTCTTTCGATCCTTTCGGCCATTTCTGTACTTTTGGTGTTATCTGTCCTTTTGATCCTTTCTAATTTATTGGTCCTTTCGGTCCTTTCGGTCCTTTCGGTTCTTTCTGTCCTTTCGGTCCTTTCGGTGTCTTCGGTTCATTATGTCCTTTCGACGCCTTCGGTCCTTTCGGTCCTTTCAGTCAGTATGGTTTCTTCGGTACTTTTGGTCCTTTCGGTACTTTTGGTCTTTTCGGTATTTTTTGTCCTTTTGGTACTTTGGGTTCCTTCGATCATTTCGGTCCTTTCGGTCCCTTTGGTGCTTCCGGTTGTTATGGTCCTTTCGGTACTTCTGGTCCTTTCGGTCCTTGCGGTCCTTTCGGCCCTTTTGGTCCTTTTGGTCCATTCGATGCTTTTGGTCCTTTCGGTTCTTTCGGTCCTTTTGGTCATTTCAGTCCTTTCGGTCCTTTTGTGCATTTGGTCCTTTCGGTCCAATCGGTGATTTTGGTCCTTTCGGTTCTTTTTGGTCCTTTCAGTCCTTTCGGTCCTTTTGGTCCTCTCTGTTCTTCTGGTCCTTTGGGTCCTTTCGATCCTTTCGATCCTTACGGTCATTTCGGCCCTTCCGGTCCTTTCGGTAATTTCGGTCCCTTCGGTCCTTTCGGTCATTGAAGTCCTTTCGGTCCTTTTGGTCCTTTCGATACTTTTGGTTCCTTCGGTTCTTTCGGTCCTTTCGGTCCTTCTGGTCATTTCGCTCCTTTTTTATTTCTTTTGGTCCATTCGGTTATTTCGGTCCTTTCGATACTTTTGGTCCTGTCGGTCATTTTGGTCCCTTCGGTCCTTTCGTTCCTTTCGGTTCTTTTGGTCCTTTCGGTGCTTTGGTCCTTTTGGTCCTTTCTGTCCCTTCGATCACTTCGGTCCTTTCGGTCCTTTCAATCCTTTCGGTCTTTTCGGTCCTTTTGGCTCTTTCGGTCCTTTCGGTCCTTTTGGTCCTTCCGATCCTTTCGGTTCTTTCGGTTCTTTCGGTCCTTTCTGTTCATTTGGTCCTTTCGGTCCAATCGGTCCTTTCGGTTTTTTGGTCCTTTTGGTCCTTTCGTTCCTTTCGGTCCTCGCTGTTCTTTTGGTTATTTTGGCCCTTTCGTTCCTTTCGATCCTATCGGTCCTTTCGGTCCTTCTTGTCCTTTCGGCCCTTTTGGTCCTTTCGGTCCTTTTGGTCCTTTCGGTTCTTTTGGTCCTTTCGGCCCTTTCGGTCCCTTCGGTCTTTTCAGTTTTTTAGGTCCTTTCAGTCCTTTCGGTCCTTTCGGTCTTTTCGATCCTTTCGGTCCTTTCGTTCTTTCGTTCGGTTATTTTTCTCAAACTAAAAAAGACTTCAGTTGAAGTTCAGTGTCAGTTTCATTTTTAACAATTTTAGTCCCATATTCATCTGTTCCTGTTAATCAACATTCTGTATTAAGTTAAGCCTCCTATTGTCAGCAAAATTTAAATAACAGCGTCCAATTGAGGGCAATTATCAGAGAAAAAGTTCTAGGAATAGAAAAGAAAGGTAGATAGAAAGCTACCAATACGCTTTTATGAAAAGTTAATTGAATAACTAGTTTTATTGTGTTATTTATGGCTTCGAGCAAAATTAGCCCCTAAATTATGAATGTATTGTTTCGATTGCTCCCGATTCGAGCAAACAATTCATTCCGTGAAAAGGCGTTTTCAATTTATAGTTTTTAACCCGCCAATTTTTGATTCATAACATAAACAAACACAATGGCGAAACTCCCCGAAAAATTATAATCCAATTGTTTCGATGCATCAGAGTGAAAATATTCGGTTTCGTTCGAAGTTTATTGTTTATGTTTGTTTCCGGTTCTCGCGTATGTGGCCAGCGAATTTCGAAACCGGATGCTGCTGGGCAGAGTCGGCCTGACTCGTGGTGCCATTATAATTGTGACCTTATGTAGGAACGACAAGAAAAACAACAAAAAAAAATTATTGGGGAGAAATGTTTTCCAGCAGTATGACAGGTTTGTACAAGGTGGTACAAATGGCTCGTTATTTCGACGGGCGAAAAAAAACAGAAACATGTTCTACCTAATGCATGGGTGCATGTTTAAGCTATAGGCAGAGTGTTATTTCGGGTACTATGAAAGCAAATTTGTTTTAACTTTTTCAATTTGAAAGCTCAAATAAGCTTTGTGAAAAACACAACAGAAAAAACTGTTAGGACCTACATTGCTCTTGATTGTTAGTAGATGCGAGTTTAACTGTGTATGTTGACTTCTTTAATTACTTGGCGACCGTCAAAAATTGCAAAATTTAAAAAGGATCTTCGTTGCGGATCGTAAACGTGAATTTACAGTTTCCACGCATTATTCAATCATAAGGGTTAAAAAAAACAACAACAATGTACCCCCGACACGCAGAAACATTCCGGAAGCGATCTTTGCCGGTTCGTTGCCCGGAAGTGCGCACGGTAGTATACTTTGCGATAAAACTGTCACACATTCGGTTTTACGATTGTTGCTGTTTGCGGTGGTGCGGAACAAGGTAGATTCCCAGGCGTTTGTCCACTCCTGTGGGTGGCTTGAGCTTGTTAAGGGTCGAACCCAAAAAAAAACGTGCCCAAATTGGGTCACTGTCTCACCATTCGCCCTTTTGTTTGTGTCCAACGTCATCGAGCCAGCTTGTCTATCCGGTCGAAAATTATCCGCACCGTTTTAAATTGGAATGGCAGCTACCGGTTCCGCTTTTTTCATTTTCGAAAAAATTGGTTACAACAACCATCCCGAAAAACCTGACATCGAACATCCGGATATCCAGGCATGAGTTTTATTTTTTTTTTTGAATTTTTGTGCGCTTGTGTTTCGTCGTAGCGACGGACAAGCTTGGCTGGCTGACTGGCTTTTTCCCCCGCGCGTTGGAAAACAAACGTGACAATAGCCGAATGGCGGAACATGTTCAGGAAGACATGAAACCCAATGATTCTGGAAGCTGGGAGTCCGTGCACCATCGAGGAGATGTCAAAAGGATGTATAATCCGGGGAGGCGACTTTTTCTTTAGAGGCAAATGGTCGAACAGAGAATCAATTTTTTTACTGGCAGCTGGACCGAAACATTGTGAATGATGTCATATTTTTTTCTTCATTTTGAAAATAACGTAATTCAAACTTCAATAAAGCTCTAGGATTCCAAGTTTAACGATAGAGATGTCTAATTTTTGAGAACCTCGAGTCAAAAAAGTAAGAATTATCTATTTGAAGTTATTATGGCTAAACTAATTATTATCAAATAAAAATTCATACCTGTACCAACACGTGAAAAGGATCTATCTCCAAAAGTAAACAAAAACAAATTTCAGTACCTCATGATAGGCCAAAATTTGCACTACTTAACGGTAAAACCCTTTTCAGAAAATATTATTCCGTTACATTGAAAACTCAATTTGAGTAAAGGATCTATAAACATTCTAAAACCAGAACTGCCATCACATTGATATACACCCTTTACTCCGGAATTTTTTTTCGCTACTACTCCGCAAACAAACTCAAAATAATCAATTTGACTCTTTATTGAACATGAAAACATAGTTGCAAATGAATGCGAGCTTATAACTAAAGCTAAAAATAAGAAAATAGCAAAGGGTGTATAAACAGGTTAGACAAAATATTACGTGAGCAAGGTTCTATCTACGATAGCGCGTTTTTGACGTAGAATTACGTCTTACGGCAACACTATAGGGGGGCAAATTGAAATTTGCGAACAGATCTCGCGTCACGAAAACTTTCCATCTCACAGACATCCTATCTAAAGGATTATGACGTCATCACCAACGCCTGCTTTGATGGGTTTTGTTTTTCCCTACCTACGAAAGGTATAAAACAAAGGGCCCGTCGGTGGACTCGGTTTCTTTCTCTGTTTGCCGTCAAGCTGAACAGACCGTTGCTGCGCTTCGATCTGAGTGTGGACCCCACCAGTGGTAATCCGACTCAGATATCGATTTGCAGTAGTTCAGTGGCAGCCGTGGACCAGTGAGCAACGATGACGGTGAGCAGCGATGACGGCCACCACACCAGCGTAGACAGCCAGCGGCGGAGACGTTCAGTGGCGGAGGACTCCAGTGGCAGTGGCAGGGATCCTACAGGTCATCGCAAGTGGCGTTGCATGGTCGAATTATGTCACATGGTCAATTTGCATAGTTGGATTATGTTACATGGTCGGATTATGTTGCATGGTCGGATTATGTCACATGGTCGATGGTTGGATTTCGTCACATGGTCGGATTATGTTGCATGGTCGGATTATGTCACATGGTCGATTATGTCACATAGTCCGATTATGTTGCATGGTTAGATTTCGTCACATGGTCGGATTGTGTCATGGTCCGATTATGTTGCGTGTTCGATTTATGTCACATGGTCGATAATGTTGCATGGTCGGATTATGTCACATGGTCTGATTATGTTGCATGGTCGGATTATGTCACATGGTCTGATTATGTTGCATGATCGATTATGCTGCATGGTTGGATTATGTTGCATGGTCGGATTATGTCACATTGTCCATTTATGTTGAATGGGCGATTCTGTCACATGGTCCGATTACGTTGCATGATCGATTTATGTCACATGGTCGATAATGTTGCATGGTCAGATTATGTCACAGGGTCCATTTAAGTTGCATGGGCGATTATGTCACATAGCCCGATTATGTTGCATGATCGGATTATGTCTCATGGTCGGATTATGCCACATGGTCCGATTATGTTGCATGATCGATTTATGTCACATGGTCGATAATGTTGTATGAGCGATTACGTCACATGGTCCGATTATGTCGCATGGTTTAATTTTGTCACATGGTCCGATTATGTTGCATGGTCGATTATGTCACATGGTACAATTATGTTGCATGGTTAGAATTCGTCACATGGTCGGATTATGTAGCATGGTCGGATTATTTTACATGGTCAAATTATGTCACATGGTCCGATTATGTTGCATGGTCGGATTATGTCACATGGTCAATTTATGTTGCATGGGAGATTATGTTGCATAGGTAGATTTTGTTACATGGGCGGGTTATGTTGCATGGTCGGATTATGTTGCATGATTGATTTATGTCACGTGGTTGATAATGTTGCATGGTCAGATTTTGTCACAGGGTCTATTTATGTTGCATGGGCGATTATGTCACATAGCCCGATTATGTTGCATGATCGGATTATGTCTCATGGTCGGATTATGTCACATGGTCCGATTATGTTGCATGATCGGATTATGTCTCATGGTCGGATTATGTTGTATGATCGGATTATGTCACATGGTCCGATTATTATGCATGATCGATTTATGTCACATGATCGATAATGTTGCATGGTCGGATTTTGGCACAGGGTCCATTTATGTTGCATGATCGATTATGTCACATAGTTCGATGATGTTGCATGATCGGATTATGTCTCATGGTCGGATTATGTTGCATGATCGGATTATGTCACATGGTTCGATTATTTTGCATGATCGATTTATGTCACATGGTCGATAATGTTGCATGGGCGATTATGTCACATGGTCTGATTCTGTTGCATAGTTTAATTTTGTCACATGGTCGGATTATGTTGCATGGTCGGATTATGTCACATGGTCCGATTATGTTGCATGATCGGATTATGTCTCATGGTCGGATTATGTTGTATGATCGGATTATGTCACATGGTTCGATTATTTTGCATGATCGATTTATGTCACATGGTCGATAATGTTGCATGGGCGATTATGTCACATGGTCTGATTCTGTTGCATAGTTTAATTTTGTCACATGGTCCGATTACGTTGCATGATCGATTTATGTCACATGGTCGATAATGTTGCATGGTCAGATTATGTCACAGGGTCCATTTAAGTTGCATGGGCGATTATGTCACATAGCCCGATTATGTTGCATGATCGGATTATGTCTCATGGTCGGATTATGTCACATGGTCCGATTATGTTGCATGATCGGATTATGTCTCATGGTCGGATTATGTTGTATGATCGGATTATGTCACATGGTCCGATTATTATGCATGATCGATTTATGTCACATGATCGATAATGTTGCATGGTCGGATTTTGGCACAGGGTCCATTTATGTTGCATGATCGATTATGTCACATAGTTCGATGATGTTGCATGATCGGATTATGTCTCATGGTCGGATTATGTTGCATGATCGGATTATGTCACATGGTTCGATTATTTTGCATGATCGATTTATGTCACATGGTCGATAATGTTGCATGGGCGATTATGTCACATGGTCTGATTCTGTTGCATAGTTTAATTTTGTCACATGGTCGGATTATGTTGCATGGTCGGATTATGTCACATGGTCCGATTATGTTGCATGATCGGATTATGTCTCATGGTCGGATTATGTTGTATGATCGGATTATGTCACATGGTCCGATTATGTTGCATGATCGATTTATGTCACATGATCGATAATGTTGCATGGTCGGATTTTGGCACAGGGTCCATTTATGTTGCATGATCGATTATGTCACATAGTTCGATGATGTTGCATGATCGGATTATGTCACATGGTCCGATTATGTTGCATGATCGATTTATGTCACATGGTCGATAATGTTGTATGAGCGATTACGTCACATGGTCCGATTATGTCGCATGGTTTAATTTTGTCACATGGTCCGATTATGTTGCATGGTCGATTATGTCACATGGTACAATTATGTTGCATGGTTAGAATTCGTCACATGGTTGGATTATGTAGCATGGTCGGATTATGTTACATGGTCAAATTATGTCACATGGTCCGATTATGTTGCATGGTCGGATTATGTCACATGGTCGATTATGTCACATGGTCCCATTATGTTAAATGGTTGGATTTCGTCACATGGTCGGATTATGTTGCATGGTCGGATTATGTCACATGGTCTATTTCTGTTGCATGGGCAATTATGTCACATGGTCTGATTATGTTGCATGATCCGATTATGTTGCATGGTTAGATTTTGTCACATGGTCAGATTATGTTGCATGGTCGGATTATGTTACATGTTGAATGGTCGGATTATATCAAATGGTCCGATTTTGTCGCATGGTCGGATTATGTTGCATGATCAGATTCTGTCACATGGTCCGATTATGTTGCATGGTCCGATTATGTTGCATGGTCGGATTATGTTTCATGATTCGATTATGTCACATGGTCGATTTTGTTGCATGTTCGAATTATGTCACATGGTCGATTATGTTCATGGTCGGATTATTTCACATGGTCGATAATGTTGCATGGTTGGATTATGTCACATGGTCCGATTTTGTTACATAATCGGATATGTCACATGGTCTGGTTATCTTGCATGCTCCGATTATGTCACATGGTCCGATTATGTCACATGGTCGGATTATGTCACATATTTGTTGCATGGTCGATTATGTCACAAGATTGGATTATGTCACATGGTCCGATTATGTTGCATGATTCGATTATGTTGAATGGTTGGATTTTGTCACATGGTCGGATTATGTTGCATGATCGAGTTATGTAGCATGGTCGGATTTTGTCACATGATCAAAATATGTTGCATGGTCGAAAATGTTGCATGATCAGATAATGTCACATCTTCGATTTAACTGCATGATCGGATATTGTCACATGGTTGATTATATTGCATAATCAGATTGTGCCACATGGTCGATTATGTTGCATGGTCGGATTATCTCAGATGGTCGATTTTATTGCATAGTTGAATTAGGTCAGCTGGTTGAATTATGTTACATGATCTGATTATGTTGCATGATCCGATTATGTCACATGTACTGCATGCTCAGATTATTTCTGGCGATAGGTTTATGTCACATGGTTAAATTCTGTTAAATGATTGAAATTTGTCACGTCATATTGCCATTTTGACACTCATATGTTGGTCATTTCAAAAATGCACTATAAGTTCTGTTATTCTATACATTGACAAAAAACAATTGCGTAATTCTACGTTTAGCGGTCGTAGCCAAATTACTACCTCCCCCACTTTTTTTTCATGATAATTGATATTCCTCTATTCTAACACATAGTTCTCTGCTATCTTCTTCTAAAAATCGTTTGTCTTGCATAAAAAGCAAAAATTTCAAGTGATTTTTAATTAGGGATTTAAAATAGATTTTATTTTATTCAAACGCATTTTTCTCGATACGCCATATATGGAGATTGGTCCTTTTTATATGTTGGTAAAGATTAAACACTTAATTCAACATAAAAACATAGTTGCAAATGAACGCGAGCTTAAAACTGAAGCTGGAAATGAGAAAATAGCAAAGGGTGTATAAACAAGGGAGACAAAATATTAAGTGAGCTAGGTTCTATCTACGATAGCGCGTTGTTTTTTCATTAAAATTTATATCCCTCTATTCTAACATGTAGGGGATGCTTCTAAAATTCGTTTGTCTTTCATAAAAAGTAAAAATTTCAAGTGATTTTTAATTAGCGATTTAAAATAAATTGTATTTTTTTTCAAACACGTTTTCTTCGATTCGCCATATATGGAGATACATCCTTTTCACGTGTTGGTACAGATACAAATTTTAAGTTCGTATTTTCTATTTTAAAACAACATTTTCTATATAAGACCCTTAGGGCTTAAAGGGTAGAGCACAGTAACTACATTCGAATACATTGTTGCGTGAGCGACTAACAGAGAGAGACTTTATTTTCCGATTATTTAACTGCTTTCATTAAAATTCAATTTTGTTGATTGTGATGGCGGCGGCGTTAATAAATTCCTTTAATCCTTTCTATTTCAGATGATTTGAGGGATTTATAGGAAGTAGAGGGTTCATGATACTTACGTTAGTATCGCACTGTCTGTAGCTATTGTATCTAGACATTTTATACAAATTTTACTTTAAATGAGATTATTTTTCTAATTTTCATTTTACCTGCGCTTTTTGCACTACTTGCACTCGCTCTTCCTCGCAGACCAATGTTATTTATGAATTCAAAAACTATCAGATTGCTATGATCAAATTGAAAACTAAACCTAACTTAGAACAAGTTCACTGGTGTTGGGAAAAAGTGATAGAAATTTCGTCACTTACGGCACATACCGAAAATTTTGCCATGCCAAAACATTTTCCAGATCTGTGGCTTTCTAGTTTTTTTACAACACGTGTTGTATTTTCGCATGCTGTGATGCAAAAATAGCAATATTTCTATCACATAGGGTAGAAATAGAAACAGTGTTGTAAAAAAATACAACGCTCCAAGATCTTGAAAACATTTTTGCATGGTAAAATTTTTAGAATGTCAAAATTTCTACCACTTTTTCCCAACACCAGTAAACTTGCTCTTAATTTGGTGAAAGGAGAGGTGATGAGAAAGAAACGTTGCAGTTTTTACGTCACATTTTTCCTAGGATAAATGAAACTTCCTGACAACAACGCGTCGCGACGTAGGCTTTGTTATGTTAAGGTATGTTTCTTTTTTTCTCTCCGTCGTGCAAAAATGTGCGTTGTTTTGCGCCACCTTAGTTAAAGTTTACCTCATTGACTAACTTACGGCAAGAAGCAAGGTAAATGTTGTGGAAGGTGCTTCACTCCGCAAGCTGTGACATACATGCATTCGCTTTGTATAAGTATATTTAACGACAAGTTTTCGTTTGTTGAATTGAAAAAAAAAAATAAAAATCTGAATTTTGCATAATACTCTATGGAAATACTATAATTCGCTCAAAACAGTAATTTACATGGTGCTTTTCAAAATGCTTTGGAAAATCAATCCTTTTATAAAAATAATTGATTTTTTTTCTGATGATCCATTACTATCATGATATTTGAACATAGTTTATGCAAGTTTATTTCGTTCTTGTTGAATTTGTGTGGAACACTATTTCTACAAATTTTTTGAGGGTTTACCATTCATTTTGACGGGTTTATAAGTTTATTAGGCAAATTAAAAAAAAGAACCTAGAGTTTCTGAGATAAATCTTTTTAACCATAAGCTCATATTTCAGGGAGACAAACTATCCATCACCTTTGAAATTGTCTTAAGTACTCGTAGTCTTCGAGAAAGTTGAATTCTGATTTGAAATTGTTAATTTAAACACTAAACATACCGACACTTTGTGTAGGGTAATAGACTTATGTTGGACCAGGTATATATTTTGATCCTCCTTGTTAGTATTTACCAATATTTCTCAAATAAAAAAAAAACAAGAAAATTTTAACAAATATAATTAAAGCTCCTTCCTACGATTCTAATCATATCGTACATTTAATATAACTAGAGTGCCTATAAGAAGAGTGACGCCAACTGTCAAAATTGGAATAGCGATGAACTGTCAGTGTCATTCCAAACGAACAAATGACCTGTCAAATTCGGTCAAATTCAGCCTGAGAAGGCAGAATTTGACAGGTCATTTGTTCGTTTGGAATGACACTGACAGTTCATCGTTATTCCAATTTTGACAGTTGGCGTCATTCTTCTTATAGGCACTCTAAATATAACTACTAGCTGACCCGTTGTTTGTTAAGCCTATTTTGTTGAGTCTTTGAATTTTCACAAAAATGTTAATGTTAATGTGAGTCGACGGTAAATCACTTTTGATATATTTCTGTCAAATTAGTGAACCTTAACAAAACTCAATCGAAGAAAAAAAAAAGGAATTCGTCCCTATCCATTTCAAATAACTATGTTTGTTTACCTCTCTAGTGGGGTGAATTAATCGAGGAATACGTTCATTTGAGCTTCCATTATATTGAAAGCGGATCAGTGAATTGTTTTTCTCTGCGCAGATATTTTTAAAAATTTCCAGTGAAAGTTGAAAGCGAATACATATTTTTACATTTTAGTTTACAGAGGATCCATTTTGGATGAACCCCAAGAAAAGTGCGCCAAAGAATGTTTTGTTGAAATGTGTTTTTTCTCCAAAATCATTTCAAAAGATTTCTTCAAAATTTCGTATACCAAATTTGCAGTCATGGCACATCACTATTTGCAGTGTTTTCAAACAACACTTCTCAGATTTTTTTATTCTTCATTTTTTTACTAACCAAATTATCATAGTACATTCTATTTCTCGTTATCTGTTACTTGAAATGAATTTTAATATCTGATTTGAATTCAATGATCAGCTTTTGAATAAAAATTTTAAAGTATTTATCAAAATTTACATGCTTAAATTTAAAAAAAGAAAATTAGAACATTAAAAATATGCACTGAACTCTGATTCACAGTAACTTAAAATAAAATCTATTTTTTACAAAATGCTATAATTCTCATCGTAAATTTAAAATTTTCATTACGCTCTGTTTCGACCGATATAATCAAGAAAAATGAATGATCACCAGTGGTTAAAATCCCAATGACCTTATGAAAAAAAAACAAGGTTTTAAAAAAATTTTCTTTCCAAACAATTTCCAATTAAAAAAAAATAATCAAAACTGACAACTGAGGGAATAGAGCTTCTGCTTATTTCGAATAAAGCTGTTCGAATGTTGGACAACATAGTTGATGGGACTTATGAAATAGATCTCTCCATAAATGACGTCATTCTCTTGCGGTGTAGGGAAACTGCTTTTGGCGCATTCCTCTTCTGGGTCATTTTTTATGAATAAAAAAAACTTTGGAAATCAGGTGCCATTTGATGCATATTCGATGCAAGTTAATACTAAAAATAGATTATCAAATTCCTCAAAAACATTTTCCAAAAATATTTCCGACGTGTTCTGCTCTGTGTGAAGAAAAACACAACAGAAAAATCATGCAAATCGGATGATCCCTGCTGGAGTAGATCATGATGACGTACATATTTACACCTCCATTTAAGAAGATGCTGATAAACAAGAGAGTAATTTAAGTGCAAATTGCTCGCCGGATGGGACTAAAAGGTTGTTGAACAAGAACCCATGCTTGGAACAAGATCAACTTAAACCAGGCCCGAGTGGAATGATGAGCTTTAAAGGTAAAGTTGCCATCAACAGTAACTGTCTCGAGTACACTGCTGAGAAGATGCGTCTCCGAAAATCTGGACCTTGCCTTTATCTAGGAACCTTGGGTTAACAATGGCAAGGCAAGGGCTTTACACGCCGATGGTAAGATTCTATACGACGATAGAAGCGCTCACTCAAGGGCTGCTTCACTAGTTGATAAAAGAATTGAATTTACTCCCTTTATAGAATTTATCGACGTTGACATCACGGTTTCACATTAGAGTTTCTTTCACAAATCCATGTTGAAATATATAACGAGGGGAACAAACCAATGTTCACAACGGTGAACAGACAAAAAGTCCTTGATTTAACTCTATTTGTTGTCTGAACAACGTATTTTAGATGTAAAATACCAATTTTAAAGTTATTCTCCTAACTTTTGCACCCATTTTCTGCGAATCCTTAAGATGTTTCATACGGCGATCATACCCAGTTCGGATCCCATCATCAGCACACTCCATTTTTTAGAACAGATGATCGAATGAATGGATAATCGAAACAAAAAAGTTTTGTTGAAAAAAATCCGTTATTAACTTGTTGATGTGAAAATTTATGCTAAATCTGGAAATTCTTTTCCAAAAAATAAGTTTTCAAAATTTAACAATTAAAAATTTAAGGCATCAGAAATTATTAATATTTTCTCACATTTAGCTCATTTTCCTTGACAGGAGGCATTTCAAACTTCCAACCACAACATTCAGAGACTCCCGGGTTCAACGAAGAATCTCCTCCCGGGGTGCGTTCCGGATCCTGTTTGGTATTCTGCCGCCATCGAATAACCCCGTTCGTTGAAGGCTTGCGGTTTTCACACCTCAATCACGTGATGAAGCCAATCACCACTCACTGAACTCATTGCAGCAACCGGGTGACTGACTGACAACAAGTACATCCCCACTTTGGAAAATGGGATGGAGTTCCGGTTTACTGGCTGTTGCAGCACCAACAAAAGTCATCCTTCAACGTCCCTCCCCCCAAAGAGGGAAGGATTTCCGTCTCGCATCGCAACTCGTTGCGTCCTGCTGTTTCGCTAGTGATATTCCTATTTGTGGTCAGGGTTTTGCACGCACTTCCTGATTTGATCCGGTTTTATTGTTTACGCTGTTTGGGGTGACAGAAAGTGTGGGTCGGTGTTTGTATGACGATCCGATGATGTTGCTCTAGCAAAGGCACGCGTCCAATTATTTGAGTACAGAAACATCCATAGATATAGGTACATACTTTCAGGCGTTTGTTTACACGCGATAACACTAACCGAGCGAATTTGGATTGTTGGGGTGAGAATCGGCTTAAAGCTGATGGGGGAGCTTATTATTATTGCGATCTCAAAACATTGGTCAGCCATATATCCGTGTCTATCGGTCATTGAGCGGGCGATTAGGCAGGATTAAAAGTCAACCGACAACAACAACAACAACAGCCCCAAACGATGACGGGATGAATTGGATTGGATTGGATTGGACTGGCAGCAGCTATTGCCCTGCTTGGGGATGTTGTTGTCATGGAGAAGAATTTTCCACCCCCATCCAAAATCTGTGTACTCCCACTAGCCGGCCGGAAAGGCCTCATTTGGGGTGGCTGGGTGGAGGCGCGATAATCTGCCAACAAAGGCGTGACCTAATTGGTTGTAAAGAATTGATATTAATTTCATGCAACATGGGGCTTCCTCGATCCGACAATCAAACAGCAGCTTGACAAATCTCCGAAGGCTTCTCCCGAATGATGCCTCATCCCAGTGATGATGATGATGAATCAACTAGCTGATCCAGGGGTCAGCAAGGCGTCATTGATGTCATGTCTTGTGTAGTTTTGTGTGATTTTTATGACATTTTTAAGTCATTATTGTGTCATTTTTGCGTCATTTTCGTGTCATTTTTGTGTCATTTTTTTATCATTTTTGTGTAGTTTTTGAGTCATTTTTGTGTCATTTTTGTGTAACTTTTGTTTCAATTTCGAACCATTTTTGAGCCATTTTTGTCATTTTTGTCATTTATGTTATTTTTATGTCATTTTGTATCAATCTGTGTCAATCTGTGTCATTTTTGAATCATTTTTGTGTCATTTTTGTGTGAATTTATTGTCATTTTTGTGTCATTTTTGTGTCATTTTTGTGTCATTTTTGTTTCATTTTTGTGTCATTTTTGTATAATTTTTGTGTAATTTTTGTGTCATTTTAAAGCCAGTTTTGTTTCATTTTGGTGTCATTATTGTGTCATTTTTGTATAATTTTTGTGTAACCTTTGTGTCATTTTTGTGTCATTTTGTTGTCATTTTGGTGTCATTTGTGTGTCATTTGTGTGTCATATTTGTGTCATTTTTGTCATTTTTATCATTTTTATCATTTTTGTGATTTTTGTAATTTTTTTAATTTTTTTAATTTTTGTCATTTTTGTCATTTTTGTCATTTTTGTCATTTTTGTCATTTTTGTCATTTTTGTAATTTTTGTCATTTTTGTCATTTTTGTGTCATTTTTGGGCCATTTTTGTGTCATTTTTGTGTCATTTTTGTGTCATTTTTGTGTCATTTTTGTATAATTTTTTTGTCATTTTTGAGCCATTTTAATGTAATTTAGTGTCAATCTCGGTCATTTTTGTCAATTTGTTTACTAATTTTTGTAATTTACGTCAGGTTTTCCAGTTTTTGTGATTTTTTGTCGTTTTTGTCATCTTTTGTCATTTTTGTCATTTTTGCTAATGTTGTCATTTTTGTCATTTTTGTCAACTGATTTCATTTTTGTCGTTTTTGTCATTTTTGTCATTTTTGTCATTTTTGTCATTTTTGTCATTTTTGTCATTATTGTCATTTTTGTCATTTTTGTCATTTTTGTCATTTTTGTCGTTTTTGTCATTTTTGTCATTTTTGTCATTTTTGTCACTTTTGTCATTTTTGTCATTTTTGTCATTTTTGTCATTTTTGTGATTTTTGTCATTTTTGTGATTTTTGTGATTTTTGTGATTTTTGTCATTTTTGTCATTTTTGTCATTTTTGTGATTTTTGTGATTTTTGTCATTTTTGTCATTTTTGTCATTTTTGTCATTTTTGTCATTTTTGTCATTTTTGTCATTTTTGTCATTTTTGTCATTTTTGTCATTTTTGTCATTTTTGTCATTTTTGTCATTTTTGTCATTTTTGTCATTTTTGTCATTTTTGTCATTTTTTTTTCTACTCAAAGAATCACAGATTACTGACCCCTGCACTACCCCGTTTGAAGCGTTATAAGGGAATGTGGAGCCATATCATCCCTTTACATTCCATGAAGTCAGTGAATTTGCCCCCATAACCTCTTCCGGGAATCTGTAAGCTGATAGGTATCTGTCGCTGCATGCATATTGAGCAACATTCCACCGGGAGGGAGCAGACCGACATTCACCTTTGAGAAGTTGTAAAAGCTGCCTGCCTGCCGTCGTCATCCGGATGACACAACGCTAACACGAATTTGCGTGAATTTCCGGTTACCCCGGCTTCGGTCTTTTTTTTTGTCTCCACGGGGAGTTGCACATAAACAAGACGGGGCGCAACGATCGCAACAGAGCGGCGTCACCGGGACTACGACGCGACGCTGACGCCACCTTTTCCCATGTGGGGGTGCTCACACATAACACATATCAGTCAATTTGTCGCTGGCACATCATCCACTCTGGGATGGAATGGCGTAATTTTTGTAACCCTCTGGCTGGAGGAAGTAGTGAATGGTGTAAGGGACGTCGTCTTTACTAACGATGGCGTCGACGGTGTGTCATATTATGGTTGAAGTTTCTTCTTCATATGTATTAAAAAGGACGTCCTCGTCATTCATAGGCATCAACCTCCTCAGCTGGAATGAAGGTAGGCTCAAGCGCATTTTCCGAAAGTTGATTGGCAATAAAATAAGGATTTCCCGAAGACGAAAATAATTATTAGTCGGAAATCACTTGAGCGTTTTCGTTTGAAGTGAATGAACTTCGTTGAACCGTTTCTTCCGTTCATACATGTCGTCGTCGGCTGTTTGATGACGAATCATATGAACGTATGTATTTTTTTAAGTTTTCCGATTTGGTATTTTGTTTTACAAGGTTACAAGTTTGAACGATTGAAGAAAATTTAATGAACGTATCAATCTTTAAAAACTTAATGCCATAAACGCATTTATAAAAAACACCATAAGCATTTTTCGAATAGATCAGCTCATTCCATAACACAAAGGCAACACTTTCATCTGCTTACCGACACGATCGACAATTTGATCTGTTAATGGTCTTGCCTAATTGAGAGAAAAAAGCAACAACCTCACAAACCAAAACTTCACAACTCACCAAACCGTGCAGCAGCGGGTTTGTTGCAGTCCATTTCCGGTACAAATCAGCTTGCAATTTTCCTGGAACACTTTCGGAAACAAAATGGTTCCAAAAACTAGAGTAAGTAGACGAAAGTTGAAGAACAACAAAAAAAACGACAAAACAAAACAAGTTAAAGCCAAATGAAGCCTGCCAAAAAACTTTACGACGACTGCTGGTCCAGGAAATACCCCATCCAAAAAAATAAAAGTAGGGTCAGAAAAATTCAACATTGATGACTTCCTCCATCTTGTTTGTTGGTGGTTGTGAAAAAGCTAGTAAGTTTTTTTTACTTAACATTACCAAGGTTAGATGTGAATTTTTCCTTTTCGTTTTGCTTTTACGACGACCAAATTTTGTCTCATTTATTTTTAACGATATTTTTTATTCCTCACTTTTTCCTCTTATCTTGTCCGAGGTGAACCCTGAAAATGGGTGTGACTATCAGGAGGGGCAGTTTTGAAGGCTGAACGGAACGGAAGTGGCGCATCCCTGTAAGTTTAATGGCTCTTCTGGGAATTCGCTGCCGGTTCGGTTCCGGTCGTTTTGAGTCGGCCAGCCAGCAGCTTCCATGGAACGTGGTTGGAGGAAAACAGAAAACTTTGCTCTCTCCCTATTTGATGCCGATTTAAAGTCCGCTAATAGTGATGGAGTTTTGAAGCTTTTGCAGGTTCGAACTTGGTAGCTTTCTCTAGCCCCTATCTTAATTTAAGAAACGACTCTTCAAGCGACTTGAAGCGACTCTCATTTCCCAGGTGTCGAGGTGAGGTGAACATCGAGAGTGTTCTAATTTAGCTTCAACCACATGGCATTAACACTTTAGAGATTGCCCTTTCTCGACAAGACGAAAGTGATAGACAACTGTGGGGAATTCGCTCCATCACAAGGACGGCGCCGTGGTGGTTTCCATCAAGTGAAACCTCAACCCGACGCCAGAGATCTTTTGGCGTACCAACAGGAGGCAGGATGACATGTTCCAGCACTCTGTGCTATATCCCCATCTACTAGCATACAGGAAACACCCTCTTCGTTAGTTAGCAAACACACCGACAGATGGGGAACCGCCAGCTAGCAAGTTAGTTGAGCCTGGAAAGCGAATCGAGTCGTTGACATCCAACGTGTCCGCCTCTCGTCAGGAGAACTAATTGGATTGAAAGTCAATTAGAAGCAAATAAATATCAATTTAATATGCTAATGAAATCATGACAAAGAGAAACGTAGACGTGTAGCGCGCACATCACGGCACGGCTTTGCACAGCGCCACGGTGAGTGGCAGGATATGCCGGAAAAGCGAAAGGTAATGTTTGAGTGGGTGGGTGGAAGGCGGCGAAAGAGCAACAGGATCTATCCCGCATCCATCGAAACCTAGATCCGATCCCGGTGGGTAATCTGGGGTGGTTTCCAAATGAATGTCGTCCTTTTGAACAGGTCTTTTTTTTTTAAGCAGCAGTAGTAGGACTTACACGTCTATAAAAATGATATTCCCAATTTTTGCTGACTGATTTATTATTTGGCGACCGTCATAATTACTAATGTCCAACATGCATCGTCACCAAATCAGTAAGAATTGGCTACAAAACGAGTCACTTTAAGATACTTTATGCCTAGGTTGTTAAAGCATTGACTCACAAAATAAAGAAATAGCAATCTTTGAAAACATGTTCTTGGATATTTTTTGGAGCATTTTTTTTAAATGGTCTTTCTCATACAACATTCTTTTTTTTTTCAAAATCCAAAAGTCATGGCACCCATTTTGTCAACCGATTTTCGTTTCCTTTGGCGGGGATGTTTTCACCATCATCATATGGGCCGGCCATCAAAAGCAAACATCCAGAAGAGTTCATGTGTACTGGATAGAAAATCAAAGCTTGCAAAGCATTAAAAACTATATTTTTGGCGGGTGTTTTTGTTCCAGAGCGTTGAGAGTCTAAAAAAATATGCAGTGTTTAAAGTATAGATACAATGATTCATCTTTATTATGAATTTACTTCTTCAGATGAATAACTATTTGGACTGAAAACTTATGTTTCAGCTTTTAGGAATAAATCATTTTCATATTTTTGGATTTATACATAGGGAAAGAGAAATTTACCAAACTTAGGGTAAGTTGAAGGCTGCGATCTCAACGCTTTGATTGCAGTGTAGGAATTTAATTTAAAAGAGATACTAGACAATTGAACTTGCTTTTTCTGTATAAAGTTAAAACCAAATCAAACGCATGAAACTTTTATGTGATTAAATCTGAAGCTTTTAGTCCTGTACAATAGAGTTTCATTGGACAATATATAAATTTAAAATTATTGTTGGTCATCAATGTGTTCAATTCTACCATCCAATTTTAAGAACACTAAGAAAGCACATTGAAAACATGAAGAGGGGATCTTCAACAAGGTTTTAGCGGAAGTCCATTTAGAAATTTCCAAGTACAAAATAAATATTAAATATATGTACCATTCTACGAGGAGATCTTGAAAAGTGGGATAATCTTCAAAAGAGGTCATTCACATATGTTTACAAGCTGAATATACTGGATTTCATCAGATAGCACATGGAAAAGAAGAAAAATTCATTGTTATTTGTTTGAAGATAAAAAAGGAAAAATCTATTGAAGCTTCCTTAAAAAAAGGATAGGTTTAGAATTAGGTTGCCAGATTATTTTCCGGACTCATCCGGACCGGACAAATCCAGGAAATTTTATCGAAAATCCTGGCGAAATTCGGATATTTGATATCAAAATGTTCGACCCAAAATCCGAGCAATATCCGAGCGAATTTTGTCAAAACCACGGAATTATTCAGTAAAATTAAAAATTAAACATTGAAATATATATTTTTTTTTATCAAACTACATCAAATAACGTGTTAAGCCTATTTGATTAAATTTGCCATTAAAAATTTCCTTTTAAACTTAAAAATGAAAAAAAAAATACAATAACTCAATTTTAGTTTTTTGCTACATTTTTCAGATAATATGTGAAATAATGTGACTGAATCCGGGCTTTTTCCAATGAAATCCGGATAACCGGGTTGGACCGGACTTTCTTCAGATTTTGTGTCAAATAAGTCCGAATAAATCCGGGCAATCTGGCAACCTAAGTTTAAAATGTTGTTCGTGATAGGATGTACCTTTAAGCATTCAAGAGAAATTATTCTAAATTTCTCATAATTATCAGTTTTTCAATAGCATGAAAAAAACTTTTTAACTATCCCAATCAAAACTTTCAAAGTTTATATGACCAAACCTGGTTTAATTTGTTAAAATGACGAATAAAAAGCTGTCAAACGATTTATTTTTTATGTGAACCCGAGCAAGGTCGGGTAAAATCAGCTATTAAAAGATAAAATGAAAAAAATAATTGGTATTGTTTTTACATTTCTAACGTATCAAAAGGCAATTTTTTTTTTAATTTTTTATAAGTTATTTTCCCCAAATTTTGACTATTTTTGAAAAAGCATTATTATTTGGATTTTGAAAAATCATGGGGAATCGTGGGCCACTTATCTAATCCAAATTAACCAAATAACATGCAAAGTTTATGAGTTGACCGAAAACTGAAATTTCATGATTCATTTCGTTATTTTGAAGTTATTTCAGATGAGGAAATTAAAAACAGAGTTGTGTATGATCGAAAAGTTTCGAAAACTTGGCTCGCGAACGTTTCGGCCAAATTCCTTTTATAGGATGGACAAAATATTTTTCATAACTCTTCATTTCAGATAGGAAAAACGAATTTTAAGTTCTGAATGTGTATAAAACATAAAAATATAGATGACCCAAGGTAGCTTAGCTTAGCTTGATTGACTACTCACATCCACCTTGAATCATTGAATCCGAAATGCACCTTAAGATGTTTTAATAAAGAATTTAAAAGTATTCTAGTATATTCGGTGATTGATTTCTAAATTTGGTTTAAATACGAGTCAATACATTTCGGATTCCAAGATCACAGGCGTGGCTCAGTAGAACGAGTTCCACATCGCCAATGGTTGCTTCTCCCAGGCTTCGGACGACTCCTGAGGTGTCACTCATAAGTGCAAGAGCAAAGCTTCACAAAGAGGAGTGGAACCCACGCTCTTGTGAGCGCTAAACCGCACACACTCTGCTCTTGCTTCCCGGAAAATAAATGTTCGACACTCACTTACATGAGTGATGTGTGCTCCGTCAGTGTAGCTCTTAGAGCGTGCTCATTAATGGAATTCTTTAGGCAGCGCTTTGAAAGCAAAGCGTGCAAGCGCTTGGTGCCGAGATTCAAATTCCAATGGTTTAATGAAATTCATGTAATGTAAAGTAATCGTTTACAGTTATTTAAAAACATATATCTACATTATTATGACAATAGATGAATGGGGAAAATTTCATTATAAAATTTAAAAAAATAACTTGTACGTACATTTTGATGACTGTTTGATGTCACTTGACTTAGAAATTGCATAAAACATCTGGCACTGCCATTTTTTTAGATCTCTAAGGGATTCATATGGAATATTTAAGAATTTCACAACTCGCTGAAAATCACATGTTAATCATTTGAATTTTCATAATGCTAATATGTTTCAGAAAACCGAAAAAGTCCCACAAAGTCAATTTTTGGCAAAAAAAATCTTGAACTGCGGTCCTTCCACAATCATTGATCACTTTATGTTTCCTTTTCCCACTAATTTTTCGTTTATCCGGGTGTTAGTAGACCAAATATTTAGCTTTGCGTAAATTTTAGTCACAAAATACTTCCTCTTCGAGTTTTAGTACCGTAATCCGGGGTAAGATTGATAACTTTTTTCAACATTTTTCGATTATTTTTTCTGTTAAGGGAAATGTGGAGTGTTTTATATTTTTAAAACCAGTACTGGGCTCCTATGAACGTAAAACATGGTTGCAGAAATTTATTAAACAACTTTAAGTTTAATTTAAAAATCGATTTAGTCTCTCTCCAGAATTTGATGCTTTGGGGTGACATTGATCAGTCTGTATTTTTACGGTTTTATCGAGTTTTTTTTATCATAAAAGATATAAAACACCATCATAATATTTACAAATGCTTGTTCATCAATTTTACCAAATTTTTATTGTTTTCTATTTAAAACATTTAAAATCGGAAAAAGAACAATGATGCTGCATACATTTAGGGGCAAAAGTTTTAACAATTGCTAAATATTTTTAGCTTCAAAATACAAATGAAATTTTACCTTCACACGTTCTCCAAGGCCCACCCACTATTACCATTTTAATTTTTTCGTCAAAGTTAACCATTTAGTAGGGTTCCTATCCATTTTTCCAATGCGGGCTTACTTTTGGAAAACGTCCTTTATATAAAAATATAAAAAAATATCATTTAATGACTATAAAAATAGCACTATAACCATACATATACATAGAAAAAAAGATGTTCTTTCACATTCAACAACCCGTTTGCTTCTAAATGCTTTTTGGTATCATCAGGAAAGCTGTTAGTTTGCGAGCCTTGGAAAAAATTAATAATTTAAGATTTTGAAATTACATTTTTACTTGCAGAAAACAAATTTCAAATAAAAACAAAATTTTGCCTATTTCATATTTAATTAATAGGCTTTCAAACGTAGAAAACAGTTTTCAAAAATTTAAACTTTAGACTTAGTTATTGATGATTATTTGGCACAATGTCATGTTGATCAAAGCTACCCCGGTGATCAATATTACCCCGTTTTACGGTACCGTCAAACAGGGCATCATGTAACAGCGGGGTTTTATTTTTAATATTATATAATGCAATCAAGTTGTCTTTTAATGCCTTCAAAATGACATTTTCATTCAAAATTTTAAAAAATCAAAAAAAAAATTAAAAATAATTTAAAAAATCGAGCAATTGATGTATTTATTTTAATATTTTTCAATGCCGTAAAATACTTTCCCCAGTATGACGGATTGGCTTAATGATATCACCTACAAACTTTTTTTCTGGTTTAATTTTTCTGTAGTATTTTTTTAGTATTTTTTACCCCTAAATGTATGCAGCATCCTTATGTTCACAAAAAAATTCAAAAAACAGTTTCAACAGATCCTAAATTGGTATTTTTATGCGTAATGGTTTTTATGGCATCAAAAATTTATCAAAAACAATACATTTATATACTTTTTCATTAGATTTTTCATTTAGAACTAAGTTTGTTGCATGTTATCACTTTTTCTTAGTATAGTGAAAATCAAATGTATTTTGAAATTTAAGAATAACTGAAAAAACCTATAATTTTTCTGACTGCGCCAATTTGATATCCCATCAACCTTAAAACTTGAGATGTATAAAGGTTATGATTATCTGTGGACGTGGGTTATTTAGAAGCCATTTTAGTTGAAAGTGTTGCATGTTGCCCAAGTTGACGATATGTTATTATTTTAAATTTTGTTAAAAATAACGTTTTCAAAAACGCATATTTTGGTCAAAATTGTAGCCTGTAACAATTGTTAGTCACATAGAACTCCATGAAAACGACTTGTTTCTGACAAACATTTAGGGGCATTCTTTGCAAGTATAGGCTAGTAGGTATTGATTTTATTTCACGAATTCAAAACCATCTAAATCCAAAAAAAATCTTGTTAATAACACCCTCGACACAAGCTAGCGGACTGCAAAATTAACTTTCAATGTTCAATCAGCACCACTATACTGCAGATGACTTATGCTACCTTTACCACCGTGGGGGAGCAATTTAGTTTCACCCGGTAAAGAACTTTCGGATCGGTTCTAAGCGTAACTTGTTTGGTTTGTTGTTTGATAGAGACTTATATTGAACCAAAGTATATTAGAATATATTGTTCTCATCTATTCAGGCTTGATGTTATTATCTTTTTGATTCATCTTCCAAAAAAAAAACAGCTGGATACGAACCAAAGCGAACAGCACCATCAATTAATTACTTGGACGCACATTGTGTACACCTTAGGAGTACTCTTTAGGTGACGCTCTTATAGAGCGCTCATTTCAATTTTGAGTGTTTTGTGAGTGACGAAAAACGCTCCCTGTGTGTATGGTTACTCCGCTCCTATCGACCACTCTTGCTCCGCTCACAACTAAATTCAAAGAGCGGAGCTGATTTTTACACCGCTCTTGTTGGGCTCTGAAAAGAGTCCGAAGCCTGGCTACTCCGTGATTGACCGAGGCCATCAATTTTGTTCAGAGGTCAAATGAACGGAACCTGGGATTGGCTACACATTCACAATGCACAAAACTGATGCTCTCTCATTGAACATCAATACAGCGCCGACCACGTCCTAGTAGTCAATAGATAGGTTAGAAAAAATTAGAAAGGGATGAAAGAACAACTTTGTGCTTAAGGACCGAGGTCACCACTGCATCCTTGCAAAAAATTTGGTTGGGAATGTGGGGGAAAGGAAAAAAAAAGGAAACTCTTTTGACTAGTGTTCAGCAGTGGCTATCAGCAATTTTTTTTTCTCCTGAAAAATATTTTTATTTACTAAAACATTTGAGCGAAATAAGAACAAAAATTTTGAATGGTGATTATGACTAAAACACATTCGATAAAAATATAGATGACCCAAGGTACCCCACAAAATGTGGCCCACGATTTCCCACAAGCTATGATTTGCAAATTATCATTGATGTTTCATCAAAAAATTCTTTTCCATGTGAAAAAACATGACAAAACAGAGATCATAAGTGCATGAGCATTAGACTGAGTTATTTTCTATTTTCTCAAACCATGGAGTCTTAACAGCTTCGTTTGGGTTCAAAGCTCATCCATTATTTTTTACAGAATTTCTTAGAAACTTTTACATGAATAAATTTGAACTTTTCGGTTTGTATGGGAAAATTGCATATTTTGTACTAAAAATCAACATCATTTTTGTTTCTTCTGTGGAACCGAGCCTGCTAATAGTTTTCGTCTCAATTTATAAATTCTCCAAAGGAAATTTTCCGCCGAACAACTTTGTCGAAGACCGTAACTTCGTGTCTTATTAGACAAAAAAGTTATTAGCTGTATAACAGGGGTATATCTTTTGGCATTGATAAACATTAAATTCAATTGACAACACTGCTGAGTGCCAAGCGAGGTATAGCATGACTACTTTTCATGCAATACTTCGCGGGGCACAAGCAGTGGTGTCAATTGAATTTATTGTTTATCAGTGCCAAAAGACATACCCCTGTTAAATAGCAAATGACTTTTTTGTCTAATAAGATACAAAGTTACGGTCTTCAACAAAGTTGTTCAGCGGAAAATTTCCTTAAGAGAATTTGTAAATTAACACAAAAACCATTAGCAGGCTTGGTTGCACAGAAGAAACAAGAATTACGATGATTTTTTAGTACAAAATATTCAATTTTCTCATACAAACCTGAAAGTTAAAATTTCCTCATGTTAACGTTACTTAAAAATTTTGCAAGAATCATGAATGAGTTTTGAACCAAAACGAAGCTTTTTAGACCCCAGGGTTTGAGAAATTCAAAAATGATCCCAAATCGACTCAGTCTAATGGGCATATTTTTTTTATTAACTTTAGGTTCCCCATCGATGAAATTAATTTGTTTAATTATGTAAGTATTTTTTTTTTCATTTTTTAAGCTTGATAAATAAAAGAAGCCTATGATGCGTTCTTAAGAGAACAATAAATAGAGATTTTAATTGAGATTTTTATCTCAACACACATCTGAGATATTGAGAGTGGCCCATGTTTTCTCATGGCCCTATTTACCCCACTCTCCCTTACAAAATTCATAAAAGCAAGCGAAATTTTTTTATCTTGTTTGAGTTATAGGGTTATGAATTTTACCAGTCATTAATTTTGACTGGTCACGGTCCGAGTGTCCATGGAGAAATTTATTTAGCTTATTAAAAGAGCTAATGAAATAAAAAAATACACAGGATTGCAGAGATTCAAAATTCAGGAAAAGTCGATTTTTTTTCGCGAATTTTCAAAACGAAGTATTTGAAAGATGTTCAACAAACAAAGTGTCAAACCAGTTATTTTGACTGGTGCGGTCTTTCTAGTGTCAAAGAGTAGCTTCCTACCTCACGGTACCCTATCAACAGCGAACCCAAACAATATTGTAACAGTGAAACCCCTGAAAGCTGAAAGCTCCTCTTGAAGAAAGTCAACCTCGGGCAGAGTGGCGTCTCGTTGTTTAGATTTCTAAGTTATCCATCGACTTAGTATACATTTGCGAATCTGCGCCATCCCGTTGCCGACTATCCATCCAGAGCCGTTTCTCTCAAAGTTGAAAGTTCCATCCTCGCTAAAATCATCAAACTGCTATAGTGTTTCGCTAAGGGAAATAAATCAACACACATCCACCCACCTACATACACAAACTTCAATATTGCCGGATGTTAGGCGCTCGTCGCTTGTTGGTTCCTGTTGTTGTGAAACACACCTGATGAACGAACGACCAAACCTGGAGGATAGCAGATGCTTGTTTACGCTTGGAAAGCGATAGGATGTTCGAAGCTCCCCCTTTGTTTGATAGCAAATGTGCAATGCAACCCATCCATCAATCGATGACAGCGACCATCAGTTGACGAGGTGAGATTTTCCTGGGAGGTGGAAACCGGATGCTTTTCCCAGGACACGATCCACACTTCTGGTTTCGGGACACACGAGCCAAAGAGAGCGCGATACCACTGATTAATGGATTGATGCACTTTCTGGAATAGCTTCTTGGTATCTATATATGTTTGAATGTATATTTTGTGGAAACTTGAGGCTTAGCTGAGGGAATTACCCGGAAAGCGTGTCAGTCAGTAGAAAGGGACTTTATCAATACTTCACTCGGCAGGATGATAACCAAATTCGAATGGTTTATGAATATAAATATAAGATGAAATATGGATCGCAGTTAAGAAGAAACCATCACTACGAAATTCGCAATTCCATAAGTTTTTGAGGTAGGGTTACATCTTACGGCAACGCTATAGGGGTAAAAATGGAATTTTTCGAACGAGTTTTGCGTCTCAAATATTACTTATTGGTTTAATTTACATCCATATGGCCAGTTAAGACTACCAAACATGTCATACTTTTTTACCGATTCACGAGTGTTCTGATTGATATTCAAATCCTGATTCCCTTGGAGAGATTTGCAAAAAAGGTTGTAAATGTTAGATAAAAAATCTGTTCTTTTTGTCATAAGTAAGAAGATATCGGAAGATCCCGGAAATTACGCAACAAATTAAACAAAATTCAATAACATTTACTAAAAGGTCCTTCCGAATTTCAAAAAATCAATTATGGTTTCCCTATCATGATGAATAGAATAAAAATATATCAACAATCTGCAGCATTCTTGAAAAAACACCACACAATTTTCTCAACCATCATAAGGGATGTATTCAATGAAGCTATCGACATCAAAGGTTATTCCAATCCATTAACAAGGTAGTAAATCGGAAGTTAACAATTATAGACCAATATCAGTGCTATCAATCATAAACAAAATCATTGAGCAACTGTTGGCCTCCAGATTGATGAACTTCCTTTATCAACAAACATCTTGTATAAGCATCAATTCGGTTTTCGAAGTGGATCTAAGTAGTACGTTCACCGCAGCCTGCGAACTTATTGGTGATGTAAGTATGAAAAATTGAAACTCAGAAAAAGTTACTTGCGCCAAGTACTATGATACAACCAATGTTAACTCGGGTGAAAAGAACGGTGCTGCCCCATTTTTAGGACGTCTGCTTGGGAGAAAACTGCTTGATTTTTCTTGCAGGCACCACATCTATGAGCTCGTTTTAATGACACGTATCGAACCTGTTTCCGAATTCCAACTAACGCCCCTGAGGACAATTTTTTTTTAAACAGTTCAGATCTGAATGGGACAGAAATAACAAAAATCATTACGCTGGATTCAGTGATGGTAATTTTTATAATATCTTCTCAAATGAAATCTTTTTTTTTTCCTTTTAAGGAACAATCAACAAAATAGAACAGCCTCTTTAATATCATTTTGCAAAAGAATGATGCTTCACGAATTCGTTCGTGAAGATTATCTAGAACTTCTTCAACTAACTTTGGTTTGTCTAAATGAAGAACAGGAAGTTCAATTTAAAAGACCAGGTGCTCTACATCACGCAAGGAGATGGCTGGAGCAAACTACGGCCTGAAAATGTATTTCTTCAGATAACAATTTCAAGTGGATATTTTGAAACTTGAAAAGTTCGTCCAGATTGTAGTACGAGTTTATTTAAAAAGGTGGTATTTTCAAGCTACCTCTGGCTACTAGTGCACCGATGAACGATCTTATATTTATAAACAACCTCAAAAACTACGATAATGAAGAGTTAAGCCTGAAAACGTCGAAAAATTTCGAAAAACATTTATGATTTTTGTCAAAGCTCAACATCTGTCTGGCTTTTTTATGAGCGAGTTGATGCCGTTTTGAAGCTAAAAATGGTTCGGAATCTACTGAAGTGGAGAGGCAGTGAAGAAAATATTATGAGACTTAAAAGATTTTCTTTGAAAACTAATTGGACAATTTCGTTACCGAAAATTCAGGAAAAATATTCAGTTAGGCTTCCGCTTTTCCAAATCCAAATAGCTGGGCCTTAGGCTTAACCCCTGCCATCAGATTTTGTACAGCCACCTTGTCCACCTTCTTCGCCGCAGAAAGCCAGTTTTCCTGTAACCGCTGCTCGTCCTTCGCAGTTTTTTTGGTCTTCTTTAGGTTCTGCTTGACAATATCCCAGTATTTCTCAATTGGGCGGAGCTCTGGCGTTTTGGGAGGGTTCTTGTCCTTGGGAACTACCTGCACGTTGTTGGCGGCGTACCACTCCATGGCCTTTTTATCGTAATGGCAAGATGCCAAATCCGGCCAAAACAGTACGGAACAACCGTGTTTCTTCAGAAAAGACAGCAGGCGTTTATTCAAACACTCTTTCACGTACATTTCTTGGTTGACAGTCCCGGAAGCTATGAAAATGCTGCTTTTCATGCCACAGGTACAGATGGCTTGCCAAACAAGATATTTCCAAATATATTGCTTGAAAATATCTGCTACCTTTCCCCTTCCTTTTGCCGTATAAAACTCCTGTCCCGGGAGCTGCTTGTAGTCGGCTTTGACGGAGGTTTCATCGTCCATTACCACGCAGTCAAACTTCGTCAGCATCGTCGTGTATAGCCTCCGGGATCGCGCTTTGGCCGTCGTATTTTGTTTATCATCGCGATTTGGATAGTCCGGCTCGTTTTTTGGCTCGATGCACGGTTGTAGACGATACACCCAGCGTTTGATTTGGCAACTTTTAGCGATTTAGCCAGCTTTGCGTGCGAGTAGCTCGGATTTTGATACGCTGCTCTTCTTCCTTGGACGGCATTTTGACAACTGAAGAGTGAATTCCAAAATCAAAATAGGAGCAACATTCTACACCAGTGGTTTTTAAAGTGGTCCCTACCGCCCCTTGGGGGCGTTGAGAGCTTCCAGGGGGGCGGTGAGCTCAATGTTGCAATTAGGGGGGATTTGAAGAGCTCAGGGGGGCGGTAAGGTCGTAATTCACATTTTCACAAATAACGAAACAACGTAGACGTTACGTTACAAAATTAAATATCAGGTTGAAGACTAAAATATCTATGATTTCACAGAGCTGCACGCAAATTCTTGTTGCAATATCTCAATTTTTTTTAAATGTAACTAAAAGGTTTTTTTTTATATTGTCACTGATTTTGTATACGCTCTACATGTTGATTTTGTTTGGTAACATTATTTTGGATTATATAAAAACAAGAATAATTTTAGATTGCAATGCATGCTTGAAAATCTTTCAAATGTATTGTCTCAAAAATCTGCTAAACAGAAAATACTTTCGAGAAAATCTGTATTAAAAAGGCGTCATCTGTGGTTTAGTGATAGATTTTTTAAAAATAAAATATGTAAGAATTATTTAAGATTAGAGAACTTTAATTTTAAGTTCTTATTTGTTCATCTCATTTCAGTTGATCCAAAAAAATCAATTGTGCCATTTGTTACGGATAATCTTTTAATCTTTTTGGTTATCACCAGCATTGCCTGGATTTAGTTATTTGAATCTAATTTAATCTTTAAGACCCGTAAATGCTTCATAACTTTGAACAGCACTCAAATTCAGGTATCAAGAAGTAATACTATTCTTACGTTATTTTACCGGCTTGACAGTACATATTTAATTTGTATCCAATAATGCAATTTAGTCTTCAACACTAATGCAAATAATGGTGAATAGAAAATTTTGTTTACCAAAATTTAAGATAAATGATTTGATATTAAACTAATTAATCAGTTTAAGTAAGTGTCCAGGAAACTTAACATAGAATTAAGTTTTTACTGGAGATTTGAAGCTTCATGGAGCCAAAAGGGTTTAAGTTAAGGTTTCCAGATTGCCAGGTTTTATCCGGGATTGCCCGGATATATCATGAAAAATTCGACAAAAGTCCGGTCCGGCCCGGTTGCTCGGTTGCCCAGATTTCATTGAAAAAAGGCCGGATTTTTTCCGGAACTATTTCTGGACGATATCAATGAAAATCTATTGATAAAATAAAATAATATATTAGAAAAAAAATGCCAAAACTGCCAAAAAAAATGCCAAAACTGTGAAACAAAAAATCATTTTTTATTTTTCACGTTAAGTTTGTGTAACCCAGGCATGTCAAACTGGGCGTTCGCGGGCCGCATGCGGCCCGCGGCCTCGGTCAATGCGGCCCGCGTAGCCCCGTCTTAAGTTGTCACAAAAAAAATACCACTGATTTTTATGTAAAATATTACTGCAAAAAAACGAAAGCTGAATGTACCGATTTAACTGATTTTGGGTGCGGCCCTCTACGTCATAATTTTTTTTTAGTGCGGCCCGCACATCTAAACGAGTTTGACATGCCTGGTGTAACCTAAACAAAATTTAAAAAAAAATAAATCTCAAATATTAAGTGTAATTTCTTTGAAATTTAAGAAAAGGACTTTTTTCAAAAATCGTTCCAGAGTGACCTCCAAACATCATTCTTCTGAGTCACCGCCCAATAAAAGGTTGTTTCTTACACCCTAAGTTACCATTTGGAGGTTGAATCCCCAGAATTCCAGACGTAAGACATAGTTGGTATTCCACAGGGTAGCAATTTGGGTCCACTGTTATTCTTGATTTATATCAATGCCTTGCTGAATCTCGCTCTTCGTGGACTCTCTTTACTGACGACACTTCGTTGTTGTACATTGGTGAAAGCACTGATCAAATAATCCGTGATATGAGTATCGATTTGAGGACATTAGGAGAATATTTCTTCTGTCGCTCAATCTCCTGAAAACAAAACACACCTTATTCAAAGCACCTTGAACGCGGCTCAGATTATACCGAGTCTAGGATACCAAACAAGAGGTCAAGGAAACCTCCAAATTCGACGAATGAATTTTCTGTATTCTAAGCAAAGTTTCTCAGACTATGGTATCCCTCGGTAAAACGCCTTTCAACTTCACATTAAATCAGAAAACAGCATAACAAGATTTAAAAAACTTGTAAAAGTTTATATTAGGAGTCAAACACCATAGCCCCCAACACCATGTCCGGTAATTAAAAAACCACGTCGAAAACATCCCCTCAAAAGAGTATTTTCTCACTGGGGATACCAATTCGTCCTCCTTATCTTATTTAGGTTCAAAGCTTTCCAAAATTATTCTTATCACACGCTGTATTTAAACCAAATGTTTGCTTTATCATTTCGGCCACCACCGTCGCCACCCACGTTGCAGTACATAAAAAAAAATTCAATATTCGAATAAAACTTATAACAGTGAAAGTGATAAAAATGTGAACCGAAGTGCAAACGAAAAATTGTAAATAAATTATTACAATTACAAATTATTACAATCCCGCGGGCTTTCCTCTATCTCATAAAAAATGATTATAATAAGGATCCAGGATAAGCAATACCACGGTCCATAATTAGGATTCGGGATCAGGATTATCGATTAGGAACGAGGTTCAATTCAAAGATCTGAAATTCGGGGCCAGCAAAAGGATCTGGATCCTTTTCCCAGCCGACCATCATAGAACCAAGCAAGGTTCATCGTAAATCACAATTCTCAGAGGCCAGATTGGCCAAAATCAGTTTATTTGTCGCAAGTCCATTATTGTAGTAAATACTAGCCGATAGCCTACACCGGTTGATGGTTCGGATCTGGGACATCTACCAGCTATTTATCGTAGGAGTGCAAGAAGGGGATGATATGAATATGCTGTTCAACTTTTTTTTAGGGAAAGTAGATCCGGGCGGCACAATTTTAAAATCTTTCTTTTGTCATTTGTAGTTGAAACATCACGAAGGGGGAATGCCAAAAAAATAATTCAAATTTTCAATATATTGGAATATAAAATTACACATAGAAATAAAATGTATCTAGAAATCAAGTTATTAAAAAAAACTCGAAAAAAATTCCAACACTAAAGATGATTAGATTGCCATCTTCTATAGTTTTATTTATAATTTTTTTTTTCAAGCCTTGAACTTCGATTATTTTCAAAAAAATCCAAAGGGGCTGACAAAAAATGAATTTGATAGCTGTTAGAATTGATTTTGAAATTTTGAAAAAGGAAGTGCAGTAGGCGTTGGTAGGATCGGACGTATTTTTTTCCGCGTGTGTCAAAATCGTTGTAGGAAAATTCTTTTCCATGTAATTCAATAAGGGAAAAATAAAATTAAACAGTGTCCTCTAATAGTGGAGATGGATTAACCTGAAAGGCCCTCGAATTCCGATGCTGCTCTTTCCAGAATTTCCTAGATCGAGTGAATAAGTCTAGCGAGGCAGAGTGTTGTTCCCCCGGCCGGATGTGGCTCATTGGCTGGACTGCGGACGAGTTTGCAACGTCCTCTTTGGCAAAAATTTAAGTAAACCGAAGCTAAGTATTTTTTTTTATTTTCAATACATTTTTAAAGCGAGTTCTATGAACTTGAATATGTTGTTTTGCGTCGGTTTGCGATGCACATTAAGTGCTTCGAGAAGCATTGAAATTCTGATTTTCTTTCCGAACCGTTTTGAAGTTTTAATTTAAATTAAAGTTTTCGTTTTGGCATATCACGGTTCGTTTGAGTTAATCAGGGATGTTTGTCTTGTCCGATTTTTATATCTTAATTTTTTTTTTATTCTGCTACTGATACTTTTTAACAAAATTTACTCGTTATTACGATGAAACTGTTAAAATTGACTGACAAAAATTAAAAAAAAAAAACACTTTTAAAGTAAAATTTGACAATATAGGCACAATGCACAAGGTTTTTTAATCAGTACCTAATTTTTTTAATCAGTACCTTCTTATTCTTCGATCTTATTTTAAAATTTAATTTAGAAAAGCGAAATCAAGCCACTTAAATATTAAAGAGTAGCAATGTTATTACTTAGCGAGCTCAAATACTTACCTCAAATAAGTACAAAAAAAATATTAAATTTTCTGCAAACCTTTCCCAAAAATTCAACATGTTATCGTCAATTGCATCATCTATAACTTTTGATTCTTATTCCATGTTTTTTTAGTGTTTATTTATTAATTCTGTTCAAGAGTCGTTTCGAAAATCAGTGATGTGTTAGAGATTATAGTGAGGGAAACAGATAGCTTGTAGGAAATTCGAATGGTTACTTTTCTAATTATTTGAGTGTTCATAATTCTTTTTAAATTTTCCAATTAAAACACCTCGCAGATATTATTAGGAGTTTCCTTACGAAAATGTCTAGGAGCATAGGAGGTGTAAGTCAACCAAAGATCGCACCATTTTCCAAAAATGGTTCCTGATCCAAACCTCTCCCATACTAAAAAAAACCCCCTTCCTGAGATACTTGAATATAGATTCATTCGCAGACGTATAGACGGTTTCTATAGCTGGTGATACTGATTTATCATTGCTCCAGAGCTTCTAAAACAAGCGTTTGAAGAAAACTGGAATAATAGAATTATGGTTGATCTTAAAAAGTGTCTTACTAACAATCCTTCCTTCATCTCTCTTTGACTACTAAGACGTGGCCGGCGCCGTTATTGATTATTTTTTAAACGGAGAGCATGAATTTTGTGCATTGAGAATTAGTTGCTTATCCCAAGCTGCATTCTTTTGGCCCTTGTGCAAAATTGATGGTCTCGATCAATCACGGAGTAGCAACCATTGGCGATGTGGAACTCGTTCTACTTAGCCACGCCAGCGATCATGAAATTCTAAATGCATTGGATGATTCGATACAATTTAATATTATTTTTTATGAAAATAATGGACAAAATGGTGGTATTTTTGAAGACTAATTCAAGCATTTCGCGCTTAATGATTTAAGGTAGATATGAGTAGTCAAACAAGCTAAGCTAAGCTAAGCTTGATTTTGAAATTTAGAAAAAGCAGCTGAAAAATAAACATTTTACTTAAATCTGAGTGAATTCTGCTTTCCATTCTGATCATTTCCGTTGCAATGTCAATGGTTTTTGTCAATAAAGTGAAAGTAAAACTGTACCAAGTGTTCTTCATAGGACGACACTTCATTTTTTTCTGAGCTTCGGGGCCAGCAGAGCCCACATACACACAGCCCGGAAAGTAAAGTTTCCACCCACGACATGGTCCTGCTGCTTTTCCGCACAGCAGCTTTTCCGTGTGAATTTTTCACCTGTCACATTTGGCGGTGGTGGGAAATTTGTCACCAAGCTACTACTAGGTACTTTGGCCCTCTCGCCCTTGTTTTCATTCTAGAAGCTTACATTTACTTTCGTTTACCTTTAGCTGGCAACGATATGATGATGTTGGATGCTGATGATGATGATGATCTCCGGATGGCTTCGTCGTTTTCGTCGTCGTGTGTTTTTGTTCCGGGGTCTACCTTTTTCGAGAGCACTTTTGCAGGTGTCATGCCACTACTAAATGGAAGCCATTAGAACTAAAGTGTGACAGGGAAGAGAAAGAAGTGTGTGTTCATCACTTTGTGTCTATTTTCATCAAACTTGTTTTTTTTTTGTCTGTTGAAGGTTTTTAATTATTCACAAACGTTAAAATGAGACTTCTGAATGAAGGCATCATTTTTCCTGCCAACGTTGGCGCTTTCAGAGTTTAAACATTTTTAGTTCTGATCATTAAAAAAAAACAAAATTTCTTTTAAAAAAAACTTTTAAAAAGAAAAAGTTTCCCCAGTTTAATCACACATTATTGACATAATTCAAAAGCATTCAAAGGTAAAAAATTCATCCATTGTCCTTCGGTTTGTTAACATGAAGCAAATATCTTTCAGCTCGACTAGAGCAAATGATGACCAAACACAATTTTGTATCTGTTTCGGAAAGCTGGGTCACAATTGATGTCACAATCGATCTGCCATAGAAAAGGGGCACTTGAATAACTAACTTCCGTCCCTTTCTCCTTTTCTCCGTAACAAAAAAAAATTCGGACAATTTTCAGATTGTCACACCTGAAATTTTTTCCAACCAGACCTATTTATGTACGTAAGGGTGGCAGCCAAATGATTCATGCCGAATTTCGGGGTGCCTTGAAGAGCTCGAAGTTTCTGGTTTTTACCCTAAAAAAACACAAAAATCGCAAAAACTAAATATTTCGAATTTTGACGCCAAACGACCTTAAATGCATAAAACGTCGAAATCTGGTGCTATCTCGAAAAAAAAATTTTTGTCAAAAATCGACTGTAGGATTCAAAAAAACCCGTTAACTCCCAAAAATGATCGGGAAAAAAGAAATTTAAATTTTAGACCAATTGACTTCAAAATACATGAAACGTCGAGATCTGGTTTATCTCAAAACAAAAAATTTGGCGAAGAATCGACTTTCTAGGACTTCGGTTTTCCGAAAAACGTCGTGTTTAGACAAAAAAAAATGTTTTCAAGCTACCACCAGATTTGGATCTTTATAAATTTTTAAGTCATCCTGCATCAAAATTAAAACAAAAATTACAATTTTGTTTGTTTCTTTTGGTTTCTTAGTCCGATTGAGATGAAATTTTGCACAGGTCAGTTTTTTTTGGCAAATCCATAACATGTCGATGGTCGCTTTTCGAAATTCGAAATTTCTCCCACACATCTATTGCGTTCCTTATGTATGTAGATAGGAACAAAGAACGGCAAATATCGACACACGTAGTTCCGATGATTTGGTTTGAAAAATATAATGAAACTTAATGTAACAATGCCAAAAGTTGCAGAACGACAACAATACCCAAAATGATAAAAATAAAAAAAACCTGACAAAAATGGCTGAAATTTCGAAAATGTTTAAAATATCGAAACCGACAAAAATAGCAAAAATGATTTAAAAAACGACAAAAATGACAAATTGAATTTATATCTGACCTTATTTTAAGGTACTTTTGAACAATATAATTTTCGGTTCATACCTTAACCCTTAGCGATTTTTTATCAAACCAAAACCTAGTGCTCTCTGCTCCAAATTTTTATTTGTTGTTATTCATATTTTTTGTTTAACAGATTTTTGAAAACTCTACAGAAAAAACATTTTTCATTTCACATCGATTATAGATTCATCTTAATAAATCATCTTTCTTTCTTGCATATTTTTACAAATTTTGCTTCATTTGAAAAATAGTGGAAATATTACGCAATACGAAATGAATTACCCACCCAATTTATGTTTTATGTGCGTCAATCTTTTCAGGAGCATTTAAAACCTCCTCGGTGAATTCATCACAGAAATGTCTATCCACGTGCTTGCAATGGACATTAGGTCAATTTCATGATCTCCAAATAAAAACAAAAATGAGCACCCATTTTCATAAGTTTTCAAGTTCGCCCTTTTTCTTTAGAAAAAAATTGGTAGATAAATTTATGTAAACGCAGAATGAAATTTTTGAATAAACAATAACGTTCACAAGTTTTTGACATTTAAAAGAATATTTTTATTAGAACTATAGTTATAGGTACAGACTTTGTTCGTTTTTGGTAACATTCGATTTTGGCAACATTGGTTTTTTTTTTGGATCGACATTACCATATAGTTAATTTTCGCCAAAACAGGACCAATTTAGAAAAACACCATAAATACGTTTTTATGTTCTTGAATGTTGATAAAATATAACAGCAATAACATTTTTTTGAAATTAAAGAAAATTAGGAAACCATTCAAAATTTATAAAAACAAAAAAAAATCAAAAAAAAAACTGAAAAACAAATACAAACAAAAGAATAAAAGTGACAAAAATATCTTAAAAAGCTGCAAAATGACAACAAACATTCAAAAAATAACAAAAAAAATCTAAATGTATCTAAAACATGATATAAAATAACAAAAAACGACTTAAAATCATCAAAAAATTATGCAAAATTGAGTTAATAATAATAACAATAGTTTATTCTTATAAATAGGTACACAAAATGTTGATGAAAAAAAACCGTTCGATTTTGTCACGGTTCGAATTTTGAAAAAAAAAAATCTTGAGCGTGTTGCAACGAAAGGGACAGTATTATAAATACTTAGGAAACTGAAATGAAGGGAGAAAATTCGTCAATGATCACACAAATTGTGCAGCTAATGATTGAATTTATGATAATTTGTGGCAATTTGTTAAAGAAAATTAGAAAGTTTAATTCAAATTAGAGAAACCAGTGCTCAGCGGGAGTGAAAATGTGCAAATTGTTGCAAATTGTTGCCATTTGTGAAGCAGTTGTAAAATTTTGATCATTACCACTTCAAATGCAAGAATTCTCTCTTTATTTCAATACCTTGTAAATAATACTAATTTTTTAAAGAACATCAACCTCAACCTCAACCTGAACTCAATCCAACTCTATTCAAATTTTCCAGTATCTCGATTTGACAAGGGTACTGGGAAAGCCTTCGATAAACAGGATGAATACGAATTTTATTGTTTTTTAATCATTGCGCCTTTTTTAAGTAAAAAGTTTGCTTCGAAAAAGTCGATCTTCTGAGAGAATTATCAATACCAAACCGCTTCTATTCGAATTCTACTACCCAATTGTCAATTAAAATTTATTTGGATTTGGTTTTATTTTCATAAATAAACATAAAATACAAAATTTACAAAAATTATTAAAATTTTGATGGGTGAACGAAGTTGTTGAAATTGAATTTGAGTTACAAATTGTTGAAGTTGTTGTAAAAGTATTATTTAAATTGTGGTGTTGATATGATTTGGTGATTTTTTATTTACGATTTTTAAACGATTTCGAAACGATCATATGCTATCCAAACTCCTCAATGTTAAAACTAGAGTCCGCTTGAATACTCTTCATACCAATGATATGTAGATACCAAAACCCAGTCGGAAAGCATTGAAAATGGTTGATGGAATTTACAGATCATGTGCCAAATACCATACAATTTTGATAATTTTAAAAATGGTGTTAAAAAGAGAATGCCCCCGTTTTTATACATAAGATTGTTACTGATTTTACTAGTGATTAAAATGTTTTCTGTTGATTCCGCTTTTTTTTTAATTGAATTTTAGGTTCGTTTGATCAATTTTCATTCAATTTCTGTTTACAAATTTTTAAGACTTCTGCTGCTGATTGTTTGTTGTGATTTGGCCTTCCGGTGTAAAAAGACGGAATCAGCTTAGGAAGCGCAGGAATTAAAGACTGTTGCTGCTGATTGTTTGTTTTGAATCGGCCTTCCGGAGGAAAAAGGCGGAATTAACTCAGGAAGCGCACATATTTAAGACTGTTGTTGCTGAATGTTTGTTAGATTTGGCCTTCCAGGGAATAAAGACGGAATTGGCTTAGAAAGCGCAGATTTGTTTGTTATGCTTTGGCTATCCGGTAAAAAAAGAGGAAATGGGCTTAACAATCGCAGATTTCTAAGGCTTCTACTACTCATTTTTGTTATGATTTGGCCTTCCGGTGGAAAAAGGCGGAATAAGCTTAGGAAGCGCAGATTTTTAAGGCAGCTGCTGCGGATTGTTTATTGTGATTTGGCCTTCCGGTGGATAAAGACGGAATTAGCTTAGAAAACGCAGAGTACACTTTGGAAGACGCTCCTTTAGAGTACTTGTTTCACTTTTGAGTGTTGTGTGAGTGATAAAAAAAGCTCCCTGTGTGTTTCGTCTCTCTGATCCAACCGACCACTCTTGCTCCGCTCACAACAACGTTAAAAAGAGCGGAGCAGGTTTGAGCTACGCTCTTGTTGTGCTCTGAAATGAGTTCGAAGCCTGGTGATGATAATGCTTCTAATAAATTCTTTCTACCCGCTTATTTTCACCATCTTTCATTTCTTCTAACTTTCCATTCTTCTATAAAATTTCATAATCTTAAGGGACCATTCAAATATTACGTAACGCTTTTAGGGGGGAGGGGGGTATAGCAGTTTGTTACGCTTTGTGGATTTTGTTTAGAAATTTAGAGAAGAATGTGTTACGTAGGGGGGAGGGGGGTTGAAAACGCTCGAAAATTGCGTTACGTAGTATTTGAACGGCCCCTAAGATGTTCTTACTTTAAAATGAGCATCACTTATCTCCGAGAAGGCCGATACATTGCATTCGGCAACACTGAAGACATATCAAATAAAATAAATTTCTATGGTAACGTTTGTTATTTTGGCAACGCAATACAAAACAAACAAATCAAAGTCAGTTACTGATCTGTTTTTGCGAGCGACAGACGTGTTAGAGTGAATTTCTGAATTGAGATTACAAAGAATCGTAGTAAAATCAAGCAATTTGAGTTTTATTGTTTAGTTTTGCAGATAATCTGGATAAATTTCATGTCCCAAGACTTAGAGCACAGAACAAAGCATTTGTTTTAGATTCGAGCAAATGTATGCATCTTGACGTTTCAACGTTTGACATCCTTCGGTAAATCCGTTTGTTTTTGTTGTTGATGATGCTGCTATCCCGGGAAATTTTGTTTGTCAACATGCTTGTTTATTCGTCATTCGAGTAAGTCTGAGCTTGTATTCTGTTTATATCATTTATGACAGAGGACCACGATTAGAATTGCCTTGGCAACCATGATGGCAGCTTTCAACTCACAAGTTGAAACATTAAGACGGAAAAAGGTGAACTTAAAAGGTTCTCTAGAAGAAGTGGGTGGTTGAATTTTGTTGCTTGGTTTCTAGAAGAGGAAAATGGCGACGGCAATGTCCTTGTTTCGTGTTATCTCAAGCAGGTCATCAGCAGCAGGGGAGCGATACTCATTCCTCGGTCTCGTTTTGCCATCATCTCCGTCTCCGTTTGAGGGGTCGAAATAGTGTGGAAGCTGAGTAGTTAGTCCTACTCTACACACTAGCTAGTAAAAGAGGATAAAGGTCGTTCGTTTCTGGGGGATAATTCAATTCCAGAGGACACTCGGCGTCGTCGTATCTTCATTCATTCATGAAAGGGGGGATGCTAACGTCTTCCGAAGCCAGCTCACAGTCTGTCATTATCATGAAACATTGTCATCATCATCATGATCATCATCGTCGTCGCCGTCGTCGTCGTCCTCGTCATAATCATGCCAAACAACTATACTATCATCGTTATCATCGCTTGTCCCCATGCTGAGAATTTTCTTCTCATTGATGGATATATCTAAGTATACGTGGCAGTTGACCCGATTTGCGTTATTTGAACTTACCTTCTCTCTACCCCATTATGTATTCGGTCTTTCATATTTTCCATAAAGATATGTTTTCGGGTAGGATTTTGCGGTGTCCTCACTCATTAAACCATGCTATTTGGCAGCTGATGAGGAAGATTAAGCAATTGTGGTTCGAGATTATGAGATTCGATCAAATTTGCCAAGGTACCTAACTAGTTAGTATTAATAGCTGTCAAGTGTTTGGCATCAACGTCATCTTGGTGATGCCAGAGTTTAAAGTGCACAAACATTATTTGCTTTGCTACTCAAGTGTTTAACATCAGCAAGAATCGTCAACAAACATACGATCATAATTTGTTTCCATACTTTGATGGTGAATTAAAATGACACTCCATCAACACTGTTGCTGCTTTGAATCGGTGATGAAGAATCCCACAAGAATAAAATTTCTATTCATCTATGCTGTAAACCACAACGAGAGGGACTGAAAGTCGAGAGGGATTCCCTACCAACTTCGGTGGGAAATTAGTGCTTTGTACTTTCAATTTGCATTCGAAAGAGGTGTTGATTTTTGCCTCTGTTTTCCAAACCACCTTCCTGTTTACCTTCTTCCTAGAAGAAGGACGACGAGCTTCGATTCAATCAGGAAATTGTAGAGTTGCTTCCCAGTTTAGAGAGGGTCTTCTAGTCTATCAGGGAACCTCTGCATAAAGTACCTTGCTTGGTGTGATTGGAACCACCACCTACACAATCGATGATTGGTTCCACAGTTCCTATCAAAAGTTGGTTCAATTGTTGGTTGCTTGTTGCTTGCTTGTTCAATACGTACCTGTAAATGGAAAGAAAATATGGAAAGTTCATTAGAGAGGTGAAAATCGATTGTAAATTGTGTATCTTCTAGGAAGTCGGTGATGAAACAAACGAATGACAATGACTGACTGAATGATTCAGTGAAAAAAGTGATTATTGGAAACGTAATTTTACAATTGTCAGAAATAGATGGAATGCATTACCAAATGAAAACAAAAACGGAATAATGTTTTCTCTTGGAAATGGAAAACTTGTATTAAATAACAATAATATCAGAACTCAAAAATTTATTCGACCGATCCAAAAAAAATCGATTTTTTTTAATTAATTTCAAAAAATGTAAATGTTCTATGAATTGTATCAATTTTAAATAATTTTTGTATCATTTTTGTATCCTTTTTAATAATTTTTTGAATCATTTTTGTATTATTTTTTATCATTTTTTGATCAATTTAGAATCAATTTTGTATACTCTTTTTTTCATTTTTGTGTTATTTTTGTCATTCTTGGCATTATGTCACTAATGTCATTATGTCACTTATGTCACTTATGTCATTTTTGTCATTTTTGTCATTTTTGTCATTTTTGTCATTTTTGTCATTTTTGTCATTTTTGTCATTTTTGTCATTTTTGTCATTTTGGTCATTTTTGTCATTTTTGTCATTTTTGTCATTTTTGTCATTTTTGTCATTATTGTCATTTTTGTCATTTTTGTCATTTTTGTCATTTTTGTCATTTTTGTCATTTTTGTCATTTTTGTCATTTTTGTCATGTTTGTCATTTTTGTCATTTTTGTGATTTTTGTGATTTTTGTCATTTTTTTGTCATTTTTTTGTCATATTTGTTACATTTTTGTGTCATTTCTGTGTAATTTTTGTGTCATTTTTGTGCCATTTTGGTGTCATTTTTGTGTCATTTTTGTGTCATTTTTGTGCCATTTTTGTGTCACTCTTGTGCCATTTTTGTGTCATTCTTGTGTCATTTTTGTGTCATTTCTGTGACATTTTTGTGTGATTCTTGTATCATTTTTGATTCATTTCTGCATTATTTTTTAGTTGTTTTTGTGTCATTCTTGCCATTTTTTCGTCCTTTAAGTCATTTTTGTGTCATTTTTAAGTTGTTTTTGTGTCATTTTTTGTGTCATTTTTGTGTAATGTAAGGGTCATTTTTGTGTCATTTTTGTGTAAATTTTGTGTCTTTTTAGTGACATTTTTGTGGCATTTCTGTGTCATGTTTTAGTCATTTTTGTGTATTTTAAGTGTTATTTTTGTCATTTTTGTCATTTTTGTCATTTTTGTCATTTTTGTATCATTTTTGTATCATTTTTGTATCATTTTTGTATCATTTTTGTATCATTTTTGTATCATTTTTGTATCATTTTTGTATCATTTTTGTATCATTTTGTGCAATTTTATCATTTTTGTCATTCTTGTAATTTTTGTAATTTTTGTAATTTTTGTAGTTTTTGTCATTTTTGTCATTTTTGTATCATTTTTAATCATTTTTGTATCATTTTTGTATCATTTTTGTATCATTTTTGTATCATTTTTGTATCATTTTTGTATCATTTTTGTATCATTTTTGTATCATTTTTGTATCATTTTTGTATCATTTTTGTATCATTTTTGTATCATTTTTGTATCATTTTTGTATCATTTTTGTATCATTTTTGTATCATTTTTGTATCATTTTTGTATCATTTTTGTATCATTTTTGTATCATTTTTGTATCATTTTTGTATCATTTTTGTATCATTTTTGTATCATTTTTGTATCATTTTTGTATCATTTTTGTATCATTTTTGTATCATTTTTGTATCATTTTTGTATCATTTTTGTATCATTTTTGAATCATTTTTGTATCATTTTTGTATCATTTTTGTATCATTTTTGTATCATTTTTGTATCATTTTTGTATCATTTTTGTATCATTTTTGTATCATTTTTGTATCATTTTTGTATCATTTTTGTATCATTTTTGTATCATTTTTGTATCATTTTTGTATCATTTTTGTATCATTTTTGTATCATTTTTGTATCATTTTTGTATCATTTTTGTATCATTTTTGTATCATTTTTGTATCATTTTTGTATCATTTTTGTATCATTTTTGTATCATTTTTGTATCATTTTTGTATCATTTTTGTATCATTTTTGTATCATTTTTGTATCATTTTTGTATCATTTTTGTATCATTTTTGTATCATTTTTGTATCATTTTTGTATCATTTTTGTATCATTTTTGTATCATTTTTGTATCATTTTTGTATCATTTTTGTATCATTTTTGTATCGTTTTTGTATCATTTTTGTATCATTTTTGTATCATTCTTGTATCATTTTTGTATCATTTTTGTATCATTTTTGTATCATTTTTGTATCATTTTTGTATCATTTTTGTCATTTTTGTCATTTTTGTCATTTTTGTCATTTTTGTCATTTTTGTCATTTTTGTCATTTTTGTCATTTTTTTCATTTTTGTCATTTTTGTCATTTTTGTCATTTTTGTCATTTTTGTCATTTTTGTAATTTTTGTCTTTTTTGTCATTTTTGTCATTTTTGTCATTTTTGTCATTTTTGTCATTTTTGTCATTTTTGTCATTTTTGTCATTTTTGTCATTTTTGTCATTTTTGTCATTTTTGTCATTTTTGTCATTTTTGTCATTTTTGTCATTTTTGTCATTTTTGTCATTTTTGTCATTTTTGTCATTTTTGTCATTTTTGTCATTTTTGTCATTTTTGTCTTTTTGTCATTTTTGTCATTTTTGTCATTTTTGTCATTTTTGTCATTTTTGTCATTTTTGTCATTTTTGTCATTTTTGTCATTTTTGTCATTTTTGTCATTTTTGTCATTTTTGTCATTTTTGTCATTTTTGTCATTTTTGTCATTTTTGTCATTTTTGTCATTTTTGTCATTTTTGTCATTTTTGTCATTTTTGTCATTTTTGTCATTTTTGTCATTTTTGTCATTTTTGTCATTTTTGTCATTTTTGTCATTTTTGTCATTTTTGTCATTTTTGTCATTTTTGTCATTTTTGTCATTTTTGTCATTTTTGTCATTTTTGTCATTTTTGTCATTTTTGTCATTTTTGTCATTTTTGTCATTTTTGTCATTTTTGTCATTTTTGTCATTTTTGTCATTTTTGTCATTTTTGTCATTTTTGTCATTTTTGTCATTTTTGTCATTTTTGTCATTTTTTATCATTTTTTGTCATTTTTGTCATTTTTGTCATTTTTGTCATTTTTGTCATTTTTGTCATTTTTGTCATTTTTGTCATTTTTGTCATTTTTGTCATTTTTGTCATTTTTGTCAGTTTTGTCATTTTTGTCATTTTTGTCATTTTTGTCATTTTTGTCATTTTTGTCATTTTTGTCATTTTTGTCATTTTTGTCATTTTTGTCATTTTTGTCATTTTTTGTCATTTTTTGTCATTTTTGTCATTTTTGTCATTTTTGTCATTTTTGTCATTTTTGTCATTTTTGTCATTTTTGTCATTTTTGTCATTTTTGTCATTTTTGTCATTTTTGTCATTTTTGTCATTTTTGTCATTTTTGTCATTTTTGTCATTTTTGTCATTTTTGGCATTTTTGTCATTTTTGTCATTTTTGTCATTTTTGTCATTTTTGTGTCGTTTTTGTGTCATTTTTGTGTCATTTGTGAGTCATTTCTGTGCCATTTTTGTGCCTTTTTTGTGCCATTTTTGTGTCATTTTTCTCATTTTTGTCATTTTTGCCATTTTTGTCGTTTTATTCATTTTTGTCATTTTTGTCGTTTTTGTCATTTTTGTCATTTTTGCCAGTTTTGTCATTTTGTCATTTTTGTCATTTTTGTCATTTTTGTCATTTTGGTCATTTTGGTCATTTTTGTCATTTTTGTCATTTTTGTCATTTTTGTCATTTTTGTCATTTTTGTCATTTTTGTCATTTTTGTCATTTTTGTCATTTTTGTCATTTTTGTCATTTTTGTCATTTTTGTCATTTTTGTCATTTTTGTCATTTTTGTCATTTTTGTCATTTTTGTCATTTTTGTCATTTTTGTCATTTTTGTCATTTTTGTCATTTTTGTCATTTTTGTCATTTTTGTCATTTTTGTCATTTTTGTCATTTTTGTCATTTTTGTCATTTTTGTCATTTTTGTCATTTTTGTCATTTTTGTCATTTTTGTCATTTTTGTCATTTTTGTCATTTTTGTCATTTTTGTCATATGTGTCTTTTTTGTCTCATTTTTGTGTCATTTTTGTGTCATTTTTGTGTCATTTTTGTCATTTCTGTAATTTGTATCTTTTTGTCATTTTTGTCAGTTTGGTCATTTTTGTTCTGTTTGTCATCTTTGTCATTTTTTTCATTCTTGTCACTTTTGTTAAAAAATTTTGTGTCGTTTTTGTGTCATTTTCGTACAATTTTTGTCTTATTTTTGTGTCATATTAGTGTCAATTTTTTGTCATTTTTGTCATTCCTGTAAATTTATCTCTTTTTTTGTCATTTTTGTTATTTCTTCATTTTTTTAATTTTTGAAATTTTTGGTTTTTTCCTTGGCTTTACATTTTGGTCATTTTTGCCATTATTCGATAAAATTGATTATCATTATTCGATTGTTTTACAGAGGCATAAATGTCACACTAACGCAATTACACGGAAGCACAGAACACACACTCTGAGGCAACAATCAGGCTCCAATCCAGCTAGCAATTGGTAAAGGAATTATGTGCAGGTGATTTTCCCAACAGAATTGTGCGTGACTTTTGTCGCATTTCCGGTTTGTGCAACCGTCATCAGGTTTTGCTCTCAACTCTCAAACACCGGATGCCCGGTCAACGGCGGCCATAAAAAGTCGTCATTTTCCATCGGGACTTAACCGCAGAACCTATTTTGGACAAGCTGGGCGCCTGGCAGACAGATGCAGCAAAAATTGGCACTCCAATGAGGAAGGAGTATCAGACATATCTGGGGAATGCAGCCAATGTTAATTAGGCTAATGTACATCGATAACGAGCTTTCGGGATTGTGTTTTCTATCCATGTTTTAGTTAATTTTTTTCGGTACAGTTGGATATTTCAATGTCTAATAACGTTCACCTCACTTCCTACATGTTTTATAACTCTCTGAGGACCATTAAGCTATATTAGAGCCGGTATCGATCGCATTAATAATGCTTTCTCTAAATGGATTTATCTCCGTTACAAAGATGAAGGAATCTCCTAGAAAAACTTGTTCTGATACTTATCCGATTGTTGAATTTTACAGACTTATGTTTTAGCTTCTAACCTAACTTTGTAGACAAAGTTTGCTGACGCAAAAGATGACCTCTCATTCAATTAACTGATGGAAACAAAAACTTCTCCATCAGTTTTGTTTGGCTACGACTTGTCAATAACAGACAATGAAACTCTGACTCAAACATTTCAATCATCAAGGAAAAACTTTCTTCTCGAGAAACGATCTAAGTTTCTCATTCCTTTCTGTGCAAAATTTTAAATTAAATATTTATTCATAATGCCATGTCATGTGTCCTTGTAGTCATAAAGTCGTAATTCAAAAATAATTATAAAATAATGTTGGCCACAATTTTTAATTGAAATCAGTCAGACCGTTTTGTTGTGGTCTTTCAATACACGATTTTTTTTTTTTCAACTTTATCATTAAAAATTGTTATCGGATTGCAGATGCATCGGTTATCGGTTGGAATAATTTTATCCACCCATTTATAACCCTTTCATTTCTGTTCAGCCTTCCTCCATTCTCGGTAATAATTATGTCCGGTTTAATTGGGTTTTGTACTGCAGCCCACGTTACCTATACTAACAAGGCTCCGATTTCCGAGTTTTTACTGCAGAATCATTTCAGACCCTTCTTCCCACAATTTCCTCCCTTTCCCACCCATTTGTGACATCTTTCCGGTGTGGCTTGGAAATCAAATTATTGCGATAACATCTGTGCCAAAAAACGAATGTGAACACCAGAGAGAGAGATCGAGCTGACTCTAGTTGTGCTTTGTTTGTTTATTTTTTGTGTTTTCTTCCAAGAATAAACACACATTGGTACATATATTTTCTTTTGTTTCAAATTTCCTTTCAGAATTTCCACCACTTCTCACCCGTCTTAGTTACAGTAAGAAGAATTCCCCCGAAAAAAAACAAGGAAATTCTCGGAATCATTCAGCTGTCTTTGGCAAGCCAATTTCCGGAGAGATTCGATCCCCCCCCGATTAACCCTCTCGATTACAGTTGTGCTTTGTTCCAAATTTCGTTAGGTAATATGCATCAGCTGTCTATTTTATTTAAAGTTTGAGAGCCCAACATATTTGTCTAGCAGAAAAATGAAAGCTATTCCAATATTTGGAAACTTCTAGTATGTTCTAAAGAGCTTTTTTCATGTAAAGCAATTGAGATAAACTCATTTTTTCCGATTGAGTAATGAAAATCATAAAATTTACTTGACAGATTTTGAAGACGGTCTGCCAGTGCCAATTTGTTTTTGAGAATAAGCTAAATGTAACAATTTTAAGAAGAAAAGATAAGAAAAAGTGACATTTCGTTGTAATGGTTTCTGTTAATATTTCGGTGATTTAAGAGTTATATTTAGCAGTTTTAGCAGTTTCGTTTCCATTTCGGTTGAGCTTTATTTTTACACGCTTTTCATTCATTGTAGACAGTGAATGTTATTCTAGAAAAAAATAGCTATAGATATAATTTGTAAGCCGGTTTCAAGATTATGGCCTTCGTTTTACAGATTGATCAATAATACTGAATCAATTCTCATTTTTTTGCATGTCGAGCCTTTAAGACCGATAATTCACTCTCTTTGCTTGGTTTTAGATATTGTTTTTTTGATCGATTTTAGTCGTTTTAACATCTTAATGTCATTCGCAACCTATATTGACGATGTAGTTGGCGGACAGTCATTAAAAAACTTATCCGGTACAACTGTGATCGATGTTTACTCTAGGGCTCGAACTCACGGACATCGGTTCAGGAAGCAACTGCCTTGCCAACTGAGGTACAAAACAATTTCTTTTATATAATTTTAATATTTTTATCATTTTTTCCTTTAATTTGTGTTCCTTTAAATGGTATTTTGCAATGTGAATTTCGATTTGCAATGTTTTACAGTTATTCAATCTATTTGTTTAGAAAAAAGTTACATAATTTTTGGGGTAATTTTATAAATCTTTATTTCTCTCAATTTAATAATTTATCTATACGTTTCAACACAAAACAGGCAAGGTCTTTTTGATATCTTTGAATTGCAGATTTTTATCTTAATATATCTATGTATATATTCTTTTTTTGTATTATTTCAATTAAGAAGTACAATTTTTTATGTTGAATAAATTTCACTTTTCGAATGATGTTATTTCTTTTCATTTGTTCAGGTCTTTCAAGCATGTTTTGCTGTTTTTTTCCTTATTCCATTTTTTCATCTACAATTCTATTATTTTTGAAATAATTAAAAAATTTCTTAATAAACTTCCATCTTTTACCAATTTATGTTATAAATACACAAAACTGTTGAATCTTTTTATTATTAAATTAAAATTTTCTAATATCGTTGCGAGCGTTCAATTTTTTTAATAATTTGTTTTTATTTCAATTTTTTTTTTTTCATTTTTTAAATTATTTTTTAATAATGTTTGATATTTTTTCATTTATTCTTATGTTATTAATTTTTTTTTCGTTTTTATTTTAATTTTCAATTTTTTAATTTATTTTATTTTTTAAATTTTCCTTTTTAATAATTTTTTTAACCTTTTAAATTTTTTTACTAATTTTTTCAAAATTTTTCAACTTTGAAAAAAATTAATTTTTTAATTTTTTTTATTTTTAATTATTTGTGCTCAATTTTTGTATTATTTTTTTAAATTTTTTTTAATTTTTTCAATTCAATTTGATTTTTTCAAAAAAAAATAATTTTTATAATTTTTATTCTATTTTTAAAAAAATGTTTTTTTTTATTTTAATATTTTTATTTTTTTTTTTTTTTTTGATATTTTTTTTCAAAATTGTTTTTTGTTCTTTATTATTATTTTTTTTCTATACATATTTTTTATATTTTCCATTATTTTAAATTTTATGAGAAACAAAAATTTGATATGTGATGATATGCTTCTAAATAAATTCCACCCGCTCATTTTCAACATCTTTCATTTCATCTAATTTTCTTTCCATCTTTATAAAAATTTCATAATCTTAAGATGTCCCTACAAAAAAGAACATCACTTTTTACCGCTAGGTCGATCAATTGAATCTACAAATTTTTGTAAATTTTTTTTTTCAAGTTTTTTCCATTTATTTTAAATGTTTTTTAATTTTTTTTTATCGTTTTTTCCAGCTTTTTTATTATTCCTTTAAAGTTTTTTTTATATTTTTTATTTTTATTTCTATTTTTTTATTTTTAATTCTATTTTTTTATTTTTTTCAATTTTTTTATATTTTTTCAATTTTTTTATTTGTTTTTTCCATTTTTTGATTTTCTTCTATTTTTTATTTTTGTTTTCATTTTTTTCTTTTTTTTATTTTTTTCTATTTTTTTTATTTTTTTGTTTTTTTTATTTTTTTTTCTATTTTTTAATTTTTTTCTATTTTTTCATTTTTTTTCTATTTTTTATTTTTTTTTCTACTTTTTTATTTTTTTTTCTACTTTTTTATTTTTTTTTCTACTTTTTTATTTTTTTAAATTCTTTTATTTTTTTTCTATTTTTTTATTTTTTTTCTATTTTTTTCTATTTTTTTATATTTTTTCGTTTTTTTATATTCTTTCTATTTTTAAATTTTTTTCAATATTTTTATTTTGTTTCTATTTTTTCATTCTGATTCTTTTTTTTTCCTATTTTTTTATTTTTTTTCTTCTTTTTTTCCTATTTTTTCCTATTTTTTATTTTTTTTTTCCTATTTTGTTATGTTTTTCTTATTTTTTTTTCCTATTTTTTATTTTTTTCCTATTTTTTAATTTTTTTTCCTATTTTTTAATTTTTTTTCCTTTTTTTTTCCTTATTTTTTATTTTTTTCCTATTTTTTAATTTTTTTTATTCAATTTTTAATTTTTTTTCAATTTTTTATTTTTTTTAAATATTTTTTTAAAATTTTTTTTTTATTTGTTTTTAATTTTTTTCTATTTTTTTTTATTTTTTTCTATTTTTTTTTAATTTTTCCATTTTTTTTTTATTTTTTTAACTTTTTTCAATTTTTTTTTTTTTATTTTTTTTTATTTTTTTTTATTTTTTCAATTTTTTTTTAATTTTTTCAATTTTTTTATTTTTTTCCAGTTTTTTTTTCAATTTTTAAATTTTTCCAATTTAAAAAAAAAACTGTATAAATACTTTTTTCAATTTTCTTATTTTTTTATTTTTTCTTTCAAGTTTTTATTTTTTTTTAAATTATTTTATTTTATTTTTTTTCGGGATGAATAAACCAACTTAGTATAAAAACCCTGAGAAAAATCGAATTTCATTTTTTTCATTCTGTTCTATATTTTTTAAATTTTTTCGATCTTTTTTTTGAAGAATATCGATTTTTTTCTTATTTTTCATTCATTTTTATTAATTTGTTCAATTTTTTTAAAAAATTTTATGTTTATTTCCAATTTTTTTATGCCAAATTTTTTTCCAAAGTTTTTAATTTTATTCAATTTTTTCATTTTTTTTTTATTTTACTTTTTTTATATATATTAATAATTTTTATTTTTTATTTTTTTTTCAAATTTTATATTTTTTAATTTTTTTATTTTTTTTCAAATTTTATATTTTTTAATTTTTTTTTTCAGTTTTTACATTTTTTCACAATTTAATTTATGTTTGAAAATTTTATTTATTTCTTGTCAATTTTATGAATTTTTTTTAATTTTAAAAATTTTTCCAATTTCATTCATTTTATTTCAAATTTTTTCATTTTTTTTTTCAATTTAATTAATTTTTTTTAAATTTTTAAAGTTTTTTCAATTTTTATCTTTTCACTTTTTCCGAATTTTTTCAATTTTTTTCTTGTTTTCTTTAATTTTTTTTTTAATTTTGTATTATTTTTTTAAATTTTTTTTTTTTAATTTTTTGTAATATTTTTTTGAAAAAACTGTTTTTATTCTTTTTTCAATTTTTCCGATTTAAAAAAAATTAAGTTTTTATTTTCTATTTTTTTCCACTTTTTTTTATTTTTCTTTTTTTTTTAGTTTTTGCCATTTTTCCAGTCTTTGCTTTTTTTAATTTTTTGCTTATTTTTTCAATTTAAATTTTTCAAATATTATTTATTTTCAATTTTTAATATTTTGTTTTTTTTTTTCAATTTCTTTTCTTCATCTTTTTTTATATTCTAAATGATTCGTATTATTCAAAACATTCGAATTTAAATTTTTCACATAAAAATTTTTATTTTCATGAATTCAAATATGTTTTTTAAAAATTTTGTTTTGAATATTTTTGGTCTGTCTTTTTATGTTCTTCATAAAATGTTTATTGCATTTTTAAAGTTCAATTTTTCATTATTTTTTTATTATTTCCAAAATTATTTTCAATTTTGTTCAATAAATTTCAATCTTTTACCATCATAGGTTTAAATTTATAAAAGTTTTAATCTTTTTAATAAGTTTTTTTTTATATTTTCTATTTCTATTAAAGCTATCTTTTTGTTTTTTTATTCAATTTTATATTATTTGATTTTTCAAATTAATTTTTTTTTTTTTAGTTTTTGTTATTTAATGTTCAATTTTTGAATTTCCAATTTTGAATATTTTGTTTTTTTTCATAATCTTTTCTTTATATTCATTTTCTGCATTTGTTTTGGTTTTAACTTTTTCTTTGGTTTGGTTTTTTTCTTGTTTAAAATTTTTTCCAAATTTTCCTACATTTTCTTTAATTTTTTTTTATTTTTTGGATTTAATTTTTTTATTTATTTTCAATTTTTTCAGTATAGACCCCGTTTGATTTTGGCAATTTTTGGAACGGACTATGTATATGTACTTTCAAAACCTTTATGTTTTTTTTCATTTTTTTTTATAAGATTTTATGTATTTTAATTTTTTTAAATGTATTTCAATTTTCTTATTATGCATTCTTATTTCTTATGCATTTCAGTTTTTATATTTTTCAAATGTATTTTCAATTTTTATTTTCAATGTTTTTGCATCGGAAAATATTTTTCATTGTAAATTATTTTTTATTGCTTGCTTTTCGTATTTTGTTTAAATTTAAAAAAAAAAATTTTTTTCAATTATTTTTTGATTAAATTTCATTTTTGTTTTTTTTTTCAAAATTTTTCATTTTTTTTCCTTTTTTTAAATTTGAACATTTTTGTTAAAAAAAAAATTATTTAAAATCTTTTTTTTTTTTCAATCGTTGTTTTTTCTTACATAACTTATTTATCTTCCTTTTGAATATTTTTTTGTTTTTTATTAATGTTTTTTGATTATGATTTTATAATTGATTTATATCTCTTTTTCTCGTCATTTCTTTATTTTCTATTAACAAACTTTATTTCATTCTTTTTACTTTTTTGGCACCGTTTTTTAATCTTTTTTATACACTTTAATTTTTTTTATTAGGTTTTTCCTTTTTTTTTTTTTTTGATATTCTCTTCAAATTTCATTCTTGCTTTCGGCCATTTGTTTTAATTTTTTTTTTTATTTTCATCAATCTCTCGCCTATTTTTGGTATGTTGGTTTTTGAAATTTTTTTAATCTTTTCTTTTTTCGCAAAATTTTATTTTTCTACCATTTAAACTTTTTTATTTTTCACTTTTTTTTTGCTACAGATGATTATTTTTTGAAGAAAGGTAGTATTTTGAGTTTTTTTAGATGTTCCTGATTACTGTTTTTTTAGGTTTATTTGTTCTTTTATATATGTATATTTTCGTTGATAACATGATTTAATTTTGTTTCAAATTTGTTTTTTTGTTATTTTTCCTTGTTTTTTTAATTGTTTTCAACAGTTTAAGCGTGTTTTCGCAATAATGTTTATTTTTGTATTAACTTTTCTTTAACAATAATCTCAAATCGTCGAACAATCGTCACGAACGACTTTACGCTTTTTCCCTAGTTCTAGTATTTGTTCACAAAATAAAACGGAACGTTGAAAACCAATAAAAAAATCCTAAGTTGTGTTAATCGTTTATTTGTAATCTGTTATTCATTTATCTGTCGTAAGCTTTTATTTGTATAGCAAAGTTGGTTGGCATCTCTTACTATTTTTTTTCGCGCTATTCGCCACGCCCCTCTATTTTGATATTTTTTGCATTTTGGAGCCATTTGGAGTGTTGTTTATTATATTGAAACAGCATTTTAAAACAAAATTATTCTGGTGTTTTGCGGTTTTTGCCGCCCATGGCGATCGTTTTGTTGTCTATATGCTTGTTAAATAAGTTTAAACTTATGTTAATTTTGTATGATTAAAATTTCAAGCTTTCTAAATGAGCGCCTGTTAATTGAAAATAAACTTTTAATTTTTATAAACCCAAACAGTCTTTTTTTTATTTTTAGTAAATTCTATTTTATATAAATGAATTTCAGACTCCACCAATTGGGCACACGAGGGCGAATCACCGACTTGCAAAGGTGTTATAAATTCACTGAAAATATCTACTCTCAGCTATCTTATTTCCCTCTCCCCTGCCACTTTATTTGAGTGGTCCCTTTCGCTTAACTCCTCTACCTTACCTAACCAACTATCATTTGTTGTACCCAACCGGATGCTGTAGGACGAAAAAAAACCATCTCTAAGCCCACAGCCAAGATTGGAGCGGAAGAAGGGGAGCCAATCGAACATAAAGTGTTACAAAATAATGCCTGAAGCATCGGTTTTCATTTTTTTTTCTCTCTCTCTGGTTTTTGCTTCTGGCTTCTTGTCTTTTGTTTCTATCACTGCTGCTGTTGCTAAATATCGGTCCAATCTGGCTGACTAGGGTCTGGTGGTCTGGACCACCGCCGATCTGTAAAGTGTTCCAGCTTTCTTCTGCCTTAGGGGGGAGGTGTACCACAGTGTGGTGGGCAAAAAGCTGCTACTATCTCACGGAAGGAAGGAAACACCAACAGCAACACCGACAATGGCAAGCGCTTTCTGAAGCATCGGAAAATGCGCTATAAGTTCCAATTTCAGTTTCAATAAAGCTATTGTTTTTATTTGGTGATGCCACAAGCTCTCTTCTGTACTGCTTCTGGGACTTTGGGGATGCTTTTTTTTATTCTGATGGGGCGCCACAGTGCTAGTTATTGTTGATTTCTGTTCCCCTTTTTTTCACCTGCCTATATGTAGTTGACGAAGATGAGGGTTCTGAAAAGGATTTGTTTGGCCATTCTTGGCTAGGTTTTTTTTGTAGCGATTTCGAAGGTATCCTTTGGGGTAATGTGGAGCAAAGGGGGTATTGAGTTCCAAACGTCTAATGTACAGGTGTGTTTTTGTAATATTTGTTCATCGTGTCTCCTTTATATTGATTCTAAGAAGCTCTAAAATGCATTTTTGGACCGTCAATTGTATAATTCGAATTTTTTAAAGGAGTTCTTGATAAGCTTGATACTAAGTGATTGATTGACATTTTAGAATAGTGAGCTTTTCCTGCCGTTTTTATTTTCGAAATAGAAAAAAGTAAAGACATATCAAATCCTTCTAGAGCCCAAAGTTGGCTTCAAAACAATCTGGACAAATGTTATAACTATTTTCTGGTATATTTTTGTTCCTTCTCACCCCTTTGGAGCTAAATCGATTTCAAAAAGCCACCAACAATGAAACAACTCTCTTCATTTGCCATCCGGACTTCAATGGGAAGAAGTAGGAAGCATCCTGCAGCTCCACATAGTTCAATGTTTCGTCGGATGCTTCAGGCCAACACCTTACCGTGCCGCCGAAAATGGGAAACTCAATAACGAAGTGTCCTTGAGGGACAGTCTGCCGAGTAGATTTTCCCCGTTTCCCCGGAAAAAATCGAACGAGGAAAACGGGTTGAATTTATCTAGCGCTCCACCACCGTCTCCGATCCACATTCATTCACTGGTTAGAAGAAAGGTCGTGGAAAATGAAAATGGCGAGAATGAAATTCACACTGAATTGGAAAACAGGTCCAGCTAGCCCGGTTATTTGCCGGCTCGTTTCTAGCGAATTGGACTTTGGGGTAGAATTTGGCACGGGAAAAAAACGGAAACAATCTTTGATGAGGATCGGGTTCCAAAATATATAACATTGCAAACAGCCCCGTAAAAGAGGTCTAGGAAAATGGTTTTAAAGCAGTTTTCATCATTTAAATTGGAAATAAATGGAGGTGTCGTGAATTTTTCAATGTTTGAAAATTTAAGTAAAGAAGGTCAAAAACAATAATAATCAATTAAAACCGTAGTGAACGAAACGAGGCTTAAGTGTCATTTTTTGTAATTTTTGTGTCATTTTTGTGTCATTTTTGTATAATTTTTTTGTCATTTTTTGTCATTTTTGTATCAGCTTTGTGTCATTTTTGTGCCATTTTTGTGTCATTTGTGTGTCATTTACGTGTCAATTTTGTATCATTTTGGTGTCATTTTCGTATCATTTTGGTGTCAATATTGTGTCATTTTGTGTCATTTTTGTGTAATTTTTGTGTCATTTTGTGCCATTTTTGTTTCAATTTTATGTCAGTTTGGAATCAATTTTGTGTCATTTTTGTCATTTTTGTGATTGTTGTCATTTTTGTCATTTTTGTATTTTTTTCATTTTTGTCATTTTTGTCATTTTTGTCATTTTTGTCATTTTTGTCATTTTTGTCATTTTTGTCATTTTTGTCATTTTTCTCATTTTTCTCATTTTTGTCATTTTTGTCATTTTTGTCATTTTTGTCATTTTTGTCATTTTTGTCATTTTTGTCATTTTTGTCATTTTTGTCATTTTTGTCATTTTTGTCATTTTTGTCATTTTTGTCATTTTTGTCATTTTTGTCATTTTTGTCATTTTTGTCATTTTTGTCATTTTTGTCATTTTTGTGATTGTTGTCATTTTTGTCATTTTTGTCATTTTTGTCATTTTTGTCATTTTTGTCATTTTTGTCATTTTTGTCATTTTTGTCATTTTTGTCATTTTTGTCATTTTTGTCATTTTTGTCATTTTTGTCATTTTTGTCATTTTTGTCATTTTTGTCATTTTTGTCATTTTTGTCATTTTTGTCATTTTTGTCATTTTTGTCATTTTTGTCATTTTTGTCATTTTTGTCATTTTTGTCATTTTTGTCATTTTTGTCATTTTTGTCATTTTTGTCATTTTTGTCATTTTTGTCATTTTTCTCATTTTTGTCATTTTTGTCATTTTTGTCATTTTTGTCATTTTTGTCATTTTTGTCATTTTTGTCATTTTTGTCATTTTTGTCATTTTTGTCATTTTTGTCATTTTTGTCATTTTTGTCATTTTTGTCATTTTTGTCATTTTTGTCATTTTTGTCATTTTTGTCATTTTTGTCATTTTTGTCATTTTTGTCATTTTTGTCATTTTTGTCATTTTTGTCATTTTTGTCATTTTTGTCATTTTTGTCATTTTTGTCATTTTTGTCATTTTTGTCATTTTTGTCATTTTTGTCATTTTTGTCATTTTTGTCATTTTTGTCATTTTTGTCATTTTTGTCATTTTTGTCATTTTTGTCATTTTTGTCATTTTTGTCATTTTTGTCATTTTTGTCATTTTTGTCATTTTTGTCATTTTTGTCATTTTTGTCATTTTTGTCATTTTTGTCATTTTTGTCATTTTTGTCATTTTTGTCATTTTTGTCATTTTTGTCATTTTTGTCATTTTTGTCATTTTTGTCATTTTTGTCATTTTTGTCATTTTTGTCATTTTTGTCATTTTTGTCATTTTTGTCATTTTTGTCATTTTTGTCATTTTTGTCATTTTTGTCATTTTTGTCATTTTTGTCATTTTTGTCATTTTTGTCATTTTTGTCATTTTTGTCATTTTTGTCATTTTTGTCATTTTTGTCATTTTTGTCATTTTTGTCATTTTTGTCATTTTTGTCATTTTTGTCATTTTTGTCATTTTTGTCATTTTTGTCATTTTTGTCATTTTTGTCATTTTTGTCATTTTTGTCATTTTTGTCATTTTTGTCATTTTTGTCATTTTTGTCATTTTTGTCATTTTTGTCATTTTTGTCATTTTTGTCATTTTTGTCATTTTTGTCATTTTTGTCATTTTTGTCATTTTTGTCATTTTTGTCATTTTTGTCATTTTTGTCATTTTTGTCATTTTTGTCATTTTTGTCATTTTTGTCATTTTTGTCATTTTTGTCATTTTTGTCATTTTTGTCATTTTTGTCATTTTTGTCATTTTTGTCATTTTTGTCATTTTTGTCTTTTTTGTCATTTTTGTCATTTTTGTCATTTTTGTCATTTTTGTCATTTTTGTCATTTTTGTCATTTTTGTCGTTTTTGTCATTTTTGTCATTTTTGTCATTTTTGTCATTTTTGTCATTTTTGTCATTTTTGTCATTTTTGTCATTTTTGTCATTTTTGTCATTTTTGTCATTTTTGTCATTTTTGTCATTTTTGTCATTTTTGTCTTTTTTGTCATTTTTGTCATTTTTGTCATTTTTGTCATTTTTGTCATTTTTGTCATTTTTGTCATTTTTGTCATTTTTGTCATTTTTGTCATTTTTGTCATTTTTGTCATTTTTGTCATTTTTGTCATTTTTGTCATTTTTGTCATTTTTGTCATTTTTGTCATTTTTGTCATTTTTGTCATTTTTGTCATTTTTGTCATTTTTGTCATTTTTGTCATTTTTGTCATTTTTGTCATTTTTGTCATTTTTGTCATTTTTGTCATTTTTGTCATTTTTGTCATTTTTGTCATTTTTGTCATTTTTGTCATTTTTGTCATTTTTGTCATTTTTGTCATTTTTGTCATTTTTGTCATTTTTGTCATTTTTGTCATTTTTGTCATTTTTGTCATTTTTGTCATTTTTGTCATTTTTGTCATTTTTGTCATTTTTGTCATTTTTGTCATTTTTGTCATTTTTGTCATTTTTGTCATTTTTGTCATTTTTGTCATTTTTGTCATTTTGGTCATTCTGGTCATTTTGGTCATTTTTGTCATTTTTGTCATTTTTGTCATTTTTGTCATTTTTGTCATTTTTGTCATTTTTGTCATTTTTGTCATTTTTGTCATTTTTGTCATTTTTGTCATTTTTGTCATTTTTGTCATTTTTGTCATTTTTGTCATTTTTGTCATTTTTGTCATTTTTGTCATTTTTGTCATTTTTGTCATTTTTGTCATTTTTGTCATTTTTGTCATTTTTGTCATTTTTGTCATTTTTGTCATTTTTGTCATTTTTGTCATTTTTGTCATTTTTGTCATTTTTGTCATTTTTGTCATTTTTGTCATTTTTGTCATTTTTGTCATTTTTGTCATTTTTGTCATTTTTGTCATTTTTGTCATTTTTGTCATTTTTGTCATTTTTGTCATTTTTGTCATTTTTGTCATTTTTGTCATTTTTGTCATTTTTGTCATTTTTGTCATTTTTGTCATTTTTGTCATTTTTGTCATTTTTGTCATTTTTGTCATTTTTGTCATTTTTGTCATTTTTGTCATTTTTGTCATTTTTGTCATTTTTGTCATTTTTGTCATTTTTGTCATTTTTGTCATTTTTGTCATTTTTGTCATTTTTGTCATTTTTGTCATTTTTGTCATTTTTGTCATTTTTGTCATTTTTGTCATTTTTGTCATTTTTGTCATTTTTGTCATTTTTGTCATTTTTGTCATTTTTGTCATTTTTGTCATTTTTGTCATTTTTGTCATTTTTGTCATTTTTGTCATTTTTGTCATTTTTGTCATTTTTGTCATTTTTGTCATTTTTGTCATTTTTATCATTTTTGTCATTTTTGTCATTTTTGTCATTTTTGTCATTTTTGTCATTTTTGTCATTTTTGTCATTTTTGTCATTTTTGTCATTTTTGTCATTTTTGTCATTTTTGTCATTTTTGTCATTTTTGTCATTTTTGTCATTTTTGTCATTTTTGTCATTTTTGTCATTTTTGTCATTTTTGTCTTTTTCGTCATTTTTGTCATTTTTGTCATTTTTGTCATTTTTGTCATTTTTGTCATTTTTGTCATTTTTGTCATTTTTGTCATTTTTGTCATTTTTGTCATTTTTGTCATTTTTGTCATTTTTGTCATTTTTATCATTTTTGTCATTTTTGTCATTTTTGTTATTTTTGTCATTTTTGTTATTTTGGCATTTTTGTCATTTTTGTCATTTTTGTCATTTTTGTCATTTTTGTCATTTTTGTCTTTTTGTCATTTTTGTCATTTTTGTCAATTTTGTCAATTTTGTCAATTTTATCATTTTTGTCATTTTTGTCATTTTTGTCATTTTTGTTATTTTTGTCATTTTTGTCATTTTTGTCATTTTTGTCATTTTTGTCATTTTTGTCATTTTTGTCATTTTTGTCATTTTTGTCATTTTTGTCATTTTTGTCATATTTGTCATTTTTGCCTTTTTTGTCCTTTTGGTCATTATTTTCATTTTTGTCATTTTTGTAATTTTTGTAATTTTTGTCATTTTTGTCATTTTTGTTATTTTTGTCATTTTTGTCATTTTCGTCATTTTTGTCATTTTTGTCATTTTTTACTTTTTTGTTATTTTTGTGTCTTTTCGCCATTTTTCCTGCATTTTTTTTTATTTTTGTATTTTTTTTTTAATTTTGTCAATTTTGTTAATATTGTTTATGTTTTTTATCAACTTTGTAATTTTCGTCAGATTGACCTTTTTTGTCAATTTTATCACTTTTGTTTAATTTGTCAAAGTTGTCAATTTTGTCAAATTTGTAAATTTTATAATTATTTTTTTTCAATTTTTCTGTTATGTCAATTTTATCATTGTTGACGGGTTGGTCAATTTTTCATTTTTTTTTTTGATTTGTCGATTTCTTCAAATTTGTCAATTTTGCCGATTGGGATTGTTTTATAATTTTGTTAATTAAGTCATTTTTGGCCAGTTTTTTTTGTAAATTTGGTATTTTCAACTATTTTGTAATTTTTTTTTTCGTTTTAATAAATTTTGCCAATTAGAAAATTTATAACAATATCCTCGAATTTTCGCGACTGACAATTAATTGAACATTTTGCAATTGAATAAATTATGCTCGGGCCTGAACTTTATCCAACAATGCTCGATTTGAGATGCCAGAAGAATCTCTAACGTTTTACTATTAGGAAAAATGTAAACAAAAAAGTGAAAATTGTGGAATAATTTAAATTTGACTTAACAATGGCTTTTTCCTTCGGATTTCTTAAAAAGCGAGTAGAATCAATTTCTAGGTCTTCTTCTAGAATTTTAAACATTTTAGAAAGATGAGACTTTCAATCGCTATTAAAGTATACGATGTGAGAATCAAGTCAATTTTTGAATCCGGTTCGGCTAAAAGCTGAAGTGGAAAACAAACCGAATGTAAGAACTTTTTAGTGCTAATAAAAATTGCTATTTAGACAACTTTTTTGGTTTTGTCAATAATTGTCATGAATGTAATTTTGTCAAATACTCCCCCCTCGTTTGTACACCAATAAAGTTAGCCAATCGCCTATCGTGCCTATGACTGACGTCATGAAAAATATGACGTCATATTTTAGACCATCTTGATTAGTGATTTATGGATGTTGCTTGCAAGCCAAATGGACATGTTTTTTGGAGTTAACATTTTAAATATCATAATAAAATATTCAAACCCTTTTTTTGTTCTTTCTTTTTTAAAACAAAAACAATTTTTTTAGGATAAAAACCATTTTAATTGTACAGACCAGAATGGCAAAAACGTCGAGAACAAAGGGTACAAAAATTCACACTTATGAACAGAAAATTACACAGCCGTCCCCAGAACTCGTTGAGCTGATTCTATAGGTACCTATAATGGTATGTCTAAGACCCATAATTAATGATCTCCCAAATCGACTGATAACTATACCTTTCTGTAAGAAAGGCAAAACATTGAGGTGTTATTCGTAGTTTAGTATTATGAATTACCCAACGAGAGCTATAAATAGAATCTGTAAGCATTTTTCTTTGTATTAAATCTACCATTTCATGACTTCGATGATTGGTGCCATGATTTGCAACATGTTTTAAAACACAAATGTCACAATTTTCGGTAATTTTGGTTTATAATGGCATTTTTTGAGATTTTTTTTTCTTATTTTTTTGTTATTTTGTCAAACTATTTTTTTTTTCATATTTGTTCGTTTTATCAATTTTATTGTTCCACGTGTTTTTATAATTTTTTGTCGCTTTGAAGTTGACGCCACTTTTTATTTTTGTCTCCGTCATATTAAATGTAATGAAACTCTTGGCAAGATCAACGAAATTCTTGAATAAAAAATTTTATGCTAAAAAAAATATATATATATATACTTTATTTGTTTTCGATTTCATTATTTTTAGGACTACCTTGTGAAGATTTTCAACTTGAGCATTGAAGATTAGCAACAAAATAGTATAAGTCAAAACGTATTCTAGAGAGACTAGAATGTGATAAGTTTTTAGGGGTGTTCAAATCTCTTGACAAATCAACCCTACTTGTAGTATTCGGATCAGGTGGAGTGCACTCCTACCCCATTTACATATGTTTGTACTGAGCACGTAAAGTTTAATTTCGATTAATTGAAACAATTCTTTGCGCTGCGCCGCAACACCTGAATCGAGTCGGAGATGTGAGTAGAGATACCTACATATTCATACCCATCACACATTGACTTCGTTAAGTAACGGCAATTCTCGCCAAACCAAATGGCGAACGCGGATGTACGGAGAGACAGAACGGAATCGCGCAGTCAACCGTGTGGCTTTTAATTAAAACGTCAATCAAAGCCAATAAACTTTATAATAGCACACACGGACTGATCCCCCTGACCACCATTCTACTTCCTCCGAAACGAGAACGAAGAGCATTTTGGACGACACCTTTCCTTCATTCTTCATCAATAAATATCAGAGAGAAATGGCGCACATCTGTATGTGAATAGGTGTGTGACCAGCTAGGGAGTTCGGTGGAAATGAGTGAAAATTTTCCCCGAGAGTACCAATTATGTGTCCATTATAAAGCCGCCTGGATGGACCAGTCCTCGTCATTCGCAATCCTTTTCGAACATTGATGCAGCCGAGAGCCGGTGTGTCCAGGATCGGTTGGATTCCTTCATTCCTTAGCTTTTGAACTGAACGAGGCAATATGGGGGGAAAGCTGTGTTCATCAAATCGACACAAATTGATTCGGATTATTATTAATTGAGGACGGGAATGACCAGTTAGTGATTTCTGCAGATGAGACCGCAGAAACCCCCCATTATTGGAGACAGCTCTGGCTGGGGTCATTCTTGATCACACCGAAATGACTCCTGGATGATTGGTGGTGGTTTATAGGGAATGCGAGCCAGTTGACGACGTTTTGGTGGGAAGTGATGGAAAACAACAGCAGCTTTCTCGCGGACAATAATTTTATATTCCGTCCTATCCGAGATATTAACCAAACAGTAGCGCCACAAAGTGCTCCATACAACAGTTTAGAGAATTTGGGAAGCTTTTAGGAACAGGCTTTATAATTAAAAGGAAATTAGCTTCTAATGTTATTTTTCAATAATTATTGGGCAAAATTTTGTCATGCGAAGGTACTTGCAAGACACGCCGACAGAAATACATTAGATTTCTTACAAAATTTTTCGAAAAATGTGCAAACAGCTCTCACATAAGAGCAGACATTTCAGAAGTGCATTTTTCATAAATAAAATACAACTCTTAAATAAATTAATAAAAAACCTAAATAGTTTTAAATCTTCTTCCAGTACTAAAAACAACTCAAACACTCCGTTGATTCCAAAAAAAAAACAATCAAATTTGTTACTTTAGTTAACAGAAATCAGCATAAAATTCTAGTTTTTTCAAATAGATTTTTTCCTTGTTAGAATGCTTTCCAAAACAGAACTTTCGTAAATTTAGCTTACAAATATCTCCAATAATTTTTTTGAATGAATGCTTTTGTAAAAATATCACTTTTTCATTCAAAAACTTTTAAAATACTTAGGTGTGTTTTCAATAGCCAGAAAAACACCAGTTTCTGAAACTCAATTTATCGCTTAGTAGCTATCAATATTTTTTCAAAAAATATTTTAAACACTAGAAGAAGACCTAAAAGTTGATTCTACTTACTTTTTAAGAGATCTCTGAAGTAAAAAGCCGTAGTAAAATGAGTTTTAAATTCATCGAAAATTTACACCCTTTTGTTTACCTTTTTTCCTAACTACAAAACGTCAAACATTTACCTGGCATCGCGGATTATGACTAGTATACTACAAGTCAGAAATGATTTTTTTTGGAATTTTTATTTTTTATTCCAATTCTTCAAACTATTTCTGCTGAAGTAGGCGTTGATCGGTTCGCACGCGTTTTTATCGTCGTGTTCGCGAAAATTATTGAAATTGATTATTATTAACGTGGAAATGGAAGAAAAACTTCAGAAACAAATTGATACGTATGCCTGATGAAGTGTTGAGTGAATCAAGTGTTGTGATGTTCTAACAAATTATAGCTGGAGAGGAGGGCCTGTTTCAAAAATGGTTATAATACTTAGCATCTGGGGTTTGAAGATGAATGAAAATTGCCCTGCAATGGTAATTGATATTCCTCTAACCTCATGGTCAGTTTCACAAGGCCTTCAAGAGTGTATTTTGAATCTTGGAGATATGAAACTCATTCACACTCAATTTTTATTTTTGAAAAATTTTCACTTCTTCATAAAAATATGAAGGTCTTTGAGTGTCGCGTTAGAGTTATCCGAAAGAGCTATAATTTTATCATTGATTGGATCAAGATTAGGAGGAGTGGAAGCAAGGTTTCAAGGAAGTTGAGAAATAAAGGCCACCATTATGGTCACACGAAGGAAGATGAGCACTTTCAGTTTTGTGTTTTATCAATTTTCGAGGCACATCCTCTTTAGAAATCATTTCCTAATAACTTCACTCCTTAAAGCATGAATCAACTCAAATCTGGACGCAATGATTATTTTACCATAGCGCTCATAATTGTCGGATCTGGATTGTTTTGAGAGTACTTTGTTTTGAAATGTTTCCTCTATCAGTGCTGAAAATTTCATCACGATTCGTTTTGTTTCAAAAAAAACACGTGATGGAAGCCGCCAGACGAAAATTAATTCCGGACACCCACGTCAAAAACCCGATGTTGTAGGGTTCAAAAATCGCGAAATCGTTAGAAATGGTCAAATCGACCGTGTGCAGCGTTCTCAAACGTTTCCGTGAGATGCATAGGGGAGATGGGGGCATAATGGCCACCTTAAGGAAAACGCTTATTTAACCATAGAGAACAGCTGTAATATGTGAATTACATCATTGTTTCGTGTTCAGACACTCAAATAGTCTATTGCCTAATTGGATGAAACTTGAAAAAGTAGATAAAAACGTTTAAAAATGCATTTTAAAAATTTTTGCCGAAAGCTGAAAACCAGTCACTGTAGAGGCATAATGAGAAACCCCCCGGGGCAGTATGAGCACCATTAATGAAGGCATAATGAGCATTTTCTGCCGGGGATTCTAGCAGCAAATTCGACTCGATGAAGTCAACTGAGTAATAGAGCTACAGCTTGACTTGTATCGTCTGACGATTTGGCTTATTGGTGAGATGTCGGAGAGGTAATCAGTAGGCTCGAGTTCGATTCCTGGTCGAGGTGATTTTTTTTTTCATTTATCATTCATGATCATGATTGCACTAAACGGTGAGGCGTAGATTTATCAAAAAAGCAATAATAAAATAATCTAAGTCTGTTTGTAGAATTCAAAGAATTTACACATGCTCATACATTATGTTTCTGGTGTTTTGTTTGACGGATGATGCTTTGATGCTATTAGCCGTATAATGTAACAATAAAAAAAATCAATCATGAATGGTATGTGCAAAAAAAATCCCCTCGAACAGGAATCGAACTCGAGTCTACTGATTACCTCTCCGACACCTTACCAATAGGCCAAATCGACAGACGAAGCAAGCCAAGCTGTAGCTCTATTATTCAGTTGACTTCATCGAGTTGAATTCGCTGCTAGATTCCCCGGCAGAAAATGCTCATTATGCCTTCACTGATAGTGCTCTGTTCGCCTCTAGTGAACAAATTAAAGTAAAAAAGCGTTTCAAAATTGATAAATGTGAAAAATCAAAAATTTTATGATGTTGAAAATTGAGAAACAATGTGTAGATCATGTTACAGTGCGTACATTTCAGATCAAGATGATTTAAAGGTCATAAAAGCTTATTTGGTGGTGCTCAAAAATTATAATATTTTCGTCACTTGAGAACCTAGGGGAGATGAGGGCATAACGAGCACCCGAGGCATAATGAGAAGTCCGTTTTTCTACATAAGTACGTATTTTCTTAAACAAATTTTCATGAGGACTTGTTTCGTACTACCTATAGTATTAATTTTTCACCAAAAAAGAAATATCCTTTTCATATTTACAGAAATATTAAATAATAACCAGCAAGGTTCTCAAGTGACGAAAATATTATAATTTTTGAGCACCACCAAATAAGCTTTTATGACCTTTAAATCATCTTGATCTGAAATGTACGCACTGCAACATGATCTACACATTGTTTTTCAATTTTCAGCATCATAAAATTTTTGATTTTTCACTTTAATCAATTGTAAAACGCGTTTTTACTTTAATTTGTTCACTAGAGGCGAACAGAGCACTTTCAATGAAGGCATATTGAGCATTTTCTGCCGGGGAATCTAGCAGCGAATTCGACTCGATGAAGTCAATTGAGTAATAGAGCTACAGCTTGGCTTGATTCGTCTGTCGATTTGGCCTAATGGTAAGGTGTCGGAGAGGTAATCAGTAGACTCGAGTTCGATTCCTGTTCGAGAGGATTTTTTTTTGCACATACCATTCATGATTGATTTTTTTTATTGTTACATTATACGGCTAATAGCATCAAAGTATCATCCGTCAAACGAAATACCAGAAACATAAGGTATGAGCATGTGTTCATTCTTTGAATTCTACAAACAGACCTAGATTATTTTGTTATTGGTTTGTTTGATGAATCTACGCCTCACCGTTTAGTGCAATCATGATCATGAATGATAAATGAAAAAAAAAATCACCTCGACCGGGAATCGAACTCGAGCCTACTGATTACCTCTCCGACATCTAACCAATAGGCCAAATCGTCAGACGATACAAGTTAAGCTGTAGCTCTATTAATCAGTTGACTTCATCGAGTCGAATTTGCTGCTAGAATTTCCGGCAGAAAACGCTCATTATGCCTTCATTAATGGTGCTCATACTGCCTCGGGGGGTTTCTCATTATGCCTCTACAGTGACTGGTTTTCAGCTTTCGGCAAAAATTTTTAAAATGCATTTTTAAATGTTTTAATCTACTTTTTCAAGTTTCATCCAATTAGGCAATAGACTATTTGAGTGTCTGAACACGAAACAATGATGTAATTCACATATTACAGCTGTTCTCTATGGTTAAATAAGCGTTTTCCTTAAGGTGGCCATTATGCCCCCATCTCCCCTAGCTGGTTATTATTTAATATTTCTGTAAAGATGAAAAGGATATTTCTTTTTTGGTGAAAAATTAATACTAGAGGTAAAACGAAACAAATCCTCATGAAAATTTGTTTAAGAAAATACGTACTTATGTAGAAAAAAGGAGTGCTCATTATGCCCTGGGTGCTCGTTATGCCCTCATCTCCCCTACTATTGATCGGCAGGTTTTTATCAAGCGTTATAGTGGAATTAAGGATCAGAAACTGCATTTGAAGGTGTTGAGAACGATCAAGGTAAACACAGGGTCGGATTATGACATCGCCAAGAAATTCATTGCCGACCAGTGCACCGTAAGAAGGATTCGTCTACGCGAAGGAATACGATCTTATTGGGCCAGTAAGCTACCAAATCGGACATTGAAGCAGAATGTAGTAGCCAAAGGACGTGACGGAAGTTATACAACAAGGTTCTAACGAAGTACGACGGATGCATCCTCATGGATGACGAAACGTATGTGAAGATGAATTTTGGTCAGCTTTCTGGGTCGGGGTGATGTCCTCGGCTAATTCAAATTCGTTTTTACCGATAAGTTTGCAAGAAAGTGTTTGATCTGGCAAGGTATTTGCAGTTGCGGGCGAAAACCCCCGTTTTTTGTGACAAACAAGACCATAGACTCCAAGATGAACTAGGAGGAGTGCCTGAGCAAAACTTTTTCTTCCGTGCATTAGATCTCACAAAGGACCAGTAAAGTTTTGGCCAGATTTGACAAGCTGCCAGTACAGAAAAGAGGTACTACAGTGGTATCGAAACAACATTAATCCACTCAACTGCCCTCAATTCCGCCCTATCGAAAAATTTTGAGTAATTGTCAAGCAGAAGATGAAGAAGAATGGTAGGACGACTCGGGATGTAACAGAGATGAAGAGATGGTGGGAAAAAATGGCCGCTGGGGTCAGCGAGCAGGGTGTCCAAACTGTGATGAATGGTATTCGACGGAAAGTTCAAAATTTCATCAAAACCACATCGGAATATTTTTTTATTATTTTTTCTTAAAAGTGCTATAAAAAATCGACATTCTGAGTACAAAACCTTTTTATTTCCTTTTAGTTTTAGTTTAGTTAAGTTTTAGTGCGTCCAGATTTAAGATGATCTATGCTTATTAAACATTTGGATTTTCATTTGCATTGTTTAAAGGAAATAACATAAATTTTTCGAGGGTTTCCATTTTCAAATTCTCGGTTTTTCCCCGGTTTTTCTTTAAAATGTTTATTGATTTCCACGATGATTATGATTTGTTTTGATATTTTGATGATAATGATGTTTTATGATTTATAGAAAATAATTCTAGTATCCTTCGAAATCTTATCGAATATTGCCACTTTCTTCTCAGTCTTGGGCAACAACTTCGCTTTTTATAAAATTTATTTTTCATGATTTGGATTTGATAAAACATTGCTTTTATATAACGCCATGTGATCAGAAAATTTCCAGTTGAAGTTCCGAAGTGTCGAAAACCAGCGCTGAACATTCACCTAAAAATCTATTCTTCGACACCCAACTTCCTGTGAATGTTTATACTGCTTCCGTAGTGTAAAAACGCCGTGAAGTAGACAAGCACCTGCAATATGCAAAAATTCACATTCCAATGCAAACAAAGGAGATGGAAATGTTCTTGTCGAAAATTAAAATTTGTGATGTCGAAAACTAAAATTGAATGTTGAAAACGAGACCATTGAGAGGTTTTAGTAACAAGTTAAAAAAAACTTCATTTTGAGACTTCAGATCAATAAAAAAGTCAGAAGAAAAAGTAAAAAGTCAAAACAAGCAAAACCTGTCGAACGCTAGGTATTTTACCCTACTATAATTTAAAAAAAAGTGTCTAAATCATTCTAAAACTTTGAATTTAAGTGAAAAAATTTAAAATTTGTAAAGAAGTCGAATGACCAAGTTGGTTAAAATCTTTTATTATTAAAAACTGTTTAAAAAAAATAGAACGGAGTAGAATAGAATTAAATAGAATAGAATTAAATAGAATAGAATAGAATAACATAGAATAGAACAGAATAGAATAGAATAGAATAGAATAGAATAGAATAGAATAGAATAGAATAGAATAGAATAGAATAGAATAGAATAGAATAGAATAGAATAGAATAGAATAGAATAGAATAGAATAGAATAGAATAGAATAGAATAGAATAGAATAGAATAGAATAGAATAGAATAGAATAGAATAGAATAGAATAGAATAGAATAGAATAGAATAGAATAGAATAGAATAGAATAGAATATAATAGAATAGAATAGAATAGAATAGAATAGAATAGAATAGAATAGAATAGAATAGAATAGAATAGAATAGAATAGAATAGAATAGAATAGAATAGAATAGAATAGAATAGAATAGAATAGAATAGAATATAATAGAATAGAATAGAATAGAATAGAATAGAATAGAATAGAATAGAATAGAATAGAATAGAATAGAATAGAATATAATAGAATAGAATAGAATAGAATAGAATAGAATAGAATAGAATAGAAAATAATAGAAAAGAATAGAATAGAATAGAATAGAATAGAATAGAATAGAATAGAATAGAATATAATAGAATAGAATAGAATAGAATAGAATAGAATAGAATAGAATAGAATAGAATAGAATAGAATAGAATAGAATAGAATAGAATAGAATAGAACAGAATAGAATAGAATAGAATAGAATAGAATAGAATAGAATAGAATAGAATAAAATAGAATAGAATAGAATAGAATAGAATAGAATAGAATAGAATAGAATAGAATAGAATAGAATAGAATAGAATAGAATAGAATAGAATAGAATAGAATAGAAAATAATAGAAAAGAATAGAATAGAATAGAATAGAATAGAATAGAATAAAATAGAATAGAATAGAATAGAATAGAATAGAATAGAATAGAATAGAATAGAATAGAATAGAATAGAATAGAATAGAATAGAATAGAATAGAATAGAATAGAATAGAATAGAATAGAATAGAATAGAATAGAATAGAATAGAATAGAATAGAATAGAATAGAATAGAATAGAATAGAATAGAATAGAATAAAGAAGAATAGAATAAAGAAGAATAGAATAGAATAGAATAGAATAGAAGAGAATATAATTTAAATTTTAACTTCTGATGTTTGCTCAAGATTCAAGTTCAGCTTTTTGTTGGATAAATTTAATTTTTTTTATAATGCGTATCTAGAGTCCGAGCTTCGGGTTTTGTAATATTAATCAAAAATCTAAGAATTTTCAGTCCAACTCCAAGAATGTAATAATATATTAATGAAAACTTGACTTGAATATATTAATGAAAGGGGCTTGTGATATAGCTCAGTTGGCAAGTCATTTGCTTTCTGAGCCGATGTCCGTGAGTTCGAGCCCAAGAGTAAACATCGATAACAGTTATACCGGATAAATTTTTCAATGACTTGTCCGCCAACTTCATCGCGAATGACATAAAGATGTTAAAACGACTATAATCAAAACAAAAAAAAATATTAATGAAAAATAACCGAAAATCAGTCAATTTCATTTCATCCTCATTTGTTCTACATGTTCAAAAGATTTTTTTTTTGTTGGACTCTTCAAAATTGTTTCCCGTACATTTGAAATATTTGCTTCACATTTCTGCTTTTTTTTGAGATTTGATTCAGCATGGCGTACCTCGGATGAAGTTTTGAACTTAATAAATTCTTGGCCAGTTGTAAAAAAAAGTTAATAAACAGCAATCTCAAGGTTCGAAATAAGAATTCAGGAAAAAAAACTATCAACATATGAATTTTATTGCTTAACAAATTTCTTATTCCACACTTTCAGGTTTTATTTTCTTGAGATTTGTAAAGAAAGTGCATCCCAGAAAACATGAAATCGTATCAGAAGTGATAATTTAAGTCGTTTTCAATGGTGTTGCAAATCGCTATTCCAACCTTATTGTGGAAAAATCGCATAAAATGTCGTCTGAAGTTAGAATTAAATCGGGTATCATAAGAAAGTCCGCCTTGTTTGTAAATTTTGAAATATGACCAATGAGAGAACCGGAAAATATTGTTGCAACGATTTGAAGGCTATGAAAGCAGAATTTTGCGCTCTGCATTTATCCGAAAGGTACGAATAAGGTGTCGGATAACGCTCATTTGGTATAGTTTTCATCGCTCTGGAAAGAAATAAAATTTATGTCTGTATATTGCCTTCATTTTGGTGAGTAAATGCTGTTTTTCAACTTTCGTACGATCATTCTATAATGTATGTATATGGAACGTATATCAAAACAGCGTAAGAATTTAGCTACAAAAATATTTACTGGAATAATTTTTACATTAATTAACGCTAATAAAGCTTATTTTTAAAAAATCCATCTTCACATTTATTTAAGTTTTTTTTTATTTAAATCACATTTTTTATTTTTCACACACATATCCGTTAGCTAAGAAATGGTCTATTCACGAGAAATGTTCACTACGTTTCGTTATTTAAAAATACGTACAAAATATTTTGGGCCTGAAACTGAAAACTAAAAATGTAAGCGCTGAAGTTGAGCAAAGCAATTACGGTCTTTGAAAAAAAAACTCGATTTTTTCCATATTTTCATTACGAAATGTAAAATGTACTCTGCAATACTGTAATTAAAAGCTCCAGGGAAAAAAATATTCGTGTTTAAATCAATGAAATTTAGATTTCAATACATAGCTATATGAGAAAAAATATTCGAGATTACAGGGTTTTCATCGAGATTTCAGGTTCTTTTCCCGGTTTCCCGATTTCCCGGTTCCATTTTCAATTCCCGGTTTTATCCGAATTTCTCGGCTCGCTGACCACCACAGGCATTGAGAAAAAATGAATTATTTAGCAACTCCAAAAAGGTCTCCCAAGAATTCAAACGAATGAACCATTATATTGTGCGATACTACTTTTTATAATCGCTAGCATTCACACATAATTCAGCTGAAAAGGTCATTAATGGGAAATGGAAACATTAATCAAACGAAGAACAATTTAGGGATCATCTTACCTCGTACGTCGCAAAATCATTGAATTTTTTAGTGCTTGCTGTATGCAATTTTCAACAGTTGGACCAGGTCTTATTGCTACTTATTCTATCATATATGTATCATTAGACTGAGTCGATTTGGGGTCAATTTCGAATTTCTCAAACCCTAAAGTCTAAAAAGTTTCGTTTTGGTTCAAAACTCATCCATGTTTCATCTATCTCATAACGCTTTCATGAGTAAATTTGAACTATTTGGTTTGTATGGGAAAATTGAATAATTTGTACTGAAAAATCAAGATCATTTTTTTAATTTGTGGAAGTGAGCCTGCTTATGGTTTTTATGCCAATTTATAAATTATCCAAAGGAAATTTTCCGCTAAATAACTTTGTGGAAAACCTTAACTTTGTATCTTTTAAGGGGAAAAAATTATTAGCTGTTTAAAGGAGTATGTCTTTTGGCATTGATAATCAATATATTCAATAAATAAGTTTTGAACCAAAACGAAACTTTTTAGACCCCAGGGTTTGAGAAATTTAAACAATGATCCCAAATCGACTCAGTCTAATGTATCCTACAATATTAAAAATAGCAACTGAGTACATTGCAAAAGACCTCAATCATATCAAGTGAGTCATTAGTAGCGAGAATGATTTCATGACATGTTTTCCTAGGCATAATTTCTTGTTTCAGATGAATTTTTGGGTCTATCCATATTCCTGCGATTGGAAGAATTTTTAATGAAAAAAAACATACCCACTTATCAAATTACTCCTGCAAATTGATTCCAAGTACGTTTGGTTTGTCAAATCCAGAACATTTCTCATAACTACAACTAGAGCGCCACACAATCAGTTGAACTAAATCGACCTATTTCCCCCTGACTTTCTCCTACATCAATTGTGGCATTTCCAATTCACTGCAAATTGGATTGACTGTTTTTAACTTTGTCGGCTACTTTTTTGATTCGTTGCTCCTATTTGTTGCCATTTTAATCTGTCGCCAATACCGCTGGTCACCAACTGTTTTATGCATCAACAAATTAAATAAAACGCAACACGAATGCGCTCGGCATCAGAGAACCGCAATCGGTGAAAAGTCTGAAGTCGAGCAAGAAGGGTGGTGGAATCAAAATGGTGTGTGGTGGCACAAATGTTCATCGCAAATAATACACGCACTCGCACAAATATACTCAAACACATAAACCAACCCCAAATGACAACGTTTTGAATATTAATTAATCACTCGCTAGTTTTGGAGTGGTGACGAACATTGAGGTGGTCTAAAAGTCCTGGAACCTAACCACCTTTTGCATTCCGCATGCCGATTGACCGACCCGGATGAACGACGGACTGACTGACGGCAAATGGTAAATTTTGTGGTGGCAATCAAATTTAGTTACCCACCCAGTTAATCGCCTCCGCCCGCTGCCCGATGAGATGAAGTAAATCTCGTTTGTTTTTCCAACAGGTCCTGTGATTGTTTGAACTAATTTTGCCAAATCGTCCGGGGAAATCAGGTACATTCGTTTGGTTGGAGGACATTCGCAAAAGTTAGCCAAGAGTTTGGCACCCATCGGGCGGTTGTTTGGACCAGTTTCCGGAGGAAAAGTGTCATCAGTTACATTTGCGGAGTGCCATGTCAATGAATTTTAATTTTCCGGCCTTTCCGAATGGGTGGTGGGCGGGAGCTTCGGTGATTGTGGTGGCGATTTCTATAAATGACTACCTAGCTGTTTTTCATAAATAACTTCCATTTGAGGTTGCAATGGAGTAACTAACGCATTCTGAGTTGGGTTTTTGTTTAATTGGAACTGTAGGGTCAGTACTACAAACTCATGATGGATTGAAGGAAATTAGTTGAATGAGTTTTTAACGATGCTGATATAACATTCCATAAAGTGAATACAGTTAGCATCGTAGAAAGACTCAACAGAAGCTATGGATTAAGTGATTTTTCCTATCACAAATGTTTTAGATGTGGGATAAGGAACAATATACGTTCATTTCTTCGCAAAAAGTAATGCTTGAGTCTTTTATTTAACTGAATCTTATTTCAAAAATATCGTCATATTACGAAGGAATCTGGTTTCGATTTTCAATTTCTTTCAAAATCAGATTCTGAGATATGAAGCTTTTGGAACTTTATTTTCCTTGATTTTTTTCTTGAATGCATGGCTCTCGAACCAGATTTTAAATTGTTTTATAACTGGAATAAATTTACAATAGACTGCTCCAAATTTGTATGATACATTTTAAGCTAGCGAAATGTTATGCGCTGCAGGCTTAAATTGATCCTCGGCCTAGCACAAGGTCTCATGCCAAATTTGGGCCAGATTGGATCACGGGAAAAGGTCGCTCAACGAGCCTAAACTTTGTATGTGATTTCGAGACATTTTGTTCGGGAGGAACATGAAAATCCAGTTTTTCATGAATAACTTTGGTCTTTTTTGGTTGATTTGATTTGAAAACGGTTTTTCTTAAAGCTCAAACTATGACAAATATTTCATCCGAAGACTGCATTACGATTCGACTTACGATAAAAAAGTTATTATACTACAAAAATGGGGTAACTTTTTTCAGGGTGATATTCATCACTGTTAATGCTGTGTCAAAATGTTCGAAGCAATGTCTCTAATTAATAGTGATGAATATCACTCCTTAAAAAAGATAACAATTTTTTTATGCATAATTACTTTTGTGTGTTAACTTCAATCGAAATGCAGTCTTCGGATGAAATATTTGTCATAGTTTAGGCTTTGAGAAAAAACGAATTCAAAAGAAAACGGCTGAAGGGGACCAAAGTTATTCATGAAAAACTTGATTTTCATGTTCCTACAGAACAAAATATCCCAAAATCCCATACAAACTTTAGGCTCGTTGAGCGACCCTTTCTCGTGTTCCAGTCTGGCCCAAATTTGGCATGATATCTTGTACTAGGCCGAGGATCAATTTAAGCCTGCAGCGCATAATTTTTTCAAATATCGGGTCATTTGGAGCACTCTAATGTACAAGTACAGTGAATCCCCGATTTTGTCACTCCAATGATGCATTTTAGGGTGACAAATTGGGGACAGTTACAAAATCAGGTAAATTTTAAAAAGCACTTTTTTCAATAATTCTGTTTAAATTAATCAGAAAACATAATTACTGCGTCACATAAAACAGAGTAGGGTGTTTTTTTGTGTGCTATTAGCTGATAATTAATGGGTTAGTTCTCTTTTTCATCGAAATATCATAAAATTTTGTTGCTTTATTCCTTAAAACACTCGGGGCAGCCAAAAGAGGAGCGTGTTAAAATCGGGGATTCACTGTACCAAATTTGCAACAAATGATTTATGAACAAAGTGATTATCTTTTTTTTTCTTTATGAACCCAATATTTCCAATTTTTTTAAGTTTACATTTTAAATAAAATTTAAAAAAAATAAAATCATGGATTAATTTCTGATATTAACTCTTCAATGAAGAGGCTTAATCAGATGTGATTGAAATAACCAAATTTTCGGATTCAGAGTGCATTTTCTATTGAAAATCTGAAGCTGGATTTTTATTGTGTGGATGGAAAAAATTAAATATTGCCACATTTCTGTTTCCATTGTTATAAAAACTGACTTTGGAAGGTTTTTGCTTCCTGAACTCGATTTCTTGTCAGATTTTGTCTATCACCTCTAGTTTAGGTTTGATATGATGTAAAATTAATCAGTCTAGAGTAGGGTTACCATACGTACTCTTTTAAGAGTACATGTACTCTTTTTCGATCGAAAAATGAGAGTACTCTTCATTTTGTGAAATTTTACGAAATGTACTCTCTTTTTGTGAAAGGAATTAAATAAAACTTCTTATATAAATTAACTTACTTCTTCTAATATTGTACCCTTATAAATACAAGAAATCCAACTTTTCAAGCATTTTTTGCACAACTCTTCAGTTATTGTTGAATTTTTCAAAGGAAAAATACCAATGGAGGGAATCACGAGTACATTCACAATTTCAATCGGAATTTTTCGTTCAAAATAAGCGCCTTTGAGTATGCAATGAACTCTCGGAAAGTAGACAACAAAAAAAACAAGAATCAGCAATAATATTTCTAAAGAACCAAAAAATTAGGCTATATTAAAAAATATATAATTTTAAAAATGCAGTTTTTTTTATCAACTTAAGTGTGCTTTCTCAGCATATAATCAAAAACTTTGAATAATGTAACTTAAAATTCTGAGCATTTGTCAAGTATGTTATGTGCATTGCAACAAATTGGCGGTTTTGAATAACCTGAAACATCCTGGTTTTTTAATAAATGGCGTTGGTTTTTACATTTTTTTTCGCAATGTACTCTTTTTGGCATTGCAGGATATGGAAACCCTAGTCTAGAGTGACATTAATTATTGATAACTGAGGAAGTAACTCTCCTAGATGAGACACAAAAAATTAGTTTGAATGTATTTATTACTTTTCATTCATTCAAAGATAAAGATTTTAGGGAAAAATGCCACAAAGTGTTAAATTCCCGGAAAAAAAAACATACAGATGTTACCCAAATAATGTTGTTGGGGAAATACAACGTTTAAAGAAAATCAATTTTGATATTCTTAGAAATTTAGATCAATAACATCATCGAATTCTGGTTTCACTTGTTGAGCTTATTCTTGAATACTGAAGGTTTTAATCTTTTTAACAACTTTGTTGAAGACTGCAAAGCGTTTTCTTTTAAAAATATCCAAGATTTATTTTTGTTTAAAATGATTTCAAATTTCTTCTAACGGGGAAAATAACAAAATGAACAATTCTGTACCTTTTAAATAGAAGTCAAAATTACTCATGATGTTTGGGAAAATTGATAATTAAGTTAAATTTTTAAAATTTAAAACATTTTAATTATAATTTTTGCCAAAAAAGTGCACACATTTTTTTAATGAATTTTTACCTATTTTAAAAAGGTATTTCAAAATGCCCCCAAATAAGGCAAAATAAGTTTTCATATTTAAGTACCTGAGAAAAAATTAATTAAGTTTTGTTGTATAATAATTGTGAATGTGTATTTTGAGTTTTGGAGAAGAATTTAATCTATATAGGAGCATGAGGATACTTAATCCAAGGGTAATTTGATAACCCAGCAATATCTTGTAACTGGAATCTCTAACAAAAATCTGATGTTATGGAAAAATATGTCAAATGCAGCAAAACGACAATGCCGTTACTTTAATAAAAATAATAAATATTTTTCATCAGAGTTATTTATCTTTTGATGAAAAATTTATTAAAATGTGACCTATTATCGATTTTGGTTGATACTTTTCGGTGAATTTTTCGGTTTCACCGAAAAATATCAACCAAAATCGATAATAACAATTAGCGGTGATCGAAAATCGTCCCCATAAAATGTGATTTAAAGATCTTTTTCTATTATTTTTAAATGTTTTTAAAGTGGACAAAATTTATCAAAAATATTTGTTTCAATTTATCATTTTTTTCGAAATATATTTAAATGCTTCCAATTCATGGAGCGCTGATGTGGTCTGGTGGATAGGCTGGCGCGAGTCTGGTAACCCAGGCGTACTGGGTTCGATTCCCGGTATCGGCAAGAAAACTTTTGGATTCGAATCCCATTGGTTGTCGACAGGTAAGATGTGTTTAATTGTATAAATAACTAAATGCACTAAATATTTCAGAATGAATGCATCTGGGGTTAATCTGAAGAGACTATTGCAAGCGGAGTGGATTGCCAACCATTGTAGGTCTCTGAAGGTTGGATGCCTTCCTTCGACGTACCATCGGCCGTGGAAGCCCTAGAAGAAATTCGAAGGCCAAGCCACACAAAGATAGGCTGGACCTTGCTACCGATGGGGGAACCATACATACATACATACATATATTTAAATTCTCCCAATTCATGTACGGGATGAAATATCGTTTGAATTTTTTAAGCCTAGACATTTGAAATTACATTCTTTAAGAATCTGTAAAAAACGGATAGATTAATTTTTTTTTTCAAAAAAAAAAAAGATATGATGAAAATAAGAAAATTTATTCAAGTGGCTCCATTCTTCCCAATCGCTAGAACACTTATTTCTTCATATTAAAATAGCATTTAAAAATATTGACTATTCCTTTTGACTCTGAAAATTCTTAATGAACGCAAATATTGTAACACACAATGCCCTCTTTTCATTTAATGTTCCTAGAATCTTGCATTTAGAAATCTGGAGAAGAATTTTTCAAACTTTACTTCGTAATATTTAGTATTCCGTTTCTGTTTGTCAGTAGGTAGTAGGTACCTTACTTTTTTCAAACGGTTGTTCATAATACGAATAATTTATGTGATGAATTTGAAACGAAACAAAATGAAATTTGATCCTAAATTGGAATTATGATTTTTAGATTTTTAAAATGTAATTTAATTTATTTTGAGTTTTATAACTCATTTTTCTATTTTATTAAATTTTGGGTGAAATGAATTTGTGCAAGAGAAGCATTGTTTAATTTATAACTGAAATTCTTATTTTGCAATCTAATCATGAATTCTAAAAGGAAAACGCGCTTCAAAGTAGATTTATTTGACCATTTTTCAAATATAGTTTCAAATATGAAGAATCGTCTGATATTGTTAACTCTAATCGGTCATTGTTGATTTTTAGGGGTTGAAAAAGCCTATTTTTTTAGCGCTTTGAAGCACCCGAAAGTCCGATTGAGATGAAATTTTTCACAGGTCACTTTTTTAGGCTTATCTACAAAATGTGTTTTGTCGGTTTGCAAAAAAACGTAATAAACCATTAGTCAGCCTACTATACATGTTTGTACAAAACGGAACAAATACGGTTTACGGAAATCTTTTTGTTTCCTTCTATGTAATCGAATAAAAAATTTCTGCAAGAAGGTAATAAATGTATGCCGTCAGCAGGAAATCAATATTTCTATTATTTTAGTCTAATAACCATATTCACTTCACACAGTTTCAAGTTCCTTGAGGACCCCGTAGAATTTTGTTTTTTAATTTAATTTTATGTCATCATTTGGATCAATATGTGATCTGATGATCAGAAATAAATAACAAATAACTTTCATATTTGTCTTTTTTTTAATTGTCATTCCAATAAAATTTGAAAAAAAAATTAGAATCTAGAAGCTCAGAAATTTAAGCAAAGACAAAATTCATGTCCATTTGCTTGAATCATCTTTAAGCTATGAGATGAGGGCAAATTAGTAACATTTCTTTAGAAGATGCCTCGAACTCAACGCTTGAAGGAACTCAACAAAAGTTATTGGGAGAAATTGGGTCCAGGGGATTGCAAGTTACAGCTGATTGAGTTAGGGGGACCTACATTTATTCAACATTCAGCCTTTAAGTGATTAACAAACACTCCCACGAAGTAGAAAATTTTAAAAATTCTGAAGTACATTAGCTAGGAAAAGTTTTAGGTTTTTATAGAAACTCCAGCATTTGCGAATATTTTGTTACGGTTTTTAATTTTTGGGGGTATTGTGCATGCGCAATGTCCGTATAAGCTGTGAATGATGGTTTGAACAACCCTTAAAACCCCCTGTGGTATAACTTTCTGAAAATTGAAACCACAAAATCTTAATCTGAGTAAGTCTGAAAGAATATTCAAAAAACAATATTTAAAGAGAAAAATATTTATAAATGTAGCTTGGGGAGATGATCATTAGCTCATTCCCGCTACTTATGACTCACTCGTTATAATTGAGGATCGTAGTGTCCTATGTAACCTCTGTTGGTGTTCTTACTCAAATATTATGCGTTTGAACCTCGCTGATTTTTTTCAAATAATTTTCATGTTACACACACTAAGATACGTACGAGTGATAAAATCAATTTGCAAAATTTAGCTAGTGAAACAAGGCGGGTCCAGAAATCGTGCACAAGTTAGAATTAGCAACCAATTGGAGCCAAACAGTCCTTCGAATAATGAAATTGATCGAAGCTCGCCTCAAATGCGAACGGAATGTTTGAATTGTAAAATCAAATTAGCTCACCCGGGGGGGCAATAGTTCAGCTTATGAATACCTCTGCAGATGTCCAAACAGATTCAACTTCAGCAAACAATCCTCCAATCGGTCCGTTGTGCAAAAGTCAGTAGCAAGGGCCTCTGGACAAGGTCAAAACAGCATGGACCAACAATGGTTACAAACAAAAGTCAACCAACGACGACGACCTCGACGGCCAACAACGGTATTTCGCACCATTCTCTGTCAACATTTCGGATACACAAAAACAAAGTCATCTGCCATCGATGTGGCTTCCGCATATCTGAGCCGATCTAAGGGTATTCGGGGGCCTTTGATGCACCCGGTTTTCTACCCAATATAAATTTTACTGTACTCTAATGTTATCAAGTTTTCCCCAAAGTGCTGAGGAGGGTCTGGTGGGTTAAATTGCCCCAGACCCCATGTTTGACTAAAATAGTAGTGTTCTTTAAGAATCTATTCCCAACATAAAAATGAAGTCTTCTAATGGTTATTCTCCTTTCGACAACATAACAGTGAATAGTTGTTCAACAAACACTAAATCTACCGTTCTACCAACCCCCAAATATCCCATTCAAACTAAATACATTCCATATTCCTACTAGGTTTTGTTTGCATTATCCAAACACGTTCCCCCGGTGGGTTCTCAATTTTGGTTCATTGTCCGACACACAATTATCGCAGTCCGGAACATTGAGCATTGAGCAATGGAAGAACAACAACGGAATACACACACACACATAGATTTTGGAAGCTGGACTCGAACGCTGAACTGGACCTGGCACATGTTCCTTTTGGGTGGACCTCGTTCGTTCTGTGTCAATTTTCCTACCGACAACAACGGACTGACCAAAGAAAGAGCCAGGTCGATGTTTACCGGCTAGTCATAATTTCATTGAACAACCACCACCGACGACTGTTTCGTTTGCCTGGCTGGGCAACATCATTTTTGCTAGGACACACATTTCAGCAGCCTAACCCCGATCGTGGCCAGGAAGGTGGAAAAACACCCTGTTACATATTTCCGGCGAAAACATTCCTATTGTTCGATCGGTTGTCGGAATTTTTCAACAGAATTCATGAATAAAAAACACTAATTTCAATGGAAAGCTTTTCAAATTTCCGATACTGACCTTCTTTTTAAATGCATTGTGGGTATCCCTTATTCCGATTTTCTCTTTAAAAACTTTCAAAAAAAAATTCATCAGACCCTGGAAACTCAACGCTCTAGGGATTAACAATACTCAAAGACTTAAGAGTATGGAAAGGCATAAAAACTCAAAGACTCTAAGGTACCTAACATACTCAAAAGAATGAAGCTTGAAAGCTCAAAAGACTCAAAACTCCTCAGAGATTTAAAATACTCCTAAGACAAAAAGTCCTCAAAAGACACAAAAACAAAGCCAAAGACTCAAAACAAAACAGACTTCGACTTCGAAAACTCGACAAGACTCAAAGACTAATCTCGATAGGCTCAAAACATTCAAAAGATTCGAAAAACTTAAAAGACCTAATAAACTTAAAAGACTAAAAGGCGTAAGAGACTAAAAAGACTAAAAAGATTAAAAAGACTAAAAAGACTAAAAAGACTAAAAAGACTAAAAAGACTAAAAAGACTAAAAAGACTAAAAAGACTAAAAAGACTAAAAAGACTAAAAAGACTAAAAAGACTAAAAAGACTAAAAAGACTAAAAAGACTAAAAAGACTAAAAAGACTAAAAAGACTAAAAAGACTAAAAAGACTAAAAAGACTAAAAAGACTAAAAAGACTAAAAAGACTAAAAAGACTAAAAAGACTAAAAAGACTAAAAAGACTAAAAAGACTAAAAAGACTAAAAAGACTAAAAAGACTAAAAAGACTAAAAAGACTAAAAAGACTAAAAAGACTAAAAAGACTAAAAAGACTAAAAAGACTAAAAAGACTAAAAAGACTAAAAAGACTAAAAAGACTAAAAAGACTAAAAAGACTAAAAAGACTAAAAAGACTAAAAAGACTAAAAAGACTAAAAAGACTAAAAAGACTAAAAAGACTAAAAAGACTAAAAAGACTAAAAAGACTAAAAAGACTAAAAAGACTAAAAAGACTAAAAAGACTAAAAAGACTAAAAAGACTAAAAAGACTAAAAAGACTAAAAAGACTAAAAAGACTAAAAAGACTAAAAAGACTAAAAAGACTAAAAAGACTAAAAAGACTAAAAAGACTAAAAAGACTAAAAAGACTAAAAAGACTAAAAAGACTAAAAAGACTAAAAAGACTAAAAAGACTAAAAAGACTAAAAAGACTAAAAAGACTAAAAAGACTAAAAAGACTAAAAAGACTAAAAAGACTAAAAAGACTAAAAAGACTAAAAAGACTAAAAAGACTAAAAAGACTAAAAAGACTAAAAAGACTAAAAAGACTAAAAAGACTAAAAAGACTAAAAAGACTAAAAAGACTAAAAAGACTAAAAAGACTAAAAAGACTAAAAAGACTAAAAAGACTAAAAAGACTAAAAAGACTAAAAAGACTAAAAAGACTAAAAAGACTAAAAAGACTAAAAAGACTAAAAAGACTAAAAAGACTAAAAAGACTAAAAAGACTAAAAAGACTAAAAAGACTCAAAAGACTAAAAAGACTAAAAAGACTAAAAAGACTAAAAAGACTAAAAAGACTAAAAAGACTAAAAAGACTAAAAAGACTAAAAAGACTAAAAAGACTAAAAAGACTAAAAAGACTAAAAAGACTAAAAAGACTAAAAAGACTAAAAAGACTAAAAAGACTAAAAAGACTAAAAAGACTAAAAAGACTAAAAAGACTAAAAAGACTAAAAAGACTAAAAAGACTAAAAAGACTAAAAAGACTAAAAAGACTAAAAAGACTAAAAAGACTAAAAAGACTAAAAAGACTAAAAAGACTAAAAAGACTAAAAAGACTAAAAAGACTAAAAAGACTAAAAAGACTAAAAAGACTAAAAAGACTAAAAAGACTAAAAAGACTAAAAAGACTAAAACGACTAAAAAGACTAAAAAGACTAAAAAGACTAAAAAGACTAAAAAGACTAAAAAGACTAAAAAGACTAAAAAGACTAAAAAGACTAAAAAGACTAAAAAGACTAAAAAGACTAAAAAGACTAAAAAGACTAAAAAGACTAAAAAGACTAAAAAGACTAAAAAGACTAAAAAGACTAAAAAGACTAAAAAGACTAAAAAGACTAAAAAGACTAAAAAGACTAAAAAGACTAAAAAGACTAAAAAGACTAAAAAGACTAAAAAGACTAAAAAGACTAAAAAGACTAAAAAGACTAAAAAGACTAAAAAGACTAAAAAGACTAAAAAGACTAAAAAGACTAAAAAGACTAAAAAGACTAAAAAGACTAAAAAGACTAAAAAGACTAAAAAGACTAAAAAGACTAAAAAGACTAAAAAGACTAAAAAGACTAAAAAGACTAAAAAGACTAAAAAGACTAAAAAGACTAAAAAGACTAAAAAGACTAAAAAGACTAAAAAGACTAAAAAGACTAAAAAGACTAAAAAGACTAAAAAGACTAAAAAGACTAAAAAGACTAAAAAGACTAAAAAGACTAAAAAGACTAAAAAGACTAAAAAGACTAAAAAGACTAAAAAGACTAAAAAGACTAAAAAGACTAAAAAGACTAAAAAGACTAAAAAGACTAAAAAGACTAAAAAGACTAAAAAGACTAAAAAGACTAAAAAGACTAAAAAGACTAAAAAGACTAAAAAGACTAAAAAGACTAAAAAGACTAAAAAGACTAAAAAGACTAAAAAGACTAAAAAGACTAAAAAGACTAAAAAGACTAAAAAGACTAAAAAGACTAAAAAGACTAAAAAGACTAAAAAGACTAAAAAGACTAAAAAGACTAAAAAGACTAAAAAGACTAAAAAGACTAAAAAGACTAAAAAGACTAAAAAGACTAAAAAGACTAAAAAGACTAAAAAGACTAAAAAGACTAAAAAGACTAAAAAGACTAAAAAGACTAAAAAGACTAAAAAGACTAAAAAGACTAAAAAGACTAAAAAGACTAAAAAGACTAAAAAGACTAAAAAGACTAAAAAGACTAAAAAGACTAAAAAGACTAAAAAGACTAAAAAGACTAAAAAGACTAAAAAGACTAAAAAGACTAAAAAGACTAAAAAGACTAAAAAGACTAAAAAGACTAAAAAGACTAAAAAGACTAAAAAGACTAAAAAGACTAAAAAGACTAAAAAGACTAAAAAGACTAAAAAGACTAAAAAGACTAAAAAGACTAAAAAGACTAAAAAGACTAAAAAGACTAAAAAGACTAAAAAGACTAAAAAGACTAAAAAGACTAAAAAGACTAAAAAGACTAAAAAGACTAAAAAGACTAAAAAGACTAAAAAGACTAAAAAAACTAAAAAGACTAAAAAGACTAAAAAGACTAAAAAGACTAAAAAGACTAAAAAGACTAAAAAGACTAAAAAGACTAAAAAGACTAAAAAGACTAAAAAGACTAAAAAGACTAAAAAGACTAAAAAGACTAAAAAGACTAAAAAGACTAAAAAGACTAAAAAGACTAAAAAGACTAAAAAGACTAAAAAGACTAAAAAGACTAAAAAGACTAAAAAGACTAAAAAGACTCAAAAGACTAAAAAGACTAAAAAGACTAAAAAGACTAAAAAGACTAAAAAGACTAAAAAGACTAAAAAGACTAAAAAGACTAAAAAGACTAAAAAGACTAAAAAGACTAAAAAGACTAAAAAGACTAAAAAGACTAAAAAGACTAAAAAGACTAAAAAGACTAAAAAGACTAAAAAGACTAAAAAGACTAAAAAGACTAAAAAGACTAAAAAGACTAAAAAGACTAAAAAGACTAAAAAGACTAAAAAGACTAAAAAGACTAAAAAGACTAAAAAGACTAAAAAGACTAAAAAGACTAAAAAGACTAAAAAGACTAAAAAGACTAAAAAGACTAAAAAGACTAAAAAGACTAAAAAGACTAAAAAGACTAAAAAGACTAAAAAGACTAAAAAGACTAAAAAGACTAAAAAGACTAAAAAGACTAAAAAGACTAAAAAGACTAAAAAGACTAAAAAGACTAAAAAGACTAAAAAGACTAAAAAGACTAAAAAGACTAAAAAGACTAAAAAGACTAAAAAGACTAAAAAGACTAAAAAGACTAAAAAGACTAAAAAGACTAAAAGACTAAAAAGACTAAAAAGACTAAAAAGACTAAAAAGACTAAAAAGACTAAAAAGACTAAAAAGACTAAAAAGACTAAAAAGACTAAAAAGACTAAAAAGACTAAAAAGACTAAAAAGACTAAAAAGACTAAAAAGACTAAAAAGACTAAAAAGACTAAAAAGACTAAAAAGACTAAAAAGACTAAAAAGACTAAAAAGACTAAAAAGACTAAAAAGACTAAAAAGACTAAAAAGACTAAAAAGACTAAAAAGACTAAAAAGACTAAAAAGACTAAAAAGACTAAAAAGACTAAAAAGACTAAAAAGACTAAAAAGACTAAAAAGACTAAAAAGACTAAAAAGACTAAAAAGACTAAAAAGACTAAAAAGACTAAAAAGACTAAAAAGACTAAAAAGACTAAAAAGACTAAAAAGACTAAAAAGACTAAAAAGACTAAAAAGACTAAAAAGACTAAAAAGACTAAAAAGACTAAAAAGACTAAAAAGACTAAAAAGACTAAAAAGACTAAAAAGACTAAAAAGACTAAAAAGACTAAAAAGACTAAAAAGACTAAAAAGACTAAAAAGACTAAAAAGACTAAAAAGACTAAAAAGACTAAAAAGACTAAAAAGACTAAAAAGACTAAAAAGACTCAAAAGACTAAAAAGACTAAAAAGACTAAAAAGACTAAAAAGACTAAAAAGACTCAAAAGACTAAAAAGACTAAAAAGACTAAAAAGACTAAAAAGACTAAAAAGACTAAAAAGACTAAAAAGACTAAAAAGACTAAAAAGACTAAAAAGACTAAAAAGACTAAAAAGACTAAAAAGACTAAAAAGACTAAAAAGACTAAAAAGACTAAAAAGACTAAAAAGACTAAAAAGACTAAAAAGACTAAAAAGACTAAAAAGACTAAAAAGACTAAAAAGACTAAAAAGACTAAAAAGACTAAAAAGACTAAAAAGACTAAAAAGACTAAAAAGACTAAAAAGACTAAAAAGACTAAAAAGACTAAAAAGACTAAAAAGACTAAAAAGACTAAAAAGACTAAAAAGACTAAAAAGACTAAAAAGACTAAAAAGACTAAAAAGACTAAAAAGACTAAAAAGACTAAAAAGACTAAAAAGACTAAAAAGTCTCAAAACATTGAAAAGGATTAGAAAAAAACATTAAAAGATTCCAAAGACGCAAACGACTCAAAAGACTCAAAGAACTCGAAAGATTCAAAAGATCAAAAAAGCTTGAGAGATTCGAAGGACCTTAAAATCACGAAAGCCTTGAAGGACTCAAAAAGCTCAAAAGAATCAAAAGATTCAAACGTTTTTGGACATTGAAAAAAATTGAAAGGGTGAACAGACTCATCAAACTTCAAATTATCAAAGATTTCAAAAAATTAAAAAAAGCAAGTCTTGCAAGACTCAAAAGGCTGGAACAACTCAAAACATTCAAAAGGTTCAGAAGTTTAAACGATTCAAAAAAAACTCCAACGACTAAAAAACTATAAAAAAAATTAAAGACCCAAAACATTCAAAAGGCTACAAATAAAAACATTCAAAAGACACAAACCACTCAAAACACTTGAAGGTCTCGAAAGACTCAACAGGTTCGAAATGCTCAAAAGGCTCAAAGGGCCCAAAAGTCACGAAAGGCTAGAAAGACTCAAAAGATTCAAAACACTAAAACGATCACGAATATTCAAAAAGCATGATAAGGCAAAAAGAAAAAATCTTCAATTTTTTCCAAGATTTTAAAGGCCTAAAACACTTATAAGGCTCGAAACTAAAAATTGTGACGAAAAAAATTTGAAACTTTGAAACATTTGAACATTTGAAACTAAATCAACTAAAAAACCAAATGAAAATATTGACAAAAATGGCAAATCGACTAAAAAAATCGGGGAGAATTAAGTTAATGATAAATAACAAAAACAAAAAAAACAGAAAAGACGATCAAAACCAAAATTGGCAGAAAGGGAAAAACTGACAAAAAAAAACAACTGATGAATAAACTCAAAAAGCGAAAAAAAGTTCGAAAACTCCAAAACGCTTAGAAGATTCAGAGCATTCATTATAGTTCAAAGACCCAAAAGGCTTGAAAAACTCTTAAGATTCTCAAGAGTCAAAAGACTGGAAAGGGTGAAAAAACTGAAGAATTCAAAAGATCCAAAAAAACTCAAAAGACTCAAAATACTTAAACGTTATTGAACATTGAAAAAGATAGAAACGATAAATGCATTTTTTTTTCATATTCATCAAGGACATCAAATTTTCCAAATATTTCAAAAAAAATTAAAAAATCAAAAGATTTGATAGTCTTACAAGACTGAAAAGGCTGGAGAAACTAAAACACCCAAAAGTTTTAGAAACTTTAAAACCATAAACAATCGAAAGATCCAAAACCCAAATTCAAAATACTCGAAAGGCTCAAAAGATTTGAAAAACTTGAACGACTTTGAACATTGAAAAAGTTTGAAAAAGTGAAAAGAATTGAAAAATTTCGAATTTTCCAAAGATTATAATGGCTTAAAACACCTAAAAGGCTCGTAAGTCTGAAAAAACTTATACGACGCAAAATCAGAAACAGCACAAAAATTGATAAACTAAATTGAATAATGAAAATAATGACTAAAATGAGGAAAAAAAAACATCACAAAAACACAAAAAAAAAAAACAATTAAATGACAAAAATCACAAATTGTCAAAAATGACAAAAATGACAAAACAGTAGTTTCTCGATTTTATCACTATTCGATTTTATCAATACTCGCCAAATTCACGCTCGATTTTATGACGATTATTGTTTCGATTTTATCACGCTTTTTAAGAAATCATTCAGAAACCCTTTCCAGGACCTTAACTTTCATTCAAAAGCTTAGAGCGTCTTTGCTCAGGATATTTTTTATGGTTTAAGTTATGGTATATAGGTATTCAATAGTATGAAAATGCCATTGAACTGCTTATTTTAGCTGTGTAGTGTCTAAATTTGGATTTAAAAAACACTTGTAATAATCGACATAAGTATTTTAACGTCACGTTAATACTAGTGTTGTTAATTGTGCTTGGTAAGCCTCTCTAAAAACGTAAACTCTTTTGGTTATGCGAATCATATAAAAATGTGGGTGAATTTAAGCGTTTTTGAAAAGAGATAAATTTCTCTGATTTTTATGTTGAATTTGATTATTTGAAAGCGTGGCGTGCGCTATCCTGATTTTGACAGCCTTTAATATTGTCTGGATGGATGAAAATTTTGGAAGATTAAAATGAAATTCTACTAGCTTTGCCTTAAAATATGTAAAAAGGACTAAGATTTCTGTTTTTCTACATATGGAAAACAAAAGATTACCTGCCCATAAAGCAAATTTCGAGAAACACCCTTTAAAAGTCTAAGTTGAGCAAATTTCAAAATATTTGTCGAGAAGGTAAACTTTTCAGTAATTCAAAGGTGTGAAGAATAAAATATTGAAATTAGAAATTGGCAGAAGATAATTTTTTAATGCATCTTTGAACACTTTATCAAAATCGAAATAAGAGATAACGACTGTTAAAATTTCATAAAAACTAAATAATTCACTGTAATAAGATGAAGACTATCAAATGGAGATTCTACATGATTTTATTTCAAGAAAAAATCTTAAAATTGCTATAGAGAAGAATAATTTGAACTGAAATCGATCCTTTGTGTTTAGTAGTTTTTGATTATTACATCTCATGATCAAAATATATTGATACAAAACGTTTCCACAACTCAAAACATTATAAATTTTTGATTAAAGACAATAGAAATATTTTTTTACTCTTTAATTTTTAGTTTCGCCAAATTCACGGTTTCGCCAAATTCACGGTGAAATTTTTTTTGACCGTGATAAAATCGAAAAACTACTGAATTTACAAAAATTAATTATTTGAACAAAAACACCAAAAGGGGAAAAAGTAAAATGACCATACAAATTATTGAAATAACTGTACAAATTTCAAATAAATCACAAAAAATTTAAAAAAATTAAAAATTTTTAAAAATAAAAAATAAATTTAAAAAAAAATCAAAATGATACAAATAACGTTAAAAAGACACAAAAAGAAAAAACACGAAACTGACAAAAATCACAACAGAAACCGAAAAAATCAACTCTGACAAAAATGCCATTGTCATTGATTGAAAAAGACAAGATTAGAAAAAAAAATTGTAAATCATTGCGTTGGGCCAAAAATGACAAAAATTTTACACGAATAATAAACTACAAAAATTGACAAAAAAAACTGAACCAAAGTTACAAAAACAATATTATAAATCTGACAAACACCAAAAATTACCAAAATTTAAAAACAAATTACACTAATACAACAGTAAACATTAAATTATAAAAATAAGAATGACAAAAATATAAAATACAAGAACGACAAAAATAACAAAATGATTAAAAAAGACAAGAATTGAGACAAAATGAGACAATATTAGACCCATCCACAAGTGCCAAAAATATGAAAAAAAATTAATAAAAATAAAATACCAAAAAAACCAAATTACAGCATGCACAAAATGCACCAAATGATCGATTGGAAAATGTATTTATTTTCTTTTAAATAATTGTGTCTGATTTAGATCCCATTAACAAGTTGATATTTAATATCTTGAATAGGTAATTTTTATATTTTTAAATTTTTATTTATTTTTTTTTTAATTGTTCATTTCGGCTTTTTTGGATTCTGTTCTTTACCCTTTAGTTTTAAATGATAAAAAATATGTAAATCTATCAATCCTTTTTAATGAATGCTGTTTGACTAGCAGTTATCAATGGTAACAGCTAAGAGAAGTTTAAAAATATAAGAAAACTATAAATGGACCTGTTTTTCGAGAAACGATCAATTTGATAACCTCTGAAATCCTTGGCCAATGTGTTTTTCGATTTAAAAAATTATTGGCAGTTAGGTCAAAGAGTTACCATCGTTCTGGATTGGCTGGCCCCAGTTAAAGGCGGGTTTAGGAAAGTACGACATCAATTCGAAAAAATATGCACAATATTTACTATTCATAAAGTTGGAATATTAATATTTGTGTTATTCGTGGACCAATTTTAACAAAAACTACTTAAAAATATAGCCATGGTGTTCATTCAGGAAAAATAAGTTGAAGTGTGTAAAAACTACAACCGAAATAGTACTGAAAGTCAAATTCTTTAGTCCCTCCTGTGCATATGAAATTTTTTTTTTAAATTTCAATAAAATTTCTCATCTATGAAGCTTTTCGTAGAACAAAAGTTTTTTGTAATAATAAAACTAAGCTTCTGGGTATTTTTCAGCTAAAAAAAGAATTCTATGTAGAGAGGGTTAATTAATAAATCATGACTTTTTTCAATTTTTGTTATTCAATATAAGCTGACCGAAACACAAAGATAACGCAAAATTTATTGGAAATAATGTACCGGAAAAAATTATATCACTTCCACAAAAATGCAGAAAACAATGAGTTTTTCACTAAATGTACTGCTTTTTACTTGCAGGCTTCCCAACTATTTTTTCTTCCTCCCTATTCTTCTGTCCCAGAGTTCAATTGTGTGGGCGGCACCGGAAATAGGAAGCTATAAATTGTTATTGAAATTCCAAACCAAATTTTGTGTTTTGTCTGTGGGAATCAGAGATTTTCGGCTGGAAATAAGCATACCATACCGTTGATCGCTGAAAAAAATTAACATTTGTTTCTAAACCAAGTACAGTAAGGTAAAAAATTGCGTTGGTACCCGAAAACCACGTAAAAAGCCGCGTTGATTCCCGGAAACTACGTAAAAAATCGTGCTAATTGCAAAAAAAAACTGTAGTTGGAACAGGGAGAACCTGGCATGAAAGAAATGATATGACATTGACAATGACCTGACAATGACATTGAGACCTCAGGCCTGAGACCTGAGACATGAAACATGAAACACGAGAAATTAGACATGAGACATGAGACATGAATGCTGCAGAACAAACCCATTTGATTTTGGATGCCCAAAAATGCTCGAGCGTATTAACAATATTGAACAATTCGTGTTTTTAAGTTCATTGCCGATTGAAAAAAAGTTGAAATTTTTTTTTTATTAGAAACTGTCTTATTCGACAACTGAAGATAAAAAATAAGAGAAATGTAAATTAGAAGATTTCACTGGTAACACCAACTTGTTCGCACTCAAAAAAAAAGCAAAGCTAACTGAAGATTCTCGATCGATGCTATCGATTAGCTAGTAATCAATTGAAAACCCCCAAAAACCAAATTTTCTCGCAACGTGGCTTTATTTTTATTGTAAACAAACCTGCCATCGAAAAAGTTGCCCATCAATTTCCATTATCGCTAATTGATAATGGGGCTCTCGCTCGGGGTGTCTATTAGACGGCGGCAATGAGAGCCGAGCGGCGGGGCAGGGTAGGGCAAAATTAACAACACATAAATTTGCCTTTAACGGCAGCCATTGTTTATTTTCTGTCCATTGCACAAATTTTTCCATCACGCCGCAGCAGCCAGAACCACCAGTTAGCCATAATGGGCATAAATTTCTCCTCGATTCTTTCAATGGAGCTCAGGCACAGTGAAAGAATGGAAACGGATTTTTCTCATATCCGGAACACACGGAGGGAAAAAAAACACTCAATGGAGGACAAAAAAGTTCATTGAAAGGGTGGAAAACAACGGGGAAAAAACGAATAAAATAAACCGTTACCAAGGTCGGGCTTATCGATCGCAATCTGTTTTGTGAGGTAGTAGTTCCATATAAATTTCATGAGTCGCCGAAAGGGTTGTTTCAGGTTTTCTGGGAGACCGTTATTTTTTTCCTTTAGACAAAGCTCTTGAAAATTTCCTCAAGACTCATTCCAGCAGATCAGAATGAATGTAAATAAAAACCACCGCCATTAGTCTTTAGCTGGGGTGGTTGGTTTGAAGGAAAAAAAATTCGTAGGAAATCAGAAGAAACCAAAGAAAAATTGTACAGATTGCTATTTTTTCTCAAGAACTTATAAAATGGCTTTTAACTTGATTTTCAAAAAGGGCAATATTAAAAGCTTTCCTAGCAGTTTAAATAAAAATATTAAAGTGTATATAGCACACAATCGACCACCTTCAAAACAAAACTATTCGATTGCGGTTAAGTTTCGTAAAGTTTTTCCATTCACTTCTTACAAGTTTTCTTTCACTGGTGTGCGCAAAGCATGATGGACGGCAGGAGCAGAAGCAGCAAAAAAAAGGACCAACCAATCGCATCGAGACTGAACTGGATCATTGCTGCAGTTTCCGACTAACTGGGGTGTTTTTATTTCGAGCAAAAACTCTCTGATGCCCACAGACGAAACACAAAAATTGGTTTGGAATTTCAATAACAATTTATAGCTTCCTATTTCCGGTGCCGCCCACACAATTGAACTCTGGGACAGAATAATAGGGAGGAACGAAAAAAATAGTTGGGAAGCCTGCAAGTAAAAAGCAGTATATTTAGTGAATAACTCATTGTTTTCACCATTTTTGTGGAAGTGATATCACTTTTTTCCGGTACATTATTTCCAATAAATTTTGCGAGAGCTTTGTGTTTCGGTCAGCTTATATTCAATAAAAAAAAATTGAAAAAAGTCTTGATTTATTAATTAAGAATAGAATCCAAAAATCGGATCGGTTCAATTAAAAAAAGGAAAAAAATATAAAAAATTTAAAATATAAAAAACTATCGGTTTAAAATACAAAATAACTAGTTGTTAATTATATCTAAACCGGAAAAAATATCCAAAATAAAAAAAAACACTTTCCAATCGACTTTTTCTTTCGTATCATTGCATTGTTGACATTTGTTGTCATATTGTATCATTTTAATGTTAAATTTAATTGAAATTATGTGTCCATTAGGCTTCATTTGGTTCAAAATTTTCAGATCCGCACTTACTACCAAACAACACACTACACACTACACACTGGATCTATTTTTGTTTAAAATTTTGTAATCCAAATCAGTGTTTTTCTGGAGTGTTTACAAAATATAGGGGAATTAGGACATTTTCACTAAAGGAATGTATATTTTCCATAGATATAGTTTGTTTAGGATGGGACACATATTTTTTCCCCATTGTGCAACGCAATGATTTCATGATTTTCAAAATTTTGTCTTTTTCAATCAATCTGCTAACATTTTTGTCAAATTACGAGCTTACGAGCTCTAGACTAGAACTAGCAAATATAAGTTGTTGGAGGTTATGTTTTAATAGTCATAGCTAGGCAACATTTTTAGCTTATCGGAGAAAAATTTCGAGACATTTAAGCGATCAAGACTCAGTTTTTCGTTTATTAAAAATTAAAAACTCTGGTAAGCGCTTTGACTTCCCTGATGACCCTTAACCGTGGTTGTCAATCATGTGCTCCACTCCAATGTATGATTCGAACTTTGTGGATATTTTTGACAGCGTTTGCATACTTTTACACCACTCACGCACAGACAATTTGTGAATAATCAACGGTTTTTCCAGTTATCGATTTGATAATGATGGATTTTGAAGGAAACTGTGCCAAACAATTTTTTCTTTTTCTCATGAATCGTTAATATCTCGAAAACGAGTAAATTTTAAAATAAAAAAATAGGTCGAGTTGTGCTTTGAATAGCTCGGATTTGACATTGAAAAATTTTCAAAATGTGCTTGAAGTGTCAAAATTTCTACCACTTGCTTTTAACACGAGTGAAAATGCTCTAAATGAGCTAAGCTTTAGTACACTGTAAAGCAGTTGTTTTCAAACTTTTTTTCACTCACCGCCCCTTTTGAAGGATTTTCGAGCTCAACGCCCCCTGAACGATTTTTTAATCATAAAAACAAAATGATGATTTTGATAGTTGAAAAACCATGAGCTTTTGGCATTATTTTGTTGTAAGTTGTAAATTTTCTTAATTATATATATGAAACATACAATCTTAAAATGGCTCCTATTCAAAGTTAGGAAACATTTACGGTTTTACTTCTAAATAATTCATGATAATTGAATTTTGACAATTTATGTTAATAAACGAATAATTTCAAAATTTTTCAATGACAAATAGCACTACTAAATTTTTGAATCGATTGAATTAAAAACAAGACAGAACTTAAAATAAAAGTTCTCTGGGCTTAAAAATCAGAATTCTGTGATTCTGCTGAGAAATCTATGACAGAATCACAGATATTACTCATTTACACAGGCTTCTTTTGAAGTACAAATAACCCAAAAAATATAACCATTTTTCCCATTTAGGACCTTTTTTGGCATTCGGATCCGAATTACGAAATTCGTCCATCGATCGTAACAAAATCTGTGGCAATAAAAAATCAGTTAGTGTTCATGAAACAGAGACAAAACCTTGCTTTGCAGCTCCGTGAAATTAATGAAGTTTCTGTCTTAAACCTGTCTGTAATTTGAAGTTTAGTTTTTAAACGTAATTGTTTGACATTGAACTTACTCGTTGTTTTTTCTAAATTATTTGTGTAAATAAGAACTTCAACACATTGCGGACCATATACGATATATCACGTTTTTTTATCTTGAAGCTAGTGTGATACTCTAAGAGATATAACTGAAATATTCTGAAGTGAATAATTGAACATTATTCTACAAAATTGAACACGAAAATTTCAGTAACTCAAAGTAAATTAATTTGTAGGATTTCGTCCAGTGGTTTCTGAGATATAGGATGCCAAATTTTGTTCCCGGTTCTTAATGTGTTAATATGACCTCATCGCCCCCCTTCTAACGCCCCCCAAATTTAAGTGATGAGCTCATCGCCCCCCTGAAAGCTTTCAACGCCCCCAGGCGGAGGTAGGAACCACTTTGAAAACTACTGCTATAAAGTAATCGTAAATCGTGCACAGTTCAACCAAATTTAAGCTGCGTATTGTTGTTCACATCTAAGTGAAGTAAGCATTGTCATTTTTTGCGAAGATCTCTAAAAATGTGTGGCCTTACTCCCGAGGAAAGAAAACGGATAGTGTGTTACATTTGATTTTTTTTTTTGAGTTTTTTTGACTTTTTTTTTTTTTTCGATTATAGTCGTTTTACCATCTTTATGGCATTCGCGACTTTATCAACGTTACAGTTGGCGGATTGTTATTGAAAAACTTATCCGGTACAACTGTGTTCGATGTTTACTCTTGGGCTCGAACTCGCGGACATCGGCTCAGGAGACAACAGACTTGCCAACTGAGCTATATCACAAGCCCAGTTTTTTTTGACTGTAATTCGATATGATTTGTGCAAAATTGGTAACATTTTTGTTAGAAAAAACCCAACTCTTCATTATGTAACCGAAAAACGTGAACCGTGGCAACGTGAACCAAAAAATGACAACATCAAATAAAAAGAAAAAAAAACGAGGGAAAAGTGTGCGTCACCGGAGCAGAGGTGCCAGGTGTCCTGATTCATCAGGATTCGTCCTGATTTTCGAGAGACCGTCCTGATTTTTCAAAAACTCTTGAGTTGTCCTGATTTTTAAAAATTGGTTTCTAAAATGTCCTGAATTATCCTGATGTTCATAAAAACTTCTCAAATATAATCAAATTAGTAGGGTAAAATACCTAGATTTCGACAGTTTTTGCTTGTTTTCTCAGAAAAACCATGTAAATAAATCATTTAACTTAAGTTTTCCATTTCAAATATGATTGGTTATCTGAATCAAACTTGTTTCTTCATTCTCTATCCTTTTTATTGATCAAAAGTTTTAAAACAATGTTGTATTATCCTTTTACTAAAACCTCTCGATGATCTAATTTTCGACAACCAATTTTAGTTTTCGACACAAAAAGTTTTAGTTTTCGACAAGCATATTTCCACCTCATTTGTTGGCTCAGGAATATGAATATTTGCGTATTGGATTCGCTTGTCTACTTCACGGCGTTTTTTACACCATGGTAACAGTATAAACATGCACAAATTATGGGTGTCGAAATATAGATTATTAGGTGAATTTTCAGCGCTAGTTTTCGTCAGCTCAGAAAACAGTTGAAATTTCATTAAATGCTAGCAAAAATATAAAATAAATTACCGAAAATATGGATTTCAGAGCCTTATCCATCCATTGATTCCATTTATATTGCGTTTTATCGAATATAAGGTGAGTTTTTTCGTGATTCAAAATCATTCTTATTTGGTCGATGGCATTGAATTTCACAGGTGATTTAGAATGTTACTTTTAAATTATTGATTTACTACTATTCAATTACTTATTTAGAAGATTTTTTCTATTCAACATATACTTAAATGGGAGAGCAAAAATAGAAAAATATAAACATAGATAGCTTGAGCCAACAAATAGAAAGATAAGCCTTTCATCAAAAATTTGTCGAAAACTAGCTCCTGTCAAAATCTAGAGTATCTACCCTAATTAAACTTTGAGAAAATCAACTGAATCTGTTATAAAATAGTTAAACCCATTTAACAAATGGTAATCTTCGGTTTAGATGATATTTATGTCTTATGTTTTTTTTTCGATATGAATTGCAGCCCAGTCAAGAAGCTCCGTACTGCTTTTGCATAAATGATCAAAATACCGGTCAAAGGCGTTTACAGCATCTGCATTGCGCCTTTATTTATGCAATCTAAGCAAAGCTCCTTGTTATTTTTATGAATAAAGAGGTGTCCTGAAAAATCCTGATGTTTAGCTTCGCGTTGTCCTGATTTTTGTCGAAACCACCTGGCACCCCTGCACCGGAGTGCCACGAAGAAAAAAAATGGCGTGAAACGAGTTGAGATTGTTGAGAACGGCTCCTTCCTTTCGAGGCTCGGCTTAGGACTACATTCTTCGGGATTCAATCGTGATTCGTTCGATAAGCAATCGTGGGCCAACCAGTGCTACATATCACGCGATTTTTGCAAGTGATCCGACAAACTTTTTAAGCTAGTTAATTTTGACTCCAACGAATGTCATGAAAGGCGCCCCCTGCCTATTTGGATGGCGTTTATGCCCTGGCCGGCTGGAATCGACCATCACCGCGCAAATTGAGACGCCTGTTTGTGCGTGGAAAGGATAGGCTGCCCTCGAGGTTCAACCGCACGGCCATGTGGGCCTTTTCCGGCCAGGTTGTGACTAGCGAGATTGTGATGGCGTCGGAATCGGGCTTCCCAATCGAGATGCATCGGATCGAGATCGAGAAGTGCGATGAAAGGTACGATCGCGAATGTCGCGGGGATCGATACATTCCATTTCACCGAGCGGCGTATGATCAAAACACCGGTCAAAGCCCAAATGCCCTCCCGGGAGCAGATCAATCAGATGACGTCGTAAATCGACGGGAGCAGCGGCAGGAGAAGCATTTGCGGTGCTAGCCGATGTAGGAGAGAGCAGTATCGATGAAATTTGCTAAGTCTGAAAAAATGATTGTAACGAAGGAGGTTGGGTAATTTGTTGCCAGAAAATTTAAAAAAGGATAAACTTTATTTTACATTTATTTTATATTATGGGCAATCGAAAGTCCAGCTTTTTTATATAACATATGCACAAATGGGGCACTGTGAGTGTTGTTAAATCAGAAAACTAGCTGAGGAAGAAGGTGTGAGCGTCGGAGCAGCTCAAACCGCGTTTGGAAAGTATGGAGAACAAAAAAAATCCCCGAGACGCGGTAGGAAACTTGGCCCTGCTGACCCTACAATGAACAAGAAAATCAAGGATTACTACAAACGACATTCTTCGGCATTTGTTCCGGATGAGGCTAAGAAACTAGGTACCTCATCGACTCAAGTTATGGTTCCTAAAGAGAGAATTGGATTTCAGACTCATCGGAAGCAGAAGCAGCCTTTTTGGTTACCAAGACAGGCTGCATCCGCGAAACCGAGGGCTTGGAAACTTTACGACCAACTTCTGACCAAGAAATCGGGTTGTGTTGTCATGTATGATGAAACCTACATTAAACTCGACTATAAAACTCTGCCTGGACCACAATTTCATACCTCACCGAAGGGAAAGGATGTTCCTGCATCAGTGAAAGCCATACACTGAAAAATTTGGAAAGAAGGTTATGGTGTGGCAAGCCATATGTGAATGCGGTACAACGAATGGAAAAATTTAAATTTAATTCAAACAGCAAAACAATGCATTTTTAAAAAATCATCAAAACTCCATTTTTTTTTTATTTGACCTGAGCTCAAAGTTTTGAGAAAAAAGTGTAAAATACTTGTCTAGAATAATCCTTCTGACACAGATGAAAAAGATTGCCAAGGGATTGATCGATTTTCCACTATAGCAATCTTTCCATTTACTCAACTGTTAAGTTTTGCGTCAAAAGTATAGTTTAAATTGATTCAAATTTCCACCGAGAAATATGAAGCAAAAAGTTACACGCGAACAGCTCCAGATTGATTGAAAAAAAAAAAACAAACGAACAGGGTTAAGTAAACTAAAGTGCCCTCCACGGGAAGAAATGTATGTCAACAGAAGGCTTTCAATTGATGCAGGATCACGTTGCCGCACGTGTAGCGGGGTAAGCTGAGCACTAGATACTGTGCCACAGCACAGTAGCGAGTTCCATCACACTGCCGCCAGTAGGGAAAATTCCGCTGAACGATATTCTAATTCTATTGGAGGTGATGAGCGATGTCAGACGACGGTTGAAGAGTATGAGTCTTGTTTGATAAATTTAAAACGGTTTTTTTTGTTTGACCGGTAAACTACTTTAAAATATTCGTATTAGTTCCTACAAGGGGGTTAGAACTCAAATTATGGCGTCAGAATTAAAATTCCGAATGCATGGTTCCCAGAATTTTTTTATTAGAAATTCTGTCTGGTGCTCAGCGGGTGTCAGATTGCGTTGTTAAAACGTGGACCGCAGAAAAAAAACAAATTTGCAACCAATCGAGTCCTGGGACTACTCGATTTGGCTGATTTGGCGTGAAATTTGTCAAAATTATCTTTCGGAATTCGCTGCCAGCAGTGGTTATCCGAAGCTTTGTTTACTTCCCTTGGCGGGGTAAAAAAAAAACGTTGGAAACCGGTCACGATCGCCCAAAAAACCGCACCATCGACACAAACTCATTCCAATTATCGCCGCTCGAAGCTGCTCGAAGGCTGCCTTCAGCTGGTTCCTCTATCTGTAGCCATTTATTTTTTATTTAAACATTCGTAATGGTTTTTGGCGCAGCCAGACTTGCTGGAGCCCCTCGCTCGCCGGTTTTTCGAGTTGTTTTTTAAGCAGCGAAATCGTGCTTCCATCTTGTGCGCTTCAGAATGGACGAATGGATGGATGGAATTCGAAGGATCCCCGGTGCAGTTTTGCGAAGATTTGAAGAATCTGACTTAGAATCTCTCCTCGATCATTTTGTGTGTTCAGTTGGGAAACCATTCGTCATGCCCTCAAGGATTGTGTGGTCGCGGATTTCTGCAGAACCAGACCAAGAACAAGAACCAGCTCTTGTGGCTGTTTTCAAATAAGATTTTCCTTTCGAATGAATGTGTGATGATGAGGGGGTCCATTTTGCGGATCCTGGTCACGTAGCCGGCATTCGCCTCGTAATAGGGTTTCGGTTGTTTTTGTTTTTTTTTACACTTCCATAACCACCACTGACTGCTGGTTTTCACATTGGTTTTGGCCAAAGGAATTTGCGAGGGAATTCGGTAGCACCATCTGAAGAGATTTTTTCGCTGGTTGTTCACTTTTTTCTACGTTTCTAGGGAGCGTAGTTTTCAATCTGAACCGTGCAAATGTTTCATAAATCTTAAAAGATCGACATTAGATGAAGGGGGCAATGAATTTCCAATTGCTCTCAATCCCCCGTTTAGGGTTCTCGTGATAGGGATTAAGGCTAAATCATCAACACTTTCAGAAGGTCATTTCGATTTGACGAAAAAAAACAACAACATGGAAAACAAGTGCGACGTAGATAAAGAGCATCATATTTCCGAGTGACCTGAATCCAAATCATTTCCAGGAGCTTCATCATAGCTAGAGAGCGTCAAACTTGATTAGTTCAATTCAGCCATTAGTTATTGTTGTGGGACTACACATACTCACGACGATTGTGACATTGGAGTCAGATTTCATTATTAATTAGAACGGCTGCGGATGTTTTGACAAACTCATGCCTACCCGTGCCATTCGAAAGCAGAATTGTTTTGCATTCGTTGTTATGAATAGTTAGATATGTGTTTTGCATCACGAACCGGTTTTATCCGTTGATTGATGCATCGATATTTGATTTGAATAATTTCAATATTTGGAATACATTTGTTTGAAAATCAAACTGAGAGTTTTCTTTAAACAAAATTGTCAAACTTGAATTTAGCAGCCATATTTAAATTGTGCTACCAACATATTTAGAAAAAAAAATTATAAAAAAAATTACAAAACGTATACCTTGGCTCCTTATCCTTTCGAAGGGTTATTATTTAAAGTTAATTTTAAATGTTGCTTTGAATATCTGGTTTGGTTGACATTTGAATTTTTTTTTTCGAGATTATCATTCTTAAACTCAAGTTTTGTTCTACGAAAAACTTTATCGTCAAGGAAACATTTTTAACATTTTTTTTCAGAAAGTTTCATAACCACAGGGGCTTAATTTTCAGTACTTTTTCGGTTGAAGTTTTCACACAACTCAACTTTTTTTTTCCTTAATTCTGAAACATAATTTTTATTTATAAAATTGACTTTATCAACCCTATTCAGTGGTGATTTTCGAAAATCCAATTAATGATTTCACTTAATCAGAAATTGGCATTGAACATTTAAAATACAAAAGCGGTTTAAAACCCCTTTTCCCACATATTTATACGGCTGTAATGACTCCTTTTTTGAAAAAAATATTCATTAAAACTTTTCTTAAGTGTTGAAACTTAGATATTATATTTTTGTCATTTCTTTTTGTTTTGTTTTTTTTTTAAATTTCCCAAACATTTTGTTTTAATCTGAATCATTAAAATTAAATTATTGAGAATCAATAGTTATTTTTCTTTAAAAGATATTTCATTTAATCATTTTTTTTTTATATCCTCTCTTAAAAAAATGCTATTTTTTCTGTTCTTGTTTCCTCTCTTGTTTCTCTCTTTCCGTTTGTATTTCCTCTCTTGACGTTTTCCTTTTCATTCTATTTTCCATTTTCAAATTTCCATTTTCCATTTTTTATTTTAAATTTTCCATTTCCCCTTTTTCCTGTTTCCATTTTCCATTTTCTCTTTTTTCAGTTTCCATTTTCCCTTTTTTCAATTTTCATTTTCCATTTTGGTCCTTGTTCCTTGTTCCATTTTCCATTTTCAACTTAATTTTTTTTCTTTTTCGGTTTTTTTACTATATCCTTTCTACGTTTTTCTTTTTTTTCGTTTTTAATTTTTTTTCTTTTTTATTTTTTATTCCTCTTTAATTTTTTTATCCCTGTTTCATTTTTTTTTCTTTGCTAATTTTTTTTCTTTTTTTAATTTTTATTCTCTTTTTAATTATTTATCCTTTTAATTTTTTTCTCTTTTATTAATTTTTTCTTTTATTATTGTTTTTTTCCTTTCACAATTTTTTTCCTTTTATTTTTTTTTTATTTTATAATTTTTTCCTTTTGTTATTTTTTTAATTTTCCAATTTTTCCCCTTTTCTTTTCTTTTCCTTTTTAGTTTTTTTTCCTTTTTAATTTTTTTTTCCTTTTTAATTTTATTTTGTTTAAATGTTTTTTCTATTACTATATTTTACCATTTTTTAATTTTTTTTCTTTTATTATTTTTTTCCTTTTAAATTTTTTTCCTTTTTAATTTTTTTCCCTTATTATATTTTTTCCTTCTTTATTTTAATTTTTTCCTTTTCTCATTTTTTTTCATTTTCTTTTTTCTTCCTTTTCTTTTTTTTCCATTTTTGTTTTTTTCTTTTTTATTTTTTTTTCTTTTTTATTTATTTTCTTTTTTATTTTCTTCCTTTTTTATTTTTTTTCCTTTTTTTCATTTTTATTTTATTTTTTTTTCGTTTTAATTTTTTTTTCATTTGTATTTAATTTTTTTCCCTTTTCTTTTCCTTTTAAATATTTTTTTTCCTTTTTTATTTTTTTTTATTTTTTTTCTTTTTTGTTCTTTTTCTCTTTTTTTTATGCCTCTTTTATTTTTTTTCCTCTTATATTTTTTTCCTTTTTTTTACTTTATTATTTGTTCTCCTTTTTTATTTTTTTTTCCTTTTTTCCTTTTTATTTTTATTTCCTTTGCTGTTTATTTTTTTTCCTTTTTCGTTAATTTATTTTCTTTTTTTATTTATTTTTTCCTTTTTTATTTATTTATTTTGCCTTTTTCTTAATTTTTTCCCGTTCTTATTTTTTCTTCCATTTTTATTTATTTTTCTTTCTTTTATTTCTTTTTTTTCCTTCTTAATTTTTTTTTCTCTTTCTTTTCTTTTTTTCTTGTTTTTTCTTTTTTTCTTTTTTTTTCCTGTTTAATTTTTCCTTTAATTTTTTTTCCTTTTTTATTTATCTTCTAAATTCCTTCTAATTTTTTTTCCTTTTTCATTTTTTTCCCTTATTAAATTTTTTCCTTTTTTATTTTTATTTTTTTTCCTTTTTTATTTTTTTTTCTTTTTTATTTTTTTTCGTTTTTTATATTTTTTCCTTTTTCAATTTTTTTCCTTTTTTTTCATTTTTATTTAATTTTTTTCTGTTTTTATTTTCTTTTTCAGTTTTATTTAATTTTTTCCCTTTTTTCCTTTTTCATTTTTTTTCCTTTTTTAACTTTTTTCCCTTTTTTTATTTTTTATTCCTCTTTATTTTTTTCTCTTATATTTTTTTCCTTTTTTATTTTTTTTCTCTTTTTTATTTTTTTCCGTTTTTTTCCTTTTTATTTTTTTTTCCTTTGCTGTTTATTTTTTTCCTTTTTTATTAATTTTTTTCCTTTTTTATTTTTTTTTATTTTTCATTCATTTATTTTGCCTTTTTTTCTTATTTTTTTTCTTTTTTTATTTTTTCTTCCTTTTTTATTTATTTTTCTTCCTTTTTTATTTATTTTCTTCCTTTTTTATTTATTTTTCCTTCTTAATTTTTTTTCTTTTTCTTTTTTTTTCTTGTTTTTTCTTTCTTATTTTTTTTTCTTTTGGTTTTTTATTTTTTTTTTCCTGTGTTATTTTTCCTTAATTTTTTTTTTCTTTTTTATTTTTCTTCTAATTTTTCTTCTTTTTTCATTTTTCTTTTATTTAATTTTTTTCCTTTTTTTTAGTAAATTAGTTTTCCTTTTCTATTTGTCTTTGAATTTTTTTCCTTTTAAATTTTTCTTTGATTTTTTCTCTTTTTTATTTTTTTTTATTTTTTTTTCGTTTTTTATTTTTCTTTAATTTTTTTTCCTTTTTGATCTTTCTTTTGATTCTTTTTCTATTTTATTTTTTGTCCTTTCTATTTTCCTTATTGTTTTTATTTCTTTATTTTTTTTTCCTTTTTATTGATTTCCATTTTTTTTTTTTGAATTTTTCTCCTTTTATTTGATTTTTTAATTAAATTTTTCTTTTTTTTTCAATTTTTCTCCTTTTTTTTAAATTTTTCTTTCTTTTCAAATTTTTTATTTTTTTTAAAATTTTTCTTCTTTCTTGAATGTTTTTCCTTTTTTTTATTTTTCTTCTTTGTTTAAATTTTTCTTCTTTGTTTAAATTTTTCTTCTTTGTTTAAATTTTTCCTCTTTTCTTTAATTTTTCTTATTTTATTAAAATTTTCTCCTTTTTATAACTTTTCGTCTTTTTTTCTTCTTCCTTTTTTTTTCTTCATTTGTTTCTTTTTCTATTTTTTTTTCTTTTTTCGGACTTGATTTAGGGGAGCCATAAGGTACTCAAAGTTAAGGGTTCCCTCAAAAATCATTAAAAGAGAAGCTAATGGAAATCGGGAAAATAGAAATTTCAATTTTGATGCCAAATAACATGAAACTTTGAGATCTGATGTTACCTCGAAAAAAATTTTTTTTGCTGAAAATCGATTTTCTTGGAGTCCACCAAATGAATTGAAAATCCAAACAAGGCACAAATGAATTCGTCTTTGATCATTTTCGACGGATCAACCCACGTTTTTGTTTGAAAAAAAAAAAATACATCTAAGGAAAAATTATGTTAGGCCCACATGCTCCACATTCCAGCGAGAACAATATTTAAGAAACCAAACAAGAAGCTCTCCATCAGAGGGTAAGAAATCTCGGAAATCTTATGGTTGTCTTTGGGTCCAGGTTTTTTTTATAATTTAAATTGAAGGCTTGATTTCGTTTTAGAAAGGATGTCATTTTTATAAAATAAAAAATGACCCAAATTTTTCATTTTGCAGATGGCACCATAATCGACGTTTCCATTCAATGTGAATCCATCCATTTTAAGGAAAAAATACATTTTTTTTTTAAATTTTGTCTCAATCTCCTGTTTTTTAAAGAAATCTTATTTTGTTACCCACCCAAAGCTTCCCGGTACAAAACAAACCCTGCCTGGGGTGACATTTTTTTCTTCCCGGGGACGGCGCACCAGAAGGATGATATTCGAAAAATTTCGTTTTTTACCTTGAAAAGCCTTAGGATCCTCCTTGACAAACGAAATCGGAATGAATGGCTCCCTGAAGGTAGCGCGTACCCCCAAAAAAAAAAGGAATTTCTGAGGCAGTTGTTGTGAAAGACACACGCAAGAATATTTCTGGATGGTAAAAATTTGCCATTGTCCCAAAGACATTCTTGGAAGAAAAGGTAGATAAACAACATATCGGTTTTTTTTTGTTTTCTTCTCTTTTTGGAAGAACAATCGTTTGTCAGTCAGTGAAATCCAGAATGTGAAGAAAATTTACCTTGGAGCACAATTCTCCTTTCGGAAAAAGGACAAATTTCATCATCAGACAAAATAGAAACTAACTTGGGGAGTTTTCCCAACCACCAGAGACTAGGGCGAAAGCTTTGCAGCCATAAATATTCAAAATTCTACGCTCATTTGATCTTATCTTTCATCCTAAATGTGCTCCCTTGCTGCATTAATTAGGCAATCTACCGCTTGGTTGGAGCAGATTTTGCCCGGAAAAACTGTTGCCACAAACCCCAAAAATCCAAACCGCACTTCTCTCCACTACACTTCTGTCCACTGGAAAAAGCTGGACCAGGAAATCCGAAAAACAAAACCCAGCTGAAGAAACTAACTAGGAAAATCGCCATGACGCTAGGCACAAAACGTGTCGGAACTAAGCGGCCCACCCACACACCAACATAAAACTGAATTTATGCGATGTCATCCCTTAACTACCGAATGGCGGAATTTTAGGGGCTGCGTCGTCCACGGCCCAGGGAAAAGTGGGATTTGTTTTCGGTCCACCAGCTGATGCGGAACCATTCCAGGTTCCAAAATTTCAAAAACAGAAAAAAACCTGAATGGATTACAGTCACTAAAGCCTATACAGGCGAGGATCCCCCTAAAAGCAGCATGATAAACAAGCAGCCGGAAATTCCCGGCTGCCAGCTTCAGCTAGCAGCAAAACTGCGTATTCATAAAACTATCATAATTGATGGTCCAACCGGGGAACTTCCTCCCTGGGCTTCATGCTCCCTCCATTCTTGGTCCTCCACCGAAATGTCCTCCGAAAAACAACTAAATGCCAACACCAGATACCTTCAACCAGCAGCAGTCCGGTAGTGAAGCACTAAAATCTCGGAGATTGATTTGAGTGATTCAGCCAACAACTGGCTCCCAGCTCCTGCTGCCGTGGGCCGGCTGACAGGCCACTACCTTCTCAACGACCCTGGATAACACCCACCAACCCACCAGCCTCCGGATTCAATCCAATGGATGGTGTTGATGGAGGTGGATCGGTGAGAATTTTACTCCGGAGCACTTTCGAGAGTGTAGCTAGGAGCTTCAATCGACTACGAACTTGAATGTCGACTTTCTTATTGTCGATTATTGATTGTCGATTGTCTAATGTAAATTGATGACTGTCAACACTGTCGACTGTCGACACAGTCGACTGCATTCGTCTATTGTCGATTGTTGATTGTCGATTGTTGATAGTCGATTGTTGATTGTCGATTGTTGATTGTCAATAATCGACGGTTGCGCACTGTCGATTTTCGATTTTCATAGTCAACTGTCGATTCTTGATTGTCGTGAGTCGTTCGTCGACTATTGGTACTGGAATGCCTGTCATCGGTTGTTGATTATTGATTTTCGATTGTCGTTCGTAAATTGTCAATTCTCGGTTGCCGTTAGTCGATTGGCGATTTATTATTGTCGTTTGTCGATTGCGACTGTCGATTTTTTATTGTCGTTTGTCGATTGCCGACTGCCGATTTTCAACTGCCGTTTGTCGATTGCCGACTGTCGATTCGTCGATAATCTTTTGTTGATTATTGATTGTCGATTTGGATTTCCGTTTGTCGATAGTATATTGTTGATTGTTGATTATCGATTGTCATTTGCCAATTGTATCACGGTGTCTCTGGGAGAAAACTTTATTTTTCTAAAATTAGCATCGCATTAGCTTTGGAATGGTGCAAAAATTAGCGATGCTAATTTTCGATAAATAAAATCGTTCCATCAGAGACACCGTGGTATATTTTCGTATGTCGTTTGACGATTGTCGATTTTTGATCATCGATAGTCTATTGTTGATTGTCGATTGTCAATCGTTGACAGTCTATTGTTGATTGTTGATTATTGATTGCCGATTGCCGTTTGTAAACTGTCGTCTGTTTTCAAATGTCAATTTTTTTAGTCGATTATCGATTGTCGATCATCGATCGTCGATAGTCCATTGTCGATTATCCAGTGCTGATTTTCGTTTGTCGATTGTCGATGTTTGAATTGTAAAAAATTTAGTTTTTAGATTATCTATTGTAGATTGTCGGTCGTCGGCTTCTGATAACACACCAGAACCCCATTTTTGGGGCCAATGTTTTCATGACTGATTTTGACGTCCTGAATTTAAATCATAGGTAAAAATTTTCTATCACCTCTTGTTTTGGTCAGTAGGTAATATTATGGCGTGTGAAAATTGGAAAATTGATCATTTTTGAGTTAAATCGATTTTTGAAAACTGATAAACTAGTAAAACTACATACATAAAAACATAAATATTAAAAACTGATTTGGAATCTATTTACTATCCTTGATTCAATCGAGGACTCAGATCTTTTATAGATATATAAGTTCCTGTAATACAACGCTTTGAAAAAAATGAATTTTACAATAATTAAAATTTTGTATCGATAAGATGAAAACTATTTTTGACATAATTTAGGAAAGTGTTTAAATATTCGATATTCAGGATTTAACTTATTTAACAGCTTTGTTGAAGATTGTAAAATAATTTGACTTATGGTTGGAGAAATATGCATGATTCCATTGGCTTAAAATATTGTTCAAAATTTCATCGAAATTCTCATTTTTTGCAGATTTGGGAAAAATTGACAAAAAGAGAACTTCTACAAATTTTCCCTCAAAAGTCAAAATTACTCGCGGTCTTCGGAAAGGTTAATCATTGAATTAAAACCTTTGTTTACAAAATCTTTGTCATGATCTATTGTTTAACCAAAAAGTATACAAATTTATGTAATGCATTTTTATCAATTTTCAAAAGTTGGAATCAACACCCCTCAATTATTCAAAATTAGCTTACATTTAAGACCAAAAAAGAGAATTTTCGTTTTTACGCTTGCCGCGAATATGCTGTTCTTGGAAGCATAATTCAAATGATTTCAAATAAAAAAATAAAACTCTTCTCTTCAACATTGAGCACAGCACTTTCGATAACTGGAAGATGCTCAATTTGAAAAATTTGATCAGGCGAATTTTGAGATAAAGAAAGTCGTTTTTCGGCTTCGATTTATTTGTGGTTGTTGATGTGTTAAACTTTTTGCACCTCGGAAAAATGTAAATTCGGTTGCCTTGTGGAATCAACCATCGATTGTCAATTGTCAATTTACAATTGGCGGTTGTGAATCGCATGATTGATTCAAACGTGATTAGCAATTGACGATCGTATATTATGAGAAGAGACAACATTGTCAACATTGTTGAAACTGTCAAAATATTTGTAATGTTTTGTTTTTGAACATTTTCTGTTATTTTGCGATTTTTAAACGTTATTTTTTTATTTTTTTAAATTTTTTGATGATTTTGGTTTTTTTTTTTCAAGATAAGATTTTTTCTGGTGATTCTCAACCTTTGGTTGAAAAATTTTCACATCAATTTTGTTTATTTTTCAAAATCTTTTCCTAACTTTAATGACATTTAAGATTAATTCCTGATAATATTTTTATACATATTTGGATAATTTTCAAGACTATGTAGTTATAGTTTTTTCTTGATTATTTTTTAACAGTTTTTCACCAATATTGATAACTTTACAATAATCTCAAATCTATTTGAGATCATGTTCCATAGAGCTTTTGATCATTATGTTGAGCCATTTGTTAGATCTTTCAAACAAAATGTACGATCTTATTGTGTACGAAAAAATAACAAAATTTGAATTAAAATTTTTAATCATTTTCTTTATATTTTTAGGCTCATTCTTCCTAGCAAATGACAAAAATTACAAAAATGACAAAAATGACAAAAATGACAAAAATGACAAAAATGACAAAAATGACAAAAATGACAAAAATGACAAAAATGACAAAAATGACAAAAATGACAAAAATGACAAAAATGACAAAAATGACAAAATGACAAAATGAAAAAATGACAAAAATGACAAAAATGACAAAAATGAAAAAATGACAGTAATGAAAAAAATGACAAAAATGACAAAACTGACAAAAATAACAAAAATGACAAAAATGACAAAAATAACAAAAATGACAAAATGACAAAATGACAAAATGACAAAATGAAAAAAATGACAAAAATGACAAAAGACAAAAATGACAAAAATGACAAAAATGACAAAAAAGACAAAAATGACAAAAATGACAAAAATGACAAAAATGACAAAAATGACAAAAACGACAAAAATGACATAAATGACAAAAATGACAAAAATGACAAAAATGACAAAAATGACAAAAATGACAAAAATGACAAAAATGACAAAAATGACAAAAATGACAAAAATGACAAAAATGACAAAAATGACAAAAATGACAAAAATGAAAAAATGACAGAAATGACATAAATGGTAAAAATGACAAAAATAACAAAAATGACAAAAAATGACAAAAATGACAAAAATGACAAAAATGACAAATATGACAAAAATGACAAATATGACAAAAATGACAAAAATGACAACCAAAAATGACAAAAATGACAAAAATGACAAAAATGACAGAAATGACATAAATGGTAAAAATGACAAAAATGACAAAAATGACAAAAATGACAAAAATGACAAAAATGACAAAAATGACAACCAAAAATGACAAAAATGACAAAAATGACAAAAATGACAAAAATGACAAAAATGACAAAAATGACAAAAATGACAAAAATGACAAAAATGACAAAATTGACAAAAATGACAAAAATGACAAAAATGACAAAAATGACAAAAATGACAAAAATGGCAAAAATGACAAAAATGACAAAAATGACAAAAATGACAAAAATGACAAAAATGACAAAAATGACAAAAATGACAAAAATGACAAAAATGACAAAAATGACAAAAATGACAAAAATGACAAAAATGACAAAAATGACAAAAATGACAAAAATGACAAAAATGACAAAAATGACAAAAATGACAAAAATGACAAAAATGACAAAAATGACAAAAATGACAAAAATGACAAAAATGACAAAAATGACAAAAATGACAAGAATGACAAAAATGACAAAAATGACAAAAATGACAAAAATGACAAAAATGACAAAAATGACAAAAATGACAAAAATGACAAAAATGACAAAAATGACAAAAATGACAAAAATGACAAAAATGACAAAAATGACAAAAAAACCAAAATAACAAAAATGATAAAAATGACAAAAATGACAAAAAGGACAAAAATGACAAAAATGACAAAAATGACAAAAAAAAAAAACAAAAATAACAAACATGACAAAAATAACAAAAATGACAAAAATGATAAATATGTCAAAAATGACAAAAATGACAAAAATGACAAAAATGACAAAAATGACAAAAATGACAAAATTGGCAAAAATGACAAAAATGACAAAAAAGACAAAAATGACAAAAATAACATAAATGACAAAAATGACAAAAATGACAAAAAAAACCAAAATAACAAAAATGATAAAAATGACAAAAATGACAAAAATGACAAAAAAAATAACAAAAATAACAAACATGACAAAAATGACAAAAATGATAAGTGTTACAAAAATGCCAAAAATGACAAAAATGACAAAAATGACAAATGAGACAAAAATGACAAATATTTCGAAAATTACAAAAATTACAAAAATGGCAAAAATGACAAAAATGACAAAAATGAAAAAAATGACAAAAATGACAAAAATGGCAAAAATGGCAAAAATGACAAAAATGACAAAAATGACAAAAAATGACAAAAATGACAAATATTGCGAAAATTACAAAAATGACAAAAATGACAAAAATGACAAAAATGACAAAAATGACAAAAATGACAAAAATGACATAAATGGTAAAAATGACAAAAATGACAAAAATGACAAAAATGACAAAAATGACAAAAATGACAAAAATGACAAAAATGACAAAAATGACAAAAATGACAAAAATGACAAAAATGACAAAAATGACAAAAATGACAAAAATGACAAAAATGACAAAAAAAAAATAACAAAAATAACAAACATGACAAAAATGACAAAAATGATGAATATTACAAAAATGCCAAAAATGACAAAAATGACAAAAATTACAAAAATGACAAAAATGGCAAAAATGACAAAAATGACAAAAATGAAAAAAATGACAAAAATGACAAAAATGACAAAAATGGCAACAATGTCAAAAATGACAAAAATGACAAAAATGACAAAAATGACAAAAATGACAAAAATGACAAAAATGACAAAATTGAAAACATTGACAAAAATGACATTTTTGTAATTTTCGTCATATTTCCCATATTGGTCATTATGGAAATTTTTGTCAATTTTGTGATATTTGTGATTTTTGTCATTTTTGTAATTTTTGTTATTTGTGTCATTTTAGTCATTTCAGTCATTTTTGTCATATTTGTCATTTTTGTCATTTTTGTCATTTTTGCCATTTTTACCATTTTTGTAATTTTTGTAATTTTTGTATTTTTTGTAATTTTTGTAATTTTTGTCATTTTTGTCATTTGTGTCATTTTTGTCATTTTTGTCATTTTTGTCATTTTTGTCATTTTTGTCATTTTTGTCATTTTTGTCATTTTTGTCATTTTTGTCATTTTTGTCATTTTTGTCATTTTTGTCATTTTTGTCATTTTTGTCATTTTTGTCATTTTTGTCATTTTTGTCATTTTTGTCATTTTTGTCATTTTTGTCATTTTTGTCATTTTTGTCATTTTTGTCATTTTTGTCATTTTTGTCATTTTTGTCATTTTTGTCATTTTTGTCATTTTTGTCATTTTTGTCATTTTTGTCATTTTTGTCATTTTTGTCATTTTTGTCATTTTTGTCATTTTTGTCATTTTTGTCATTTTTGTCATTTTTGTCATTTTTGTCATTTTTGTCATTTTTGTCATTTTTGTCATTTTTGTCATTTTTGTCATTTTTGTCATTTTTGTCATTTTTGTCATTTTTGTCATTTTTGTCATTTTTGTCATTTTTGTCATTTTTGTCATTTTTGTCATTTTTGTCATTTTTGTCATTTTTGTCATTTTTGTCATTTTTGTCATTTTTGTCATTTTTGTCATTTTTGTCATTTTTGTCATTTTTGTCATTTTTGTCATTTTTGTCATTTTTGTCATTTTTGTCATTTTTGTCATTTTTGTCATTTTTGTCATTTTTGTCATTTTTGTCATTTTTGTCATTTTTGTCATTTTTGTCATTTTTGTCATTTTTGTCATTTTTGTCATTTTTGTCATTTTTGTCATTTTTGTCATTTTTGTCATTTTTGTCATTTTTGTCATTTTTGTCATTTTTGTCATTTTTGTCATTTTTGTCATTTTTGTCATTCTTGTCATTTTTGTCATTTTTGTTATTTTTTTGTCATTTTGTTGTCATTTTTATCGTTTTTTTCATTTTTGTCATTTTTGTCATTTTAGACCTTTTTGTCATTTTTGTCATTTTTGTTATTTTTGTCATTTATGGCGTTTATGTCATTTTTGTCAGTTTTGTCAGCTGAATTTATTTTATTTGTGCCTTATGTTTACAATTTTTTTTCTATTTTTATCACTACGGTTTTTTATTCTTATTTTTATGACTTTCTATCAATTATTCATCAATTTTGTCATTAAGAATTTATTTTAGAGTTTTTAATCAGTTCTAAGAATTATGCATGATTTTTATCCTAGTTACTGCACCCAACGTTTATAAAACGTGCTTCTCCAGTAGAAACATTTTCCCAGCTTTTCCAAAAGAGCGACGACGACGACACGGCGAGCAACGAGCTACAGTAACAGCTTATCTCAAATCCGATTACGGACACTGATTTCGGAGGTTTTATAATCTAATAAATTTCGATCTCATTCGGACATGGACTAGCTGGCAGGTTTCCTTACCCCCAAAGCGCCCATTTCGACTGGTCATCCGGAACAAGCACCAAAAAAAAGGAGGAAGGGGTAGCACAGTACGGGACATTTGTTTTATGATCCTCTATGAATCTATTGTTTTCCACAACTAGCCAACCGAATCTCGGACTCCCTTCAACTACTTCCGGTACCTCTCTGGTCAGATTGACAAACACCCTGATCCAGGCAAAGGATTCCGGTTCGATTTTATGACATCTGATTTGATGGAATTACAATTCGAAAAGAGGGGCTCCTCAATGGTGCTGCTGCTGATTGGGGATGAATTGTGGCTTGGGCAATTGTGTGGCCGTTTTAAGGACGAATTTCTGTGGCAATAAATCGGCATTAACTGCCGATTGCAACCGAATTGAGCCGATTGAGGAGGGTTTATTTTTGTAAAGTAGTTGGTTATTAAAACCCAGATTCTTTATAGTGCATTTCAATTACCTTATGGAAAAGTTTTAAAGGATTACCTTCCAACATCTCGAAATTTTTATTGTTCACAGTAGGGGGACTTACCTGAAATAAAAAGAAGAAGATTTATTAATAAAACAAGAAAAAAAAGTTTATTTGTTTGTAATTTTTCAAAGGGTGTACGTTTAATTTTCAATTAGTTTCGCAATGCATCTATTTATTAAATTTCATAAGACCTTCCTAAAAATGTTTAAGGTGTGAAGTCAAAGTCCCTCGATCAATTTTCAAAGTTTATTTTTCGAAAGGCCGAAACCCAAACGCACTTCCCAAATCAATGTTTATCATCTACCCACAGAACCCATCCTTCAGTTCAGAGTATCAGTTTCAATAAAAATATTGAGAAAAAAAAACCCGTTATATGTAACCAAATTTCGGTCACCAGAAAATTGATATTTCTATCCTTCCAGGGTCTGCGGCCGGAAAAGGCGAAAAATCTCCTTTTAGAAAACCTCCACAAACATCACTTTTCAAGGGAAAAAATGTCAAACGAGTAAGATAGAAAAAAAATCTCCCCGGAAATGCAAAAATCGTCCCCTGGTCCTGAACAAACAGCAATACCCACGCACCCGAATTTCCAGATCGTTTATCTCCAATGGCGATATTCGCTTTTTATTCTCGAGGCTGTTACCGAACCCCTCAAATTTGGTTCGTCGTGGGGGAGCCAGAGTAAATTCTTTAAAATAAAGATGTTTCCAAGAAGCTATTTGTGCCGGAAGAGTTAAACTCTAGCCCGCCTTTTTTCCCCTCACTGAAATATTAATCCGATATCCATCAGTTAATAAACTTGGGCACTTCCTTCTTCCGTTAGCCTCAAACTTCTTGGAGTGAAGTGGATAGTAGATACAATACATTCGGATGAAAAGTCCATTTCTCGTGCTAAGAATCCATTATGCAGCGGCATCTTAAGAGCTAGCGCAGTAAAAGATGAAAAATCGATAGAGAAAATTCCGTTGAAAATGGGAACAAGTTAAAGGCTTACAGTAGAAAATTCATGAGAATTTAGTCAATTTTTTGCTAGGATTTCTAGAAATTTCTAGAAATCCATTAAATGAAGAGTATTTCATATTCAAAACAATGGAACGCCCTTCATTTTTGTCATATTTTGTAATTTTTGTAATTTTTGTAATTTTTGTAATTTTTGTAATTTTTGTCATTTTTGTAATTTTTGTCATTTTTGTCATTTTTGTCATTTTTGTCATTTTTGTCATTTTTGTCATTTTTGTCATTTTTGTCATTTTTGTCATTTTTGTCATTTTTGTCATTTTTGTCATTTTTGTCATTTTTGTCATTTTTGTCATTTTTGTCATTTTTTGTCATTTTTTGTAATTTTCGTCATTTTTGTCATTTTTGTCATTTTTGTAATTTTTTGTCATTTTTTGTAATTTTGGTCATTTTTGTCATTTTTGTCATTTTTGTCTTTTTTGTCATTTTTGTCATTTTTGTCATTTTTGTCATTTTTGTCATTTTTGTCATTTTTGTCATTTTTGTCATTTTTGTCATTTTTGTCATTTTTGTCATTTTTGTCATTTTTGTCATTTTTGTCATTTTTGTCATTTTTGTCATTTTTGTCATTTTTGTCATTTTTGTCATTTTTGTCATTTTTGTCATTTTTGTCATTTTTGTCATTTTTGTCATTTTTGTCATTTTTGTCATTTTTGTCATTTTTGTCGTTTTTGTCATTTTTGTCGTTTTTGTCATTTTTGTCGTTTTTGTCATTTTTGTCATTTTTGTCATTTTTGTCATTTTTGTTATTTTTGTCATTTTTGTCATTTTTGTCATTTTTGTCATTTTTGTCATTTTTGTCATTTTTGTCATTTTTGTCATTTCTGTCATTTTTGTCATTTTTGTCATTTTTGTCATTTTTGTCATTTTTGTCATTTTTGTCATTTTTGTCATTTTTGTCATTTTTGTCATTTTTGTCATTTTTGTCATTTTTGTCATTTTTGTCATTTTTGTCATTTTTGTCATTTTTGTCATTTTTGTAATTTTTGTAATTTTTGTAGATTTTGTAATTTTTGTAATTTTTGTAATTTTTGTCATTTTTGTCATTGTTGTCATTTTTGTCATTTTTCTCAATTTTTCTCATTTTTGACCCAATTTTATCTTATTTGGTCTTAACTTCGTTTTCATTTCGATTAAGTTTTGTCTCAATTATGTTAATTTTTTTTTTAATTTCGTATCGATTTTTATTCAATTTTGTCCTTATTTTGCTCAATTTTACTGAGTGTTTTCTTAATTTCGTCACAATTTTTTTACATGATTTTCGCTCGATTTGGTTTTGTTTTTTTTTTTAATTTTTCTGAGTTTAGTTTAGCTTTGCTTCATTTTGTCTCAGTTTTGTCTAAATTTTGTTTGGTAGTGTTTCAGTTTGGTTTTACATGTGTCTCAAATTTTGTCCCTATTTGGTCTCAATTTAGTATAACTTCTACCTTTTTCCACTGTGTAAATTACTTCCCATTTTTGCCATTAGTCTTGAAGGTAGATGATGCAAGTAGTTTGTCGTTATTTTCAGCAGAGTAAATCTCGCCGTAAGAAACTTCCAACAATTTGTAAGTCCAACGCGATAAAGCGTAACCATGGGGATGAACAGCTTTCAGACACAAGTTTGCTGTTATTTACATTTTGCCATCTGATGGGATGAAGTTTCTTTCGCTTTTTTTTTTCGTAGCTGTTGATGTTGTTCGCCTGCATTTTCCGCCTGTTGAACTTCCGCTCCAGAGGGAAAACCAGGGAAAAAGCTCGCCCTTCTGTAGGGATTCGAGAAGAAAAAATCTCTGATGCAACCATCGTCCCTTTTCGAAGACTTATGTGTCCATTGTTTCGTAAGATTCAGATCCTGGACGAAGTAGAAGGGACTTTTTGATGTAAGTAGTAAGGGTTTTCTGCTATTTTTTCGTTTAGTTTTAATCGGTTTGTCCCTTATTTTGTATCTCTCTCTGTCTGTACACAAACACAAACACAATGTATTATTGCGTTTCTCGGGTCCAGCAACAACAAAAGCTACATTTGATTTGCTTTATACTTTACTTTGCTTTGGCGCGTAGCTCAGGGCAACAGATTGTTAGCAGCAGCGTGGCACAATCTCTAGATTGCAAAGATTGAAGTTTGCTAAACGACATCTGCAAACATTATCATTAGATTTATTTTTTGTTGCGAAATCGGATTACTTTCCGCTTTCCGGCTGGTAGACTGGGTACCGAGTCCAAATCCTGGAGCGATTGTCGTTTCCCGGAGGAAGCTTCCAATGGCAAACATAATTGCAAAAATAAGAATTTAACGCAGAGGATCTTTGTTTGAAGACGGAAAACTTAAAACTCGTTTGAATCTTCCTTTGAGAGTTTTTTTTTAATTATTTCAGTTTCTAAGAAACCTAAATATATCGTGCAACATTGTTCAAACACTCTCTTCAGAGCCATGTTAAGCTGCTTTAATCCGCGAGTAATGCTAATGTAACGATTTTCTTTATTCTGCCGCTGTCAAGTTTAATAGAAACATCAGCATAAGGCAGACAATCTTGCTGCTTAGGTTCCAAGTATTTAGTCATCGGCGTCGTCGTCGTCGTCCTCGTGTAGGGAGGGCTAAAATCACATAAATTCCACCACAGTGACTGCGTGGGTGGGTGAGTAAGTGGGTGGTATCCTAGACGAATGGCTGCTGGAGCTGCTACTGGCGGCCAAGAAAAATGATAAACCGTAGACGAAGATGACAAATATGTTTGAGAAGAAGCATTGCGCGAAAGATGGCGTTAGTAGAATAAATGTCCGCAAACTGCATCGTCTTTTGCTTTTCCCCCGAGGAACCGTGGGCGAGTTGTTTCGTTCAATTTTCTAACTGAATAATGTTACGTTTTTCCTTACTTTTAAATTGTCAGATGCAGAGAAATTTTCGCAACTGGGACGATTGTTGTAATTGTTCGAAACGAAAAACCAGGAGAGGGGAAACAGTAATTCTATGCAGGTCCAACATTGTTTGCATTTTTGTGTGATGCGATCCTTCTAGTTTTTTTTAACTGGCAGAAAAACTTGTCTCGAGAGATGCTTGTTCCAGACAGGTCAATGGAGTTTCGAGATCATCTACACTCGCTTTTTGAAGGATTTTTATTGCAACATTTTACACAGAATTGAAATATTTTAGCCCGAAAACTTTGCTGCCATTTGATTCGTTTCCAGTACATAAATCCGGCGATAAAATAAAAAATTGTCAATGCGTATAATTTTTTCATTTAGTATGCTTGGAGAATTTTATGATCATTCAAAACACTAATACCCAAACTTCAAAGGAACAGAAAATTTGGCTTCCAAGAGCTAAGTTAGAACTGTCTTCCAAGGGCGATATTAGAACTATTACCTACCAGATTATCTCGCTTTACCACCTACATGGTTCATGACTCACGGTATTCACAAAATTCTTTATCGTCAGCTGAATTTGATGAGCGGGCCTTTCATGTTCTGATCTGCTCGAAAAAAGTGTCCATTGGAGTTTTTCTTTCTTTTCACACACGTCAAAATAACTGAAATCATTATTCTTTTTTCAAATTCTTTTATTTACGTAAAAAAATATATTTAACACTCATCCGCATTAGAGTGTCATTTTGACACTATTTCAAGTTTGAATGCTTGTAACTTTTTTCAGAAGCTTCAAAAAACAAAAATTTCTTCGGGGACCCTAAATGAATTCAAAAGTTCTTCAATTTTGCATCTTTACTTTATTTATGGACGAACCCTGGAAGCCTGGACAAAAAAACTCCCTTTTCCGACTTAGAGTGTCATTTTGACACTCCAAAAGTAAAATCCATTTAAGTCGTTTGAATGATTATGAACTTCATATAAAATTTATATCAAAAGAAACCTTGTAATGTCAGTAAAATATGTTTAGAACATTATACATAGCTAAAGCTTCTAGTTTTCTCGTTATTTAGCATGAAAGAAAAAAAAATACGATAAACATGCCTCAGGAAAACTGCTGTAGTTCATATATTACGCGTCCAAAAAAATATTTGCCTTATGCATATGAAAGCTGAAGTTAATGTCTACATCATGAAACAAAGAAATATTTTTTTAAATTTTTTTTGATGAAATGGTCACAAAATGTTCAAAAAAGTGGTCTGAAAACCCTACTTTTCATTCGATTGCTAGTAAATACTGTTTGAGCGATGGTAGAGTGTTTTAAAAAATATGACTACAAACTTTACTAAAATTCTAACATTTTGCTGTCTTTAGATTTTCGATGCAACAAAAATTGAATTTACTGGATTTTTTCAAAGTTGACTACTTTGCGCGATTTTTTCACCAATTTGAATTTTATCTGTTTTTGTGGTCCACCGTCAGGTTGTACCCGGATTTTCAGTGCTTTCTCGCCGTTTGAAGCAATCAAAACTATATCCATTGAAAATGGAATTTAATCTACATTCTAGTGAGGTGCAACAATTTACGCTGTGAGATTTCACAAAAATATGAAAATTATAAACATAAAATCATTCCTGAATTTCTAGAACCACAAGCAGCGCGTCCAGCAAAACGTGTTTGTTTGCTCTCCGAGTAGGTACGGTGGGTGGTGATTCGAGCAGAGAGCGAAGCCGACAGACGAAATAATGATGCGTGTCGAGACTAGCAAACGAGAACTACTGTCAATAGAAAATTTCCAACCGAGAAACGTACGACCCGCATCATTATTTCGTCTGTCGGCTTCGCTCTCTGCTCGAATCACCACCCACCGTACCTACTCGGAGAGCAAACAAACACGTTTTGCTGGACGCGCTGCTTGTGGTTCTAGAAATTCAGGAATGATTTTACGTTTATAATTTTCATAATTTTGTGAAATCTCACAGCTTGATTTTTTGCACCTCACTAGAATGTAGATTAAATTCCCTTTTCAATAGATATAGTTTTGATTGCTCCAAACGGCGAGTAAGCACTGAAAATCCGGGTACAACCTGACGGTGGACCACAAAAACAGATGAAATTTCAATTAGTTAAAAAATCGCGCAAAGTAGTCAACTTTGAAAAATTCCAGTAAATTCATTTTTTGTTGCATCGAAAATCTAAAGACAGCAAAATGTTAGAATTTTAGTAAAGTTTGTAGTCATATTTTTTAAAAAACTCTACCATCGCTCAAACAGTATTTACAAGCAATCGAATGAAAAGTAGGTTTTTCAGACCACTTTTTTGAATTTTTTGTGACCATTTCATCAAAAAAAAATTAAAAAATATTTCTTTGTTCCGTGATGTAGACATTAACTTCAGCTTTCATATGCATAAGGCAAATATTTTTTTGGACGTGTAATATATGAACTACAGCAGTTTTCCTGAGGCATGTTTTTTCGGATTTTTTTTCTTTCATGCTAAATAACGAGAAAACTAGAAGCTTTAGCTATGTATAATGTTCCAAACATATTTTACTGACATTACAAGGTTTCTAGTGATATAAGTTATTTTGTAATCGGTTAGATATGAAAAGAGTTATGACGATTTTAGCTTGGAGTGTCAAATTGACACTCCTAGTGCTGATTAGGGTAATGAAATCTAATGCGGATGAGGGTTAAGGTACACCGGGGCAAGTGCAAACGGATCTCGCCATAGTTAAACTTTCACATGTGCTATAAAAATATGTATATCTTCAAAAATTATCAATTATCGTTCGTTGCATCACTGAAATAGTTCTCAACAAAGTCCCGTTGAAAGTGAAAAATTTAAAAATGTTGGTGCAAAGCAACGGTACTTTTGTGAAGAAAATTTTAAGTTTACTTTTACGCAGTACTTTTTCCGAAGTAATTCACACATGCGTCAGTGTATCGCTCTTGAAATGAATTAAAAACATGATATATCAACTTTTAATTATATACTTGCTGTTTTCCTGCAGTTTTAATTACTTTTTGGGACTCCATTGACGCTGACAGCTGTTTTAAACAAAATACCTGATTTACCAAGGCATTACCAAATTTTTAATATCCGTTTCGGATACCAAACTTTGGATACCGCTTCTGATCATTCTAATACTTGTGTTGTGGGGAATATTTTTTTAATTTTTTTTTGTAACAGAAAAAAGTTGAACGTTTGCACTTACCCCGGTGTTCCTTAGTAGGTATAATTTTATAGTATTTGTTTTGTTGTTCATTGCTCAGTTAATTTTTAATTGAAACTTTTTGAACATAAATATTTTTTAATGCTTATCTTGATGTATATGTTTTGTAATTCCTTTTATTTTTCTTATAATTTATATTTATTATTTTTTTTTAATTTTTGATTTTTTTGTGTTTTTCGATTTAAAAATAGTTTTTTTTTTGGTTTTTTTAAAGATTTTTTGATAAACCAAAATTTTTGTTTATTTATTTTTTTAATATTTTCTTAGAATTTGCATTTTTAATTATTCTATGCGGTTTATTGCATTATTTTTAATATAATTTTGCAATTTTGATTATTTTCATAATGATTTGTTTATAAAATACACATTTTTTAATATTTTTTTTAATATTTATTTTATTTGAAATCTTTTTTTTCTAAACATGTATTAAATTTATTTTTTTCTATTTTTAACATTACTACTTTTGTTTTATTTTACATTGAAATTATTTTTTTCATTTTTCATTTTCTTTAATTTTTTTTTCTTTTTTTAAATAATCTATGCAATTTTTTTTCATTTTTCAAATTTTTTTTCATTTGTATTTTTTTTTCTTTTTAATGTTTTCATGTTTCAATTTTTTTCACCTATTTTTATCTTTTTTTTCTTTCATGTTTTTTATCTTTTTTTTTCATTTTCTTAATTTTTTAATTTTTTATAATTTTTTTATATTTTTATTTATTAATTTTTATATTATTTAAGTTTTATAAATGTTTTTTTCATTAATTCTTTTTTTTTGCATTTCTTATAATTTTTTTCATTTCTTTTATTTTTTTAAATTCTTTTCAAATGTTTTCTTTATAATTTTTTCCAATTTTTTATTTTGTTTTTACATTTCTAATTATTTCTTTTCTTTTTGTGACATTTTTTTTCATTTATTTATTTTTTCAATTTTTTTTCATTTTTCTTCATTTTTTTTATTTTTTTTTATTTTTAATTTATTTTTCTTCATTCTTTTAAATATTTTTTTTTCTTTTCTTTTTTTGATATTTTATTCAACTGAATCAAAGCAATTGAAAGATTCCTTTTAATTCAACCACGGTAAATGAAAAGTTCATTTACCAGTATTTCGATTGCAACTTGCTACCTTCTTCAGTGAACGTTTTCGATTGATAAGTAGGCTCACAAACACAACAGAGTATTTGATTCAATTCTTTTCATATTTTTTTATTTTTTTAATTTTTTTTACTATATAATTTTTTTTATATTTCTTTTATTGTTTTTTAATTATTTTTTTATTTTCTTTTTTATTTTTTATTATTTTATTTTCTTTTATTATTTTATTTGTTGTCATTTTTTTTTTGATTATTTTCTAATTTGTTTAATTTTTTTTTTTCATTTTAAAGATTGAATTAAGATTGAAGATTTGAAATTTTTTTATTTTTTTTTTATTTTTTTAATTTTTAATTTTTTTATTTTTTTTTTATTTTAATTTTTTTATTTTTTTTTTCATTTTATTTATTTTTTCTTATTTTGTTTATTTTTTTTTATTTTTTTTTCTTTTTTTTTTTTTGTTTACTTTTTTTATATTTTTTTATATTTATTTATATTTTTTAATATTTTTTTATAATTTTTTTATTATTTTCAATTTTGTTTTATTATTTTCTATTATTTTTTTAAATTTTAAATGTTTTTTTTCAATTTTAAATTTCTTTTCAAATTTAAATTTCTTTTCAATTTTATATTTTGCAACACAAAACAAACTGACCGAAAACAAATAAGAATAGACGGAGGCCAGTAAATTGAAAGATTTTTAAAATTGTTAGTTAAGTTAAAATTTATCGTTTAAAATATAATTTTAGTGTCCACTGAAGAGGAGCGAATGCCATAGTAGCTCGAAACGTATGGACAACTGGTAAAAAAGTTTTAATCATTCGAAAACTCGCCGAAAAAAGTCAATTAATCAATTCACAATTTACCGCGGCGATAAACAAAAAATCCAAAAAAATCTAATTTTATATTTCATTTTAATTTTAAATTTCTTTTTATATTTTTTTTCATACTTTTTTCTGTTTATTTTAACTTTTTTTATTTTTTTTCTTCTGTTCAATTTTTTTTTTATTTTTATGTTTTTAATTTTTTTTTTAATTGTTTTTTTTTATTGTTTTTTTTTTATTTTTATTGTTTTTTTTTATTTTTATTGTTTTTTTTTTATTTTTATTTTTTTTATTGTTTTTTTTTTTATTTTTATTGTTTTTTTTTATTTTTATTGTTTTTTTTTATTTTTATTGTTTTTTTTTTATTTTTATTGTTTTTTTTTTATTTTTATGGTTTTTTTTTATTTTTATGGTTTTTTTTATTTTTATGGTTTTTTTTTTATTTTTATTGTATTTGTTTTTATTGTTATCTTTGGAATTTTTACTGTTTTTTTTTTATTGTTTTTTTTTTATTTTATTGTTTTTTTTTATTTTATTGTTTTTTTTTATTTTATTGCTTTTTTTAATTTTATTGCTTTTTTTTATTTTATTGTTACTTTTCATTTTTATTTTTATTTTTTTGTAATTTTTATTTTTTTGTAATTTTTATTTTTTTGTAATTTTTATTTTTTTGTAATTTTTATTTTTTTGTAATTTTTATTTTTTTGTAATTTGTTTTTATTTATTTTTTAATTTTTATTTCCGTTTTCCTTTTTTTGAAATAGAATTTTTACAAATGTTTTTTTTTATGTTTACAAATGTTTTTTTTTTAATTTTTTTTTTATATTTTTACGTTTCGACCAGACGTTTTTTAATCTTGATAACATTTTATTACAATAAAAAAAAATATTAAAAATTGCATAGAATAGAGACTAAAAAACTACAAACATGATAACAATTTGAAGAAATTAAAAAAACAAGTAGGTACATATGTACAAGACTTGAAATTATGAAAACAACAAAAAATCACAATAAAAAATTAATATGAAAAAAAATAACAAATACTTCAATCAAAACTTTTTGAATATTTCTTTTTCTATATGTTTGTAGATACATACATATATGAATTTTTAAACGTATTGTTATCTAAATATTTTTAAAACAAATTGAACTCGATCACCCCTGCAGCTAGTTTTTTTTTAAATTTAAATTTTCTTTTCTGCAACTTCGAACTCTTATATGAAATACTTTTTGAAGGAACCGTACACATAAATATTACTTGATGAAACATTGACTGGATAATCCGAACTGCATTCCTGCCTATTTTTAAATATATTTTTTCATAAGCCTTTGTTTTTCGCGTCTGTTCCCCAGGTCAGGGGCGGCGTGCAACAACAACCGAGCGTCTGTTCTCCAGGTCAGGGGCGGCTCAAACAGCGTCTGTCTTGCAGCAAGCGGCTGAACTTATGAAATGCGGCTCCCGCCAGCTAAGTCCAAGATGGCAGCCCCATCGCGGGATAGGGACTTTAGGCTAACAACCTACTGCTCCCGATTTGAAATTGTTACGGAATCCGAAAGAAATGACCGACCTGGAACTTTGGCGACGACTTTTAGCATGAAAACACGGACACGAATTGGAACTTGGAATGTTTTAACCCTTGCCCAACAAGGCAAACTGGAACAACTTGCTAGAGAGGCTAGCCGCCTCAAGCTTGAAATTCTGGGACTGAGCGAAGTCCGTTGGCCTAATACTGGAGAACACAAGACACAATCCGGGCAAGTCCTGCTTTACTCTGGCATACGAGGAGAAAATGCTACTCGGGAACGAGGAGTTGGTTTCCTGTTAAGCCCGCAGGCCTACGCGGCCCTCATTAGATGGGAACCGATAAACGAAAGAATAATCGTAGCCACATTTAGAACACGGGTTAGAAACCTTACAATGGCGACTTCAACGCAAAGATTGGCTCCGACAATCGGGACCTTGAGCGCATCATGGGGCGCCATGGCCTAGGACAGATGAGCGAAAACGGAGAGCTGTTTGTAGAATTTTGTGGCAACAACAATATGGTGATCGGTGGATCGCTCTTCCCCCATCGACCAGCACATAAGGTCACTTGGGTATCCCGAGATGGCCGAACAGAAAATCAAATTGACCACATCTGCATCAGTCGAAAATGGAGAAGGAGCCTTCTTGATGTCCGCAACAAACGAAGCGCAGACATTGCATCTGACCATCACCTCGTCCTTGGCGAGATACGACTGAGAGTTGCGCGTGTCCAACGGCGCGAGGAGAAAGTCGGGTGTCGATACGACGTCCGCCGGTTGGAGAATCCAGAGGTGAAAAGGGCATACGTTGAACAGCTAGAATCCCGAGCCTCGGAGCTGCCGACAGACGGAACAGTCGAAGAACAGTGGTGTGGAATCAAGAATGCCTTTATCACGACGAGCCATGGTACTCTCGGTAAAGTTTGTGGAAGAAGGAGTGAGTGGATGTCGGATGAAACTTGGAGGATGGTCGATGATCGGAGAAAGGCGAAAGTCGGAATTGAGCAGGCATGTACCGGGTCAGCCAAAGCAGCCGCCCGCTTACGATATGCGGAGCTGGAAAAGGCAGTTAAACGAGCTTGTAGACGAGACAAGAGAGCCTGGACAAACTCCCTAGCCGAAGAGGGAGAAAGAGCCGCCGCCAATGGAGATATCCGATTACTTTATGACATTTCTCGCCGCCTCAGTGGTGCAAGGACTAATGCAAGAATGCCGCTAAAAGACCGAGCAGGTCAGTTATTGACCGATCGAACAGATCAGCTCAAACGATGGATTGAGCACTTCGAACAACTCTTCCGAGTCACGAATAGCGATGGCCTACAGAATCTGCAGCTCGAAGCGCCAACAGTAAGTCGCATAAATGGCGTCAACTCGGAAGCGCCTTCGCTGGCTGAAATAGAAGCGGCAATCAAAAACATGAAATCCAACAAAGCACCTGGGATCGATTGCATCCCTGCTGAAATGCTGAAAGCCGACCCTGCCCTATCAGCACAAATGTTGCACCGTCTTTTCGCTGACATCTGGGATACTGCAACATTCCCGGCCGACTGGATGCAGGGTATCCTCGTAAAGGTCCCGAAGAAAGGAGACCTGACAGAGTGCGGTAACTGGCGAGGCATAACGTTGATCTGTACAACCCTCAAAGTACTCTGCAAAGTGATTCTGAACAGGATCCAGGAGAAAATAGACGCTACACTCCGACGGCAACAAGCTGGATTCCGATCTCGACGATCATGTGTGGACCACATCACAACGCTACGAATAATACTGGAACAAATCAACGAATTCCAGGACTCTCTTCTGCTGGTGTTCGTTGATTTCGAAAAAGCATTTGACAGACTTAACCATGAAAACATCTGGGCGGCTCTAAGGCGACGAGGGGTCCCAGAGAAACTAGTCCATCTCATCGAAGCACAGTATGAGGCATTTTCGTGCAAGGTCTTGCACGACGGTGTCTTGTCCGAACCAATCCCGGTAACTACTGGAGTGAGACAAGGATGTATTCTATCACCGCTACTTTTTCTAATCGTAATGGATGAGATTCTGATTGGATCGATTGACTGTGCACCGAACCGAGGATTGCCGTGGAATCCTTCAACAATGGAGCAACTGAACGACCTTGACATGGCTGACGATATTGTTTTGCTCGCCCAAACACAACCAGATATGCAGAGCAAACTCGACGACCTCACCGAAAGTTCCAAGGCAGCAGGTCTCAAAGTCAATGTCGGAAAGACCAAGTCGATGGAGATCAACACAGCAAATCCCTCCAGTTTCATGGTAGCTGGGCAACAAGTTGAGAAAGTGGAGTGCTTCCAGTATCTTGGTAGCCAGATTACGCCTGATGGTGGTACCAGAAAAGACATCGAAACACGGATCAGAAGGGCCCGATTTGCGTTTGCGAGTCTCCGAAACATCTGGCGGTCCCGCCAGATCTCTCTACGAACAAAAATCCGAATCTTCAACTCAAACGTCAAATCCGTATTGCTGTACGGGTGCGAAACTTGGTGCACATATGCGGTAACGACGCGAAAACTGCAAGTATTTGTAAACCGCTGCCTGCGGAATATCATCCGCGCTTGGTGGCCTGGCAACTGGATCTCGAATGAGGAACTACATCGCCGGTGTCATCAAAAGGCGCTAGAAATCGAGATTCGGGAACGTAAGTGGAGATGGATTGGGCACACGCTGCGAGGAGATGAAAACGAGATTTGCAGAGAGGCGCTAGATTGGAATCCAGAAGGTCATCGAAGAAGAGGCAGACCCAGAAATTCGTGGCGGCGAAGCCTAGCCGCTGAAATCCGAACTGTCGACGAGAATCTTGACTGGGACCAGGTGAAGACGCTGGCTCCGGATCGTCAACAGTGGAGGTCTTTTACCACGGCCCTATGCACCGGAGGATCGGCGCGGGATCATTAAGTAAGTTTGTTTTTCATCGATTTAAAAAATATGATTTATGGTGGGCTTTTTATGTTTTGTTATTCCATTTTCTTTTAATATTTCCAAATTTATTTATATTTTAATTCAGCTTTAAAACAGTTTGTTTTCAACTTGAAAATTTTGTAATTGATAAAACTGATGGAAAATTTATTTTATCTTTTCCCAAGAAAATCGATACCATTTGTAGAATCAAGTTTTTCTGAATGCAGTTACAAATCAGTGTTGAAAAACTACACCAAAAATGCAGCCTTCCGCCAATCATGAGTTCTCAATATTTCAACGACATTGGCATAAGATGTGAACGCTATTGGCGATGATTCGATTTGTTATCACGGGCATCAGTACTCAAAAAAATCATATTCGTTGAGATTCGTTTTTTTGTGATCGGCGAGGCAGAAAGACTGTGACAATTAACACTACTGGTGAAACTTTCGGATAAGCAAGATGAAGGTAAAAAATTGTTGTGAGTTCGATTCTAGCCGTTGCCATTTTTATTTTATTTTCTTGTTTCTGGGATGAATTAGGATGGAAATCTCATAAAATGTTTTTCTTGTTTCGCTTTAATCTTTAGCGCAATGCATATTTCACCGCATTTTCGGCACATAGCTCGCTCCAATCGGTATTGAAATTATGCAACCTCCTCTTTGGGTGCATCAACCACCAGTGAAATATTTCCTTTTGGAGTTTTTTATTTTCAAAGTTCGTTAAAAATTATCTAAAAAAAGTCCATTTGGATATTGCTTTCAGAAACTCTGAACGGAAGCACACTCAATTGCCCAATGAAAATAGTAGGTAAGTAGTTAAGGTATGACTCTAACTTTGAGAGCAGCTATCTATCACTTAGCTTGAAAGGAGGACTTTTTATATTCATATCCAGCCAGTGAAACGCATCCATTCACTCTTGTGAGCGAAGAGGGCCATTATCGTTCCACCCTTTTTGCTGGCTGGAAGCGGCTTAAAGCTGCTTGAGCGAAATAAAAACTTTTCCCTCTGGTTAGTAGTAGGTTTTGGTATACGAACCGGAAGATCCCCAAGATGTGAATATATTTTACTCCTAGTATATTGTCCCCGGGACGAAACTTTCCTCCCACTACTAACCGGATTCACCATTTTATTGCAGGCGAGCGTATCTATCGAGGCTCGATGCCGATCTTCAAGTACTATGCCATTAAACCGGCCCGACATTCTGCAGTAGAGATGCGTCGTCTTCTAGCCAAAGGCAATGGCGTCGCCAAAGCGTCCTCACTTTAACATACACATACATACATTTCGGTGGGAGGTTGTGGTATCGGAAAATGTCGCCCAGACGTCGTCGTCGTCTTCGTCCTCTGGAATGGTACTGCATCTGATGGCGCTGCTGCCTTCATAAATGTATGCCGCGTTGATGGGGAAAAGCCTTTGCTAAGGTCCTTGGCATGACTTGGGCTGGTTGATGACCGACACGCGTTTTGTACGCGCCCAAGGACTCAACAAAGATAACAACAACATCCTGGCGTATGCAGAGGTTACACCCAAAAAAAGGTGGCATCATTCCAGGTGACATCAATCTGTGCTTTCGCTATGCCAAAAATATATACAAATTTACTCCAAATTTATAAATGATTTTTTTCAAAATCCTTATAGTAGAGTGCCAATTTCACCAATGCCGTTTGCTCCATATACGGACATTTCTGTATGCCAATGTTATTTCCCAGTGAAACCATTTTTGGCATAAGATTCGAACTGTGAGTGTATGTATCGGCTTAGGTCCAGAAATTTTCGGGACGACACTCCACCAACCAACACAATGGCATGGCGACAATATTTTATGGGCGTCTTTGGTCCGGAGAAGCCGGAATATACTATAGGCCCACACAAATCGGCCTCTGTCTTCTTTTCGTGATTTGTGCCCAGCTAGCTAGAAGATCGGCAAATGGGAACCGGCGAGGTTAAGTGTGAATATATGTAAATTGATGACGAAAGTGGGTGGGTTGATGGGTGGAATAGAGTAAGGATGACGGTAAATCGACCACATTTCGGCACCATCTTTCCACATCTGATGTCACTTATTTTGTCCTGCGAGCCGTCTGGTGGTTTCGTTCTGCTACTCAGCCACATTTGGATGGAATTTGTCGGGCAAAACGAAACAAGTCTAGAGTTTGTTTTGATTAGGTCGTATGAACCAATATAAACAAAATTGAGTTATTGGCAGCAAACAGTCCATAAACATGTATTCTATGTTAGCAAAAAACTTGGTCTCAATTGATCAATAAATAACTTTAAAAAACTGATTTGAATTTAGGACGCATAATGACTTTCTCACTTTCGAGTGCAATTTGGTTTTTGCGACTTTTTGCACTGCACTGGATTGGCGTGCAAAACAAAGGTCGCAAAATAACAGTCCGGCGTGTTGGTTTTTGCGACCTTGTGCATTTTCTCCAGAAAATGCTCCGCCGAATGTAGTAAAGCTTGAAACTTTTTTTTAAATCAGTAAGTAAAGGGTGGTAAAGGTGGCTTAAGTCATCTCAGTGGGTTGGATGGTTTCAATTTGTTGCTGGGTAAGTACAGTAAGTGATAACTTTAATGGCTAAACAAACTTTCACTAAGTGTCTTTCATAATTATGTTACCACAGCATCAGCCAGCTTTGGAAAAGTTTCCACTATGGTTTCTGAAGGCATGGATGTACAGCTATTTCCGGTCGAATAGAAACCTGAAGGGCAGTTCCTCGAATCAACGATTCTAGGCTGCAGCAGCGATGGAGGGAGGATTTCTACACTGGAGCAGGAAAACAGATTTAGGCATATGATCCGCCACACAAAATTGTCGACCTAGTTATAGAATCCAAAGATTCTGTAAAGCACATATCACCGGCAGGGATCTAAACATCTAAACAGTGAGAAACGTAAGTCCTTTTTTCTTCTATACTTTTATTTTAAAGATGCTTGGCATTTTGCCACTTATTAAATTACTTCAAATCACATGTGCCACTCAGTGCAAGAGTCTTGTCATATCAAGACTTAGTTCTTGAAGCTTTTAATCAGGAATCACGAAGTTTAGGGCAAAATAACTGGAGTTTTGGATAAAATTTGTCAATGTGCAAAACGACGTTCGCACCAAATGCGTAATGCGAAAGGGCGCAAGTGCATGTTCACTCGAACAACGTAATTTATGCCTGAATCGAATGCATTAGCCTATTTGTCATCTACTTTTGCATCGCATATACAATTTTCAGACTATTCTGAGCAATATTTTAAATTCTAGAATTAAAAATGGGTTGCAAAACTTTAACAGCGATTTTCTCAAAACACTTGAGGTGGCTCATACGACCTAATCAAAACAAACTCTAGAAGTCTTTTATCAGATGATGTATTTCAAGATTGGCCCTGTAATTATCCGTTCGGATAACTTAAGTAATCCACGTTCATTTGTAACTGTAACATAACTCGTATGATGTATTATTTTTACCTATTTAGATTGCCTAAGGTCAACAAGACAACATTAAAAAGCAAAAAGATGCCGTTATTTAAAAAAAAAAAACAAAATAATATTTTTTGTCATTTTTGTAATTCCGGTCATTTCTGTAATTTTGTTTTTTTTTTGTGAATTTTGTAGATTTTGTCTATTTTCATTTTTTTATTTGTTGCCATTTTGGTCATTTCTGTAACTTTTGCCATTTTTGTTTTTTGAAATAAAATATGAATTAAATATGAATTAAATAAATTATAAATTTTGAAGTATATCATGGTAAAATGTTTTGTATAATTCGTTTTTTTCTTTTTGGGACTTGTTAATCATAATTATAAAAATCAATCTTAACTCACTTTCCCCATCGAAGCCCTTCAAATCAAAAGCCTCGAGTCTCTCAAGTAGTGACACAAAGTTCAGATTTTCTCGAATTCTTTATTCTGCAAAGCTGTGAACAAGTTGTTGGTTTGTGGGTAGTTCTCAGCTCCCATTCCACCACTGCATCGGGGCTCCAGATTGCTCCCTCGTCGCGAAGTTAGTTCACAAAATCAGACAGAGGGTCCTCCTTCGTCACAGGAAGAAACACATATACAATTCCTTCGTAATTCTGGTAGGTTTCGATGCGAAATGGAAATTTTCTGCCGTATGTCGAGAGTTTGGCCGGATTTCCTCTTTTCTCCTCCTGGCTTCCCCCTCAGAAAGCTAGCTGCTTGGCACCCGATGTTGCTTTCGATCTCTTTGTGTGATAAATGGCGGTAAAGATTTATCAACAACTTTCCGGTTTTTTGTTCATATGAGAAGATGTGTGTAGAAGTGCTCCAATGTGGGTATGAGAGGGCCAAGTGCTTTGTGCTTTCCGTTTTCCAAACTCGGCCTAAGCTTTACTTTAACGAGGAGAAGAATGCCGTTGTCGAGGATCTCTGAACCTGGAAGGCCTGTGTTCAACAGCTGCTTCCGGTTAGTTTTGGCGTTGACAACCTGGCACGATTGTATTAGGAATTATGTTTCAGAATTTTGTACCACAATCGGTCGTCGTCTTCTAAGAGGATTCAATTGATTCAATTCACACACACGAGGTGTTGATAACAGGAAAGGAAGACGACCACTTCCAGGAATAAACAATTTAAAGTTATGAATTATACCAGAAGGGTCGGTTTGTATTACAATTTATGGACATCGTTTTGCGATGGCAGCGCACATAGAGAACATATCAAATACCACACCCTCAAATCAGACTTTACTCCAATAATGAACTTCCTTGGAGGTGGAATTATCAGTATAAGGTTCAATGCCAGACCGACATTTTTGTCATTTTTTGTCATTTTTGTAATTTTTGTCGTTTGTGTCATTTTTGACATTGTTGTCATTTTTGTCATTGTTGTCATTTTTGTCATTTTTGTCATTTTTGTCATTTTTGTAATTTTTGTAATTTTTGTAATTTTTGTCATTTTTGTCATTTTTGTCATTTTTGTCATTTTTGTCATTTTTGTCATTTTTGTCATTTTTGTCATTTTTGTCATTTTTGTCATTTTTGTCATTTTTGTCGTTTTTGTCATTTTTGTCATTTTTGTCATTTTTGTCATTTTTGTCATTTTTGTCATTTTTGTCATTTTTGTCATTTTTGTCATTTTTGTCATTTTTGTCATTTTTGTCATTTTTGTCATTTTTGACATTTTTGTCGTTTTTGTCATTTTTGTCGATTTTGTCATTTTTTTCATTTAGGTTATTTTTGTCATTTTTGTCATTTTTTCCCTTTTTGTCATTTTTGTCATTTTTGTCATTTAGTCATTTAGTCATTTTTGAATTTTTTGTCATTTTTGTCATTTTTGTCATTTTTGTCATTTTTGTCATTTTTGTCATTTTTGTCATTTTTGTCATTTTTGTCATTTTTGTCATTTTTGTCATTTTTGTCATTTTTGTCATTTTTGCCAATTTTGTCATTTTTGTCATTTTTGTCATTTTTGTCATTTTTGTCATTTTTGTTATTTTTGTCATTTTTGTCATTATTGTCATTTTTGTCATTTTTGTCAATTTCGTCAATTTTGTCATTTTTGTCATTTTTGTCATTTTTGTCATTTTTGTCATTTTTGTCATTTTTGTCATTTTTGTCATTTTTGTCATTTTTGTCATTTTTGTCATTTTTGTCATTTATGTCATTTTTGTCATTTTTGTGAATATTGTGATTTTTGTCACTTTTGGCATTTTGTCATTTTTGTCATTTTTTGTCATTTTTGTCATTTTTGTCATTTTTGTCATTTTTGTCATTTTTGTCATTTTTGTCATTTTTTACATTTTTGTCATTTAAATCATTTTCTTCATTTTTTCAGTTTTGCCAATTTTGTCATTTTTATCGTTTTTATCGTTTTTATCGTTTTTATAATTTTTGTCATTTTTGTCATTTTTGTCATTTTTGTCATTTTTGTCATTTTTGTCATTTTTGTCATTTTTGTCATTTTTGTCATTTTTGTCATTTATGTCATCTGTGTCATTTTTGTCATTTTTGTCATTTTTGTCATTTTTGTCATTTTTGTCATTTTTGTCATTTTTGTCATTTTTGTCATTTCTGTCATTTTTGTCATTTTTGTCATTTTTGTCATTTTTGTCATTTTTGCCATTTTTGTCATATTTGTCATTTTTGTCATTTTTTGTCATTTTTTTTTTCATTTTTTTTTGTCATTTTTTTTGTCATTTTTTTTGTCATTTTTTTTTTTGTCATTTTTGTCATTTTTGTCATTTGTGTCATTTTTGTCATTATTTTCATTATTGTTACTTTTATCATTTTTGTCATTTTTGTCATTTTTGTCATTTTTGTCATTTTTGTCATTTTTGTCATTTTTGTCAATTTTGTCATTTTTGTCATTTTTGTCATTTTTGTCATTTTCGTCATTTTTTTTTTCTTTTTTGTCAATTTTGTTATTTTTTTCATTTTTTTGTCATTTTTGTCATTTTGATCTTCTTTGTCATTTTTTTCATTTTCGTCATTTTTGTCATTTTTGTCATTTTTGTCATTTTTGTCATTTTTGTCATTTTTGTCATTTTTGTCATTTTTGTCATTTTTGTCATTTTTGTCATTTTTGTCATTTTTGTCATTTTTGTCATTTTTGTCATTTTTGTCATTTTTGTCATTTTTGTCATTTTTGTCATTTTTGTCATTTTTGTCATTTTTGTCATTTTTGTCATTTTTGTCATTTTTGTCATTTTTGTCATTTTTGTCATTTTTGTCATTTTTGTCATTTTTGTCATTTTTGTCATTTTTGTCATTTTTGTCATTTTTGTCATTTTTGTCATTTTTGTCATTTTTGTCATTTTTGTCATTTTTGTAATTTTTGTAATTTTTGTAATTTTTGTCATTTTTGTCATTTTTGTCATTTTTGTCATTTTTGTCATTTTTGTCAATTCTGTCATTATTGTCATTTTTGTCATTTTTGTCATTTTTGTCATTTTTGTCATTTTTGTCATTTTTGTCATTTTTGTCATTTTTGTCATTTTTGTCATTTTTGTCATTTTTGTCATTTTTGTCATTTTTGTCATTTTTGTCATTTTTGTCATTTTTGTCATTTTTGTCATTTTTGTCATTTTTGTCATTTTTGTCATTTTTGTCATTTTTGTCATTTTTGTCATTTTTGTCATTTTTGTCATTTTTGTCATTTTTGTCATTTTTGTCATTTTTGTCATTTTTGTCATTTTTGTAATTTTTGTAATTTTTGTAATTTTTGTAATTTTTGTAATTTTTGTAATTTTTGTAATTTTTGTAATTTTTGTCATTTTTGTCATTATTTTGATTATTGTCATTTCTGACATTTTTGTGATTTTTATTATTTTTGTCATTATTGTCATTTTGTCATTTTTGTCATTTTTGTCACTTTTTTCATTTTTGTCATTTTTGTCATTTTTGTCATTTTTGTCATTTTTGTCATTTTTGTCATTTTTGTCATTTTTGTCATTTTTGTCATTTTTGTCATTTTTATCATTTTTGTCATTTTTGTCATTTTTGTCATTTTTGTCATTTTTGTCATTTTTGTCATTTTTGTCATTTTTGTAATTTTTGTAATTTTTGTAATTTTTGTCATTTTTGTCATTATTTTGATTATTGTCATTTCTGACATTTTTGTGATTTTTATTATTTTTGTCATTATTGTCATTTTGTCATTTTTGTCATTTTTGTCACTTTTTTCATTTTTGTCATTTTTGTCATTTTTGTCATTTTTGTCATTTTTGTCATTTTTGTCATTTTTGTCATTTTTGTCATTTTTGTCATTTTTGTCATTTTTGTCATTTTTGTCATTTTTGTCATTTTTGTCATTTTTGTCATTTTTGTCATTTTTGTCATTTTTGTCATTTTTGTCATTTTTGTCATTTTTGTCATTTTTTGTCAGTTTTGTCATTTTTGTGATTTTTGTCATTTTTGTCATTTTTGTCATTTTTGTCATTTTTGTCATTCTTGTCATTTTTGTCATTTTTGCGATTTTTGTCATTTTTGTCATTTTTGTCATTTTTGTCATTTTTGTCATTTTTGTCATTTTTGTCATTTCTGCCATTTTTGTTATTTTTGTCATTTTTGTGATTTTTGTGATTTTTGTGATTCTTGTGATTTTTGTCATTTTTGTCATTTTTGTCATTTTTGTCATTTTTGTCATTTTTGTCATTTTTGTCATTTTTGTCATTTTTGTCATTTTTGTCATTTTTATCATTTTCGTCACTTTTGTCACTTTTGTCATTTTTGACATTTTTGTAATTTTTGTAATTTTTGTCATTTTGACATTTTTGTAATTTTAGTCATTTTTGTCATTTTTGTCATTATCGTCATTTTTGTCACTTTTGTCATTTTGTCATTTTTGTCATTTTTTTCATTTTTGTCATTTTTATCATTTTCGTCACTTTTGTCACTTTTGTCAATTCTGGCATTGAAATGACAGAATGACAAAAATGACAAAAATAACGAAAATAACAAATAACAAATGAATAAAATGACAAAATTGACAAATATGATCAAACTGACAAATATGACAAAAATGGCAAAATTGACAAGAATGACTAAATTGACAAAAATGTCAAAAATATCAAAAATTGACAGAAATAACAAAAAAGACAAAAATGACACAAATTTGATATTAGAGTGACACAGCTACGACACAAGAATTGACACAAAATTAGCACAAATTTGAATCCAAAATGACTCAAAACAGATACTGTGTCGGTGGCATAAAAATAACACAAAAAATGACACAAAAATTACTCAAAATTGACACGCCAATCATCTTGGAACATTGCAGCAAATTTCTCAAATTTTAATCTGCACGTGGCCATCATCATGACGTTCTTAAGATTTTAGAAATTAATCATTAAAAGTTTGTAGGTCATTTTTTCATTCTTATGTTAACTTCGAGCAAACATGGAAAAGTCATTGTTGCATGTATTCTTAATTTTGATTCACAAAATCCTCCCCTTTTCGCACCTTTAAGTAAAATTAAGTATTTCAAGAGAGTGACAGCCAATAGACGAACATCACACTTAATCTTCCGGGGCAACTTTATTATTCCCTCGAAGGCGTTTCCCGGAATCAAACTCCACACTCTGAGCGCCTCCATTATGCCGAAAGGTGTTCTCGATCACAAAAATTTCATAATAATCTCTGTTATTTCTCTAGGAGAGGAAACTAAGAAAAATACACAAAACAGGAAAGAAAATAAAGAAGATCCTTAGGCTGCTAAAGAGCAATATTTTCCCCGGATGGAGCCCTCTTCTGGGATGGACACACGGAAGCTGGTCGTTGTTATTTCTTTTCGTTTGTTTTTTGTTCTATGTTAAATAAATATTTGCCGCTCTTGAGCGGCCGGAAGAAAAACATGATATTCGCTTTCCTTCTCTTGACGTAGGAATTTCCTTCTTCATCATTCTGCTGTTGAGAAGCGGCCAACCAAACGACCAGGAGGGGCCCAAAAAAACCGGCAATCTGAAGTCTCCAAACGTACAATAATGCTATTAATTAGCGCGTGAGTTTTTTTTCCTCTTTTTAGGTCCCGTCACAAAATTCCCTCGCCAAGAGAGATCCTCGAGGAAAGCTCCCCCTTGTTGTGTTTTGAGAAAAGACCTAACCCAACTTTCGGTAACGTCTCTATTGGATTTGGTGTGGCAAAACATGGCGCCCAGCATCATCCCCGGAAAGCTCCCCGGATTTTCGACAAGACTATGTTTATGAGAGGACGAAGATCCATCCTCTAGTTTACCGGGAAAGAATGATTTTTCTGTTCATGGTGAGGGTGAAGCAAAAAAAACCCCGAACCGGTGAAAGAATTTGCACGCACGCACGCACTCACGCAACTAAACAAGAAAAGGTACGCACGGAAAAATCGAGACTCCGGCAGGGCGGCCCTCTCAAGAGGCGAGTTACTTTTCATGAGATTTTGTTTCGTCCCGGTGTGGTTAGGATTTTCTTGTCTTGCTTTCCTGCTTGCAGCATCAGCATCAGTACCTACGACTAATGTTATGGTTATGTTGGGATTTTTCTTCCGACTTACAATGGATTTTGGCAGATGTGAAAGGTGAGATAAAAATATGTAGTTTTTTTCACCACCAGCCACCAGAAACATGGAACCTAGTTAAGGCTCCGAACAAACTTAGATAGTGTCAGGAAGTTGAAGATGAATTTTTGTCCTCCTCGTATGGGATTACTCATTATCTACTATCTTAAGACAGATCTGCCAGTAAACATATTCCTAATTTTAGAGTTTGTCAAATTTAAAGTTGTTTACTGAAAGCCTTTCTTAGATTTTTTTTTTATTGTTAAAACGCTACGTTGATTGACGAAAACTTCTAGATGCAGGATGCAGTGTACCCACCTTATCGGGAAAATTGTAAAATGTGGGAAAAAGGTGTAAATTCAAATCAAATGGGAATTCCGTTTAGGAATCAGCATTTTTTTTTGGATCAGTGCTTATATTTGAGGTTCTGCGCTTTCAGTAGGAGTTCTTGCTCAATAAGCAGGCATTTTCGATTTTTCCAGACTAGCTAAACCGGTAGACTTCATGCTACCATAAATTCAATGAAATGAAGTTGCAAAAGAAATAGAAATAGCAGTGAAAGAAACTTGTAGGCGAATTCAGTACTGTGAAAGAATTCAAACAATCAAAATTCATCAAAAATTCAATTAGCTATTATAAAACCGAAAAAAATGTTAAAAAAATTTATCTCATTTCTTAGATTATTGGAAAAATAAAAACTATTGAAAAAACATTTACGTTTTTTGGCTAAATTTACTTGGTTGAAGATCAAAAAGTTATTTTCGTTGACGAAATTTTATTTCTCTACGGATTGATAGTCCATGCAGTAGAGAGTCAAAATCGTTATAATTCCATTTTCTTAATGTGAACATTATTCTTCAAAACCTTCCAAATATCTCGTTACAAATGAAAGACTTTTTAATTTGTTAAAAATCAAGTGAAATTGTTGGAGTCATTTTTGTATTTTTTTTTTCCATTTTTGTCATTTTGTCATTTTTGTCATTTTTGTAATTTTTGTCATTTGTGCCATTTGTGTCATTTGTGTCATTTGTGTCATTTTTGTCATTTCTGTCATTTTTGCCATTATTGTCATTTTTGTCATTTGTGTCATTTGTAATTTTTGTCATTTTTGTCATTTTGTGTCATTTTTGTGCAATTTTTCTGTAAAAATTGTGACATTTTTTTTGTCATTTTTAGGTCATTTGTGTAATTTTTGTGTAATATTTGTGACATTTTTCTTTCATTTTTGTGTCATTTAGGTACCATTTTTGTGTCAATTTCGTGTCATTTTTGTGTCATTTGTGTATAATTATAATTTTTGTCATTTTTTGTTTTGTCATAATTGTTATCATTTTTGTACTTTTTTTTTCATTTCTATCATTTTTGTCATTTTTGTCCATTTTGTCATTTTTGTGTCATTTTTGTTACTTTTGCAATGTTTAGAATTTTTTTTAATTCCGTCATTTTTTTTTTCATTTTTGTCAGTTTTGCCATTTTCATCATTTTGGTCATTTTGGTCATTTTGCTCATTCCTTAAAATTTGTGTCATTTTTATAATTTTTGCAATATTTGAATTTCTTTTTCCATTTTTGTCATTTTTGTCAGATTTGAATTTTTTATAATTTTTGTAATTTTTGTCATTTTTGTCGTTTTTGTCATTTTTGTCCTTTATGTCATTTTTGCCATTTTTGTCATTTTTGTCATTTTTTGTCATTTTTGTCATTTTTGTCATTTTTGTCATTTTTGTCATTTTTGTCATTTTTGTCATTTTTGTCATTTTTGTCATTTTTGTCATTTTTGTCATTTTTGTCATTTTTGTCATTTTTGTCATTTTTGTCATTTTTGTCATTTTTGTCATTTTTGTCATTTTTGTCATTTTTGTCATTTTTGTCATTTTTGTCATTTTTGTCATTTTTGTCATTTTTGTCATTTTTGTCATTTTTGTCATTTTTGTCATTTTTGTCATTTTTGTCATTTTTGTCATTTTTGTCATTTTTGTCATTTTTGTCATTTTTGTCATTTTTGTCATTTTTGTCATTTTTGTCATTTTTGTCATTTTTGGCATATTTGTCATTTTAGTAATTTTTGTCATTTTTGTCATTTTTGTCATTTTTGTCATTTTTGTCATTTTTGTCATTTTTGTCATTTTTGTCATTTTTGTCATTTTTGTCATTTTTGTCATTTTTGTCATTTTTGTCATTTTTGTCATTTTTGTCATTTTTGTCATTTTTGTCATTTTTATCTTTTTTGTCTTTTTAGTAATTTTTGTCATTCATGTCATTTTTGTCATTTTTGTCATTTCTGTCATTTTTTTCCCATTTTTCCATTTTTGTCATTTTTGTCATTTTTGTTATTTTTGTCAATTTTGTCATTTTTGTCATTTTTGTCATTTTTGTCATGTTTTGTAATTTTTGTCAAATTCATAATTTTTTTCATTTTTTGTCATTTTTGTGTAATTTTTCTTTAATATTTGTGACATTTTTCCGTCATTTTTGTGTCATTTTTGTATCATTTTTGTGCCTTGTTTGCGTTATTTTTGTGTAAATTTTTTGTAATTATTGTGTATTTTTTGTATTTTTATAATTTTTGTCAGTTTTGTCAGTTTTGTCATTCTTGTCAGTATTGCTATTGTTGTCATTCTTGTACATACTTTTTTTTTCATTTCTGAAATTTTTGTCATTTTGGTAATTTTTGTCCATTTTGTTATTTTTGTGTCGTCAGTTTTGTAGTGTTTGGAATCTTTGTTATTTCTGTCATTTTGTTCATTTGTGTCAACTTTGCCATTCTTGTCATTTTTATCATTTTATCATTTTTGCCATTTTTGCCATTTTTGTAATTATTGTCATTTTTGTCATTTTTGTCATTTTTTCCATTTTAAGGATTTTTAGCATTTTTGTCATTTTGTGTCATTTTTGTGTCATTTTTGTGTCATTTTTGTGTCAATTTTGTGTAATTTTTGTGTAATTTTTGTGTCAATTTTGTGTCATTTTTGTATAAATATAATTTTTGTCAGTTTTGTCATATTTGTCAGTTTTGCTATTGTTGTCATTTTTGTACTTTTTTTCATTTCTGTATTTTTTGTCATTTTTGTAATTTTGGTCTTTATATATTTACATGGTATTCCGTCTCACGACATAACTTGTAATTTTGGTCTATTTTGTCATTTTTGTTACTTTTGCAATGTTTGAAATTTTATTTATTTCTGTCATTTTTTTTTAATTTTTGTCAGTTTTGCCCTTTTCATCATTTTGGTCATTTTGCTCATTCTTGTAATTTGTGTCATTTTTATAATTTTTGCAATTTTTTTTCTGTCATTTTGGTCATTTTTTCAGATTTGTTTTTTTTTGTATTTTTTATCATTTTTGTCATTTTTGTCATTTTTGGCATTTTTGTCAATTTTGTCATTTTTGTCATTTTGTGTCATTTTTGTTATTATTGTCATGTTTTGTCATTTTTGTCATTTTTGTCATTTTTATAATTTTCTTTTGTTTTTGTCGTTTTTGTCATTTTTGGCATTTTTGTCAATTTTGTCATTTTTGTCATTTTGTGTCATTTTTGTCATTTTTGCCATTTTTGTCATTTTTGTTTTTTTAGTCATGTTTTGTCATTTTTTAATTTTTGTCATTTTTAAATTTTTTTTCGTTTCTGTCATTTTTGTAATTTTTGTCATTTATGTCAGTGTGGTCATATTTGTTATTTTTGTCAAAAGCGTAATTTTTTTTATTTTTTAATTTTTCTTTAATATTTGTGACATTTTTCCGTCATTTTTGTGTATTTTTTGTGCCTTTTTTGTGTCATTTTTGTATCAATTTTTTGTAATTATTGTGTATTTTTTTTATTTTTATAATTTTTGTCAGTTTGGTCATTCTTGTCAGTTTTGCTGTTGTTGTCATTTATGTACTATTTTATTTTTCATTTCTGAATGAAAATTTTTTGTCCGTTTTGTTATTTTTGTGTCATTTTTGTCAGTTTTGTCATTTTTGTTATTTTTGTCATTTTTAAAATTTAAAAAAAAATTGCTCTTAACAGCTTGGTACCCCTATTACATTTCAATGAGGGCACCCAGAACTGGCTACAGCCACCGTAGTTCGCGAAAGCTTTTCCAACTCCCGGGTGGAAAGCTCCTCACCACTAACCCAGATATTGATTACGAATTCCACCAACTAGCTAGTGACAGCAGAATGCAGTGATTAAAAAATTTCATCCACCTATTCAAAGAGAGAGAGCAAAAGCAGGAAAAGCATCACAAAACTGGAAGCTGAACTCAATATTACGGGTATTGGCAACAAAATATGCACAGAAAAAAACTATTCCAGTAAACAGTGTAAAAAATATCATGCCCAGATCAGAAGTCACAACACAAAAAGGCACATGAGAGGTTCCGAATTTTTTTATTATTCAAATTCTATTAGGCACATTCGGTTCCATAGCTGTGGATAGGATAGAACCAACAACGACGGCTGGATTTGTTTGTCGATGGGAATCGATACCGGTTTTGTTTTTTTTCTGAATTCCATTTTTATTTATTGTGTTCAATGAATCCATTCAACTATACACTGGAGTTCATTCTGCGAAACAAACCAAATGGGAAAAACTAGAGCAGAGATGATACCAATTTAACCACATAGTGAGCAACGTAATTTTTGGAATTAGGAATTCTTAGTTTTGATTTCATACTCTATTTTTTAATTGGTATTTCAGTCTTTAGGAAGCAAATTACAGAATTTTACAATTTGCCCGACGTTTCGGCCTTTGATCTTGGCCTTCTTCAAAGGATAACTAAAATATTTTATTTTTGATACTTTTGGTTTTGAAAAAATTACCAATATTTGTCTTGTGTTGTACTTACTTTGCATTATACTGTATATGTTCCTGAGTGTATACTGAGTGAAGAGAATTTCTGTCGGATTTCAACCTGTTATGATGATAGTTCCATGTTGTATTTTTCTGTTGGATGATTAAAGTACAGTATAGATATAATTAATCATCCAACAGAAAAATACAACATGGAACTATCATCATAACAGGTTAAAATCCGACAGAAATTCTCTTCACACAGTATACACTCAGGAACATATACAGTATAATGCAAAGTAAGTACAACACAAGAAAAATATTTGTAAAGTTTTTAAAAACCAAAAGTATCAAAAATAAAATATTTTAGTTATCCCTTGAAGAAGGCCAAGATCAAAGGCCGAAACGTCGGGCAAATTGTAAAATTCTGTAATTTACTTCCTAAAGACTGAAATGCCAATTAAAAAATAAAGAACCAAAAAATATCAGTCGTTAAAAATTACCAAAAAAAAAAAAAAGATTTCATACTCATGGATCCTAAATCTAGAAATCTAAGTTTAAATTTTAAAATTTTTAAAAACATCGCAATTCGGATTCGACTCGGACTAGGCAAATCTTGTTTTGGACCCGAAATCTATATGAAGTCATATGTGGAATATTTCTTAGGTTTTAACATTGAAAGTGTCTTGTAAGGTCTCCATGAATATAAATGAATCCTCAATGATGCCTTGTTTAGCTGTCTAGAAGAAATTAATAACAAAATGGGCAATCATTTCGCTGTCAATGCTTTCAGCGCAGAGCAATTTCAACTCATTGATACTTAATTTTACATAATTTTGCCATCGGGCAAAATTCGATACTGAATTTCCATCGATTACTCGAAACCGATCTTTTTTAAATTTCCATACGAAATATAATCAAAACAAGTGGTGATAGACAAAATCTGACGGATGATTTAAATTCAGGACGTCAAAATCTTCCTAAATCAGTTATTTAAACATAGGTATCAAAGATTCAATTCATTTATTTTATAAGATGCTCAGATCCAAAGGAATATACAGACCCCGTTCGTTTTTGGCAACATCCGATTTTGGCACATGTGCCAAAAGCGAACGGTTTTTAGAAGCGACATTACCTTTTAGTTAACTCTATAGTAGGATCAATATAATTTAGACAAACACCAAAAATACGTTTTTACGTTCAGAAATGGTGATCGAATACAACAATAAAAACAAAAGTTTTTAATATAATTTATAAAGTACTCAAAAATTACAAAAAGATGAAAAAATAAAAAAATAGAATCAAATACAAACAAGAGACTTAAAATGACAAAATCAACTTAAAAATGATAAAGAATGTAAAAAACAGCAAAAATGACAAAAAAAAACAAATATTATAAACAAAACAAAAATAGTACAAAATTGATCAAAAACTTGAGAAAAAAAACTATAAAACAATCTAAAAATGGTCGGAAATTGACTTAAAATAACTTTAATGATAATAAAAATTGGTATTTTGTAAAAATAAGTGAAAAAAGACAAAATGTTCGGGCTGTAACTTTAAATTTTTATTTTTTTAGTGAATAACGACAAACGATCTTTCATATTTAAATCCATATTTAAAGACAGTTTCCAGATTTTTATATTCCATGTTCGTATGATTTTGATTGAATTATTTTTATTATAATTTATTTGAGACTTTTTAACTAATTTGATTGAATGAAAACTAAAAAAAAATTATAAAATTATTACTTTGAAAGTATTTTTTTGTCTTTATTAGCGAGATTTTTTTTTATTTTTCTCATGAGGGATCACAGCAAGCCATGCACGAAAACGGACGTGTTTTTCCGCCGTCGCGTTTTCTCGGTTGTTTCCTCGTGAATTGAAAAATACTGTGTATTTTATCTATTTCGGGACTTCTGTTGCGATCGATACATTTTAAAATTGATTAAAATGTATGAAAATCACTTCCAGAGAAATGCAATTGGTGTTTTGTTGTGCTGGACGGATCTTCCGGGATTTCATTATTGATAGAAAAATGTGTGAAAATGATATCATTTTATCATTCTTTTTCTTCATTCTTATCATTGCGATTTTAATGCTTAGAATTAAGCGAGCTCACTTCTGGTTGAGAGATATAAATTATCTGGAATCTTATGTTTGAGGGAAGAGTTGTTGCAGAATTTTGTGGTACAATTGAAAAGTGAATTGTCATTAAAATTTGAAAGGAAAAGAACATTTACTTATCTTTAAAATAAAACTTGAAAAATAACACTTGAAATGAGTGTTGCATCCAGATTCTCATTTCGGCATCTTGTGTTGGGTTTAATTATGTCCCTTGTGTATCAGCCAATGCAAGATGTGTGTAGCAAGGGTGCCCAAAACATAGAAAAATCTGTAATTTCACAGAATTTTGAGCAAATTTTCATCACAGAATCTGTGTCACAAAATACAGAATTTTAAAAAATTCACAGATTTTACAGAATTTTTGAGTTTTGAATGGATTTTCAAAATTATTATTATTTGCCAATAAAAAAATTTAGATTTTTTTTACTTTGAATTAAAATAGTATGATAAAATATGTAATTTTGATTGATTATGCCAAACTTAAATATAAAAAAGACCCAATTTATCAGGAATTTTCTATGAAATTTAAGGAAAAAGCATCACAGAAAACCATCACACAATTTTTGGGTAAAATCACAGAAATTCAGTTTTTGTTTTCTCAAAAACACAAAAAAAATTTTCGGCAACCTTGGTGTTACAAAAAAAAAACCATGTGATATTTATTTAAAAAAAATGTTTATAGTATAAGAAAAACTGACTGATGTTTTTTTTTTTAATTTGTGAATTAATAGAATTTTTTTTTCATTGAAAAGTACAGTTCATGATTCCAAGAACGTTAACTGATGAGTATAATTGAATAATCATTCAATTTTTTTTTTCAAAATGTAAAGTTAAAAAAAAATGATTTATAGTGAGTATGAATTTGACAAGTTACACGAAACGCGAAACGGTAATGCGTGAAATGACTCAATGAGCGATACGGCGGTGCGCGAAATTACTTATCCGCCAAATAGATTTGGTCAAAATGAGAATGCGCGAAATGGCCATGAGCGAGTTGAGGACTCGCCAGATGACATACAATCATTTTGAGTAGGGAAGAAAAAGGAATCCAAGGCGAAAAGAGCACTCCTTTTTCAACGAAAGTACGCATTTCCAAAAATAATTATTGATGCGAATCACAACTTCAGTTCATAGAGTATCTAACTCTTGCCAAAAAAAAAGCTTCTGTGTAAATACACCGTAATATATTCAAAAACCAACCTTTTTTTAAAGTGATGAAAATTATAAATTTTGACCACAATGAAATAAGCTTTTAGGATAGATGTATCATCTTGATTAATAATGAACACACACATAATTCCTCAAGTTTCACTTCCATTCAAGTTTTGGTTTTTAACTTTAGTTAATGTCAAAACTCGTTTTTACTTAAACTTGTTGAGTAGGGGCACAAAGAACACCACCAAATTTGGCAGAGTAAGCAATTTTTGCCGTAGAATCCTACAGCTTATTCAACGTGGTAAGTTTGTAATTTTGTAAGCTTATATTGAAAAAGAAGCTCATTATGCCCAGGAGGTTCTCAACTTGCCCTACACAGGGACTGCTTTTAGCTTTTGGCACACGTTTTAAAAATGTATTTTTCAACGTTAATTTCAACTATTAAAATTTCAAACCAGACACGAAATGAACTTCTTTAGTGTCTGAACATGATCCAGTGATGTTACACGTGTTTTGTATGGTTAAATAAGCATTCTCTGGCCATTATACCCTTCTCTCTCCAAAACAACAACGAACGATCGTTCATATTTAAATAGTTTTAATATTTTAAAATTCCATGATCGTACTGTTTTGATTGAATGAAAACCCAATCTCTACTAAAATCATCAAATTTTGAAACTTTGAAAGTACCTAATCAATGTTCTCTAAAGTAGATAGAAGGCACTTACATACACAATTTTTTGAGTCTGTGAGTCTCAAATCATTTACAGCCCAAGAAGAAACTTTTGAAATCAACAAAAACACATAACACACTTCAATAAGAGACGCTTGTGGAACATATTAGTCAAGTGTTAAATCAATTTGTGATTCAAAATTCAGGATTTGAATTGTTATTTGGTTCACAAAAACACTTTACGGCTGCCGTTAGATACTTTCAGATCTAAGGTGTAGTTACCGTTTAGCAGTCCAACCAGAACTCGGTGTATCGTTCAAGAGTTCTGATAAAAAAAAACCCCATTAGCACATTGTCGGAGATAAATTTTAAAAACCGCTGTAAATATGTACTTCTGCGAAGAACATATACTATCAACAGCGCACCAGATCCGTATTTTTCCGACATCTGGCAGACTAAGTATGAGATGCTGAGAAGCTCCTTCCCGGGCGGCAGATGGAAGTCGATGCACCCATGCCGGATGTTGTGTGCCGGTACCTACTTATATGACACAAGTGGGCAAAAAGGAGATTTTCACTTTCATCCGATTCTTGGTCCCTCCATCGTCATCGTCTCGTGTAGTCGTCGGTCGTCAACTTTTTTCGAAAGGGAGAAAACTTCCGGCGACTGCATAAATAGGAGAACCAGTAAAAAAAACCACTCGAAATGATTCACGATGTGAGTTTCGCACGTTGGCTGCCGAGAGTTTGCTTCGACACTTCATAATCACCTCGTTTGCTCGCATTTTATAACTACAGTATTTTGCAGTGAGCTAAGTGCGTGCAAACTTAAGGCGCTAGTAAGTGCGCTGCTTTTAGTATGTTAGCTCGATGTTTGTTTGACGTCCGTCCGCATGGAGTGACGATTCGGTGTTCCCTTTTTATGGGACTTCATGTGGATTGAGGAATTTTGTGGTTAGTTTTGCTGTTTGCTCTATACGGAATAATTTCATGCAGTCACGTGATGTCGAATGATAAAAAAAAGTATTTGCCACTTACTGCTGAAAGTTACTCCAGCCCCGCTCTATCCTTGAATAAATAACCATCAACACCTCTCATAATGATGTTAACAGTTGGGGGAAAACTTGCGTTTGCTGGTAAAATTTATGGAAGAAAAGGCGTTTCTGTTGTTTATGATGTTTCCCACAGCCCATGAATTCCATATTTTTCAATAATTTTTTTACCGAAATTATCAATCTGGTTTTTACCAATAAAGGCTCAAAAAGTTTGGGGAAACGTTGTCTTTGACAAAATTGGTAGTTATCAGAAAGTTATTTTAATTAAAAGAGCTTGTGCCAAATACAAGGAAAAACTGATTCACTGAACTGAAAAACTGATTATGCATTGATTTTTTCAGATTTTTACTCCGTTTTCGTTGAATTGGAGATCAAACAAAGACATAAACTTGTTGCAACACAGACATACGTGCAAATATACGTGTAAACATATCGTATATAATGCAGCAAAACCAGTATATACGTATCATTTTGGAGGCCATATAGGAACATTAGATTACACACATATTCTAGATTTGGATTATATTGTCTTAATAAAATCATGCAATGTATTAAAATACGATAAAGAATATGCATGGGCCGCACATCGTAGGTGCAGATATACGGATTGTTTAAATAAAATCATGCAATGCATTTAAATACGATAAAGAATATGCATGTGCCGCACAGTGTAGGTGCAGATATAAGAAAATGAGTTTAAATTACATTCTATATTTACGATATAATCTTCTATATATATAAAAAGCAATTTCTGTGGGTTTGTTTGTTTGTTTGTTTGTTTGTCCTCTATAGGCTCAGCCAACTTAAGAGCCAAAATTTTAATTCAAAGGTCTACGAAAGGGGTCGTCCGTATAAACTGTTCAATGTTATTGCGGTATTGACGTTATTATGCATTGGATAGAGATGGAAATTTCCACATAGAAGTTTTGATGGACGCTCAATTGTTTCAGATTTCAAATGTCGAGTCAGGAGTCGGCAAAAATGATCATCCATATTTTCTGTTCTGTGTTTTTTTCTATATTGGGGGTTAATCTGCGAGTCGAGTGACATGACTCACAAAATTTCACTTCTTCATCCTGACTCCAGGAAATATTTCAGAGAAGAAACGTTAGTATGAATGAGCTCCAAAAATCGATCACAGGACATTTGAGCTGAAACTTCTAGCCTAGAGTGGTTTCTGGAGTCAGCACAACGATGTGAAATTTGGCACATCATGTCACTTGACTCTCAGAATAAGCCCCATTGTTTTGATTATACATCGATTTATGATGAAAATTTGCACATGGAAGTTTTACAGCACATGTTATTGATTTCACGTGTCAAATTTTGTTATGGAATCAGTAAAAGGGCTTAGTATTTCAAGCAATTTTTTGGTGGAAATGCGTCCTAATTACCAACTAAATACAAAATCATCAGCTTTAAAGTTAAAAGCGAAACGAAGTTCGTATGGGATCAGCTAGTCTGTAAAATAAAATACGACTTCTGGTTGTCTGGGTACGCTATGGTCGTCGATGACGGTTGTGTTTTTTTAGCTCGATCACCATTGCACAATGAACCAAAAGAAAGGTGCAACAAGCATCAAAATCTCACTGTGCAGTTTTCAGAATCTCCTACTTTTATTTGAACAAATAACGACGCCGGACAAGTCCACGTAGTCCATAGAGGGAAGGGAAGTGCAGCACATGTGAAGATATGTTTAGCGGAGGCCGTCTGTACGATTGGATGGCAGAGGATTGGAAATATGTATTTACCTCTATTTCTAAACATTTTATTTCAAAGGAAACTTTATAAAAATTTCTGATCAGAAGAAATCTTATAAATTTTAAGTCCAACTCTAAATGAAGTTTAAAACATTAAAGGAATTCATACTATTTTGAAATTCCAATACTTGTTTTTTTGAAATATTGTGAAACTTTTGAACATAGTTTAAATGTGCCGAATGTATCTATAAATTTAACATTTAACTATAACAAAAGGGTCGTATGCAAAACAGTTTTCATTGGGGTCCGGTGGTGGCCTTCTGTAGCTGTTGTTACGATTGCAACGGGGTAGTGTTCATGATGTTATTTATTGCTTCTGTTATTGTTATATTTCTCAAAATTTTGAAATATTTTATAGTGACACGAAAAAATGCTGATGTCATTCAATTAGATCTGGCCAAACCCCGACCAAATAGATGAATAAATGAATGAATGGGAAAAAAATTCGAATATAAAAATAAAATAAGAAAAAAACCCCTCCCCCAATTAGAACAATCGGACCTCTCTAAAAACCCTTCCTAAAATCAGTTTCACATAGAATCTGGTCGGATAAAATAGATCATTTCTCCGCAAAGAAATAACGTACAACAAAAGTAAAAATGTCATTTTGTAGGCTTTTATTGCACTTTAAGGAAAAAAATACATCAAAATCATTCGTCAGCATTTCGGATGAATTTTCGAACTTTTTTTGTGATAACACCCATCATTTTCTGCACAGTGCTGTTGGTAACCTCATTCGCCATCTTGTTCCACCTCTTTTCCATTTAAGTGGGTTTTTTCATGGTTCTGCCACATTTATTCAGTTTGCCCTTAACTATTGCTCAATATTTCTCCATGGGACGAAAATCCGGACAGTTTGGTGGATTGATACTTTTTTTCAACAAAATCGATCTGGTTCTCCTTATACCACTTAACGACATCCCGGCTGTAGTGGAAGCTTGCCAGGTCCGGCCAGAACTTCACCGGGCCTTTGCGGGACCGAATGAATGGCAAAACCCCTGTCTGGAGACATTCTTCTTTGTAAACATTTCCATTCATTGTGTCCCCAGTGATGAAAATCCTAGTCTTCTTCCCACAACTACAGATCCCTTGCCAAATCATCAACTTACGAGCAAATTTATCTGCAAAAACAAACTTGAATCTACCGGCAACATTCCCTTTACGCTTTGCAAGGTAAAATTTGTTACCGGGTGTTTGTCCAAAATCCATTTTGACGAAAGTTTCGTCGTCCATCAAAATACATCCGTTGTACTTGGTCAACACTTTTTTGTACAACTTCCTTGCCCTGATTTTGGCAACCAGATTTTGTTTCAGCGTCCTGTTGGGGTGTTTGCTTGCATGATACGACCGCAAGCCTTCTCGCAAACAAATTCGTCGAGCTGTACTGTGGTTCGTCTTGAACTTTTTCGCCAAATCACGCAACGAGATTCCAGGATTATTGTGAACTGATCGAATTACCTTTTCTCGCAGCTTCCGGTCATATGTTCCACTTTTACGCCTGGTTTGTTTTGCTCGATCCACCGTAAGGGTCTTCCGGTAACGTTGCAGTACCGAATTTACAATCGAAATATCCTTTCAGGAGTTTCGCGATCTTTACCCCTGACCACGTCGGTTTCTCTACGTGAGTGTGCAGAATTTTCTCTCGCCTTTCGCGTTCCATCGTCGATAACTTTTGACTGACTGCTTCAATCTTGATGAAATGTTCACCACAAAGTAAACAAACCATCCGGATCAAAACACTGTCAATAGATTTGCGATGTGACAACTAGGGGCGCTGCAGTAAATGAAAAGATGCGACCAGATTCTATGTGAAACAGACTTTACCACACGATCCACCGTGTCGCACTCCAAAACAAAACAAAACAAGGCGCCACGCTTTCAAACTCAAACCTAATCCGTAAAATCCCAATAATATTGAAAACAAAGATGAATACTTAGCTTGGAATCCTTGGAGCTGTAATTCTTAGGCCCTTCTTAGAATTTGAATTCAAAGGCTAGCATGAGTCCATCATTCTGCCCATCCAACCAAAAAATCTTTTTTCCCTTGCTATTAAATCGTTCGAAAAAAGGTACATGCTCTTCAATTTCAATAGTGTTCACTTCACACACAACTTTCCGGAAAAATTAAACCCTTTTTTCTTCAAATTTAAGTTCACTGAAAATACGTTCGTAATCTAAGAGCGCAGCATCCAATCACAAATTACAACGCCAGCCGACGCAAAACATCTTTGCGATCTCATTTTTTAGAGAATGACTTATGATATCATATAAAGAAAAACTAAGCTTCGGTTTTCTGGCCTTTTTTGACAATGAAGCATTTCCGACAAGAGAATAATTGGTGTTCGAAAAGACACCTATCAGGTTGTTCCGACACTATTTCACCACGGTAAACACCAAACAAAGCCGGTAATTCCACTACTTTGGACCCATTGCGAATCTCAAACATGCATACAAACAGTCTCGCACTAATTTTCGTATAAAAATTTAAAATTTATTTGAATTTTCCAAAAAAAAACTTTCTAGCTCCGAACACGCGTCGAAAAACATTCAACGGCCGCCTACTCTTCGATGACGGTGATGTTTTTTTTTTTTTTGGTGAAAAATATTCAAGACTCTCGAACCATAAATTCAAAAGTAAGTAAGCTCGATATAAAACCACCAAACTTCTTGAATGCTGTCGGCCGTTCGCACTAAGCGGAAAAGAATATCTGGGAAATGTTGAAGCTAAGTATTTTTGTTATTTTCTACATATAATATGTTTGAAAGGTTTGATCATATCCTCTAACCCAAACCTCCAATCCAAAATTGTTTGCTAGGATGCTGAGGTGACCTCGGTCCTGAAGCCCAAGATTGACCTTACATACCTTCCTACTTTTTCTAATCTTTCCATTGACATGGACGTGGCCGACGCCATTATTGATGTTTAAAGAGAGAGCATCAGGTTTGAGCAGGGTGAATGTGCTGCCAATCTCGGGCTCCATTAATTTGACCTCTAAACAAAACGAATGGCCTTGGTCAATCACGGAGTAGCAACCATAGGCGATGTGGAACTCGTTCTACTGAGCCACGCCTGCGATCGTGGAATCCGAAATGTATTTATATTCATAACGATATTTACCGAATAACAAAAAACATTTTAAAATTTAATTTAAACTTGTATTGTAAATTCATAAGAAAGAAAATTTTGATGAAGCATTACGGATTAAAGGTGAATGTGAGTAGCTACCCAAGCAACCAAATGTCTCTTATCTACTTAAACTCGTGCCTCCAATGTTCGAATTTCGCTGAACAAAGGTTCTGAAGGGAATTGGTACCGAATTTTCTCGAATGTGAGCATGAAAGTTACAAAAGGTTCCTCGAATAGCCTTCTATGGACTTGAAGTTCCTCAAATAGCTTTTTTTGTGACATGTATCTCGCATCCACACAGTATAAAAGTTACAAATTGGGTCTCAAAATAGCCTTCTGTGAACTTCAAGTTCAAAGAAGTTCCTCAAATAGCCTCCTGTGAACTTCAAGAAGTTCCTCAAATAGCCTCCTGTGAACTTCAAGAAGTTTCTCAAATAGCCTTTTTTGTGACATGTCAATCGCATCCACACAGTATAAAAGTTACAAATCAGGTCTAAAATAGCCATTTGTGAACTGTTGCTTGAGTAAGCGAATCAAATAATTGTGTAGCAGGACTGGCTAGCGTGCTGGCATGTACCGAACAAAGTTAAAAACAAAGCAATTAAGTAAGATCAATTGAGGGAAGTGATGGGAGGAATAAAGATGGATGCCGAGAAACCGGCAGCACCACATGGGCTGGTGGTGACCAAAATCAGAGAGGAGAGGAGAATTATTTTTATGTTTTTGCTGATTAAACGTTTACTTGTGGGCTGAATAGAAGGCCGTTCAAATCTGTAATGGAACTTCAAAGTTTCAATAAGAACTTAAATTTTGGGCTGATTAAAAGAAACTTCAGCACATTGATTATGCTAGTTAAGCTGTGTTCGACCGTTTTAATGAGACTTTTGGTTGCTTGGGTAAGCATTTAGCTAAGCAGTAGCAATTAAGCTTAGCTAAGCTAATTGGAGATCGAACAAGGACAGACTAAATATCAAATTCTTCTTGTCACTTACATCCTTTCCCCCTTTTAACTTTTCCAAAAAACCGACAGAAGGATATACGAACAGTGTTCAGTAGATATACAGGGTGGGGCAGAGTGGATTCCCTACACGCTAACTTTTGGCTACCCCTTAAAGGCGTAAAATTGACCCGTTATTGAGAACCTCCACGATCTGTCAAATAACGGGTCATTTTATCGGGTCAATATTACCCTTTATTTCAAAAAGCTCGAGTCCGCTTCAAAGGGGTAGTTTTAGATGTTACATTGAAAGCGTTATTATTTGTTCGGTAAATTGCTGGATGGAGAAGATTGTAAGTATTTTATTGTATAATTATTTTGCTTCCTTTGTGAGATTTTAATTATTCATGTTATTATTTCAGAACTGCACAGCTCCGGACGAGGACGTTGAAAATTTTTAGCCGATGAGTGAAACCGGAATCGCGGTGGATTGACATGCATGGTAAATAAAAAATGGTGAATTATTTTATTTATTAAAATTTTTTAATAAACCAATTGAAACATGATATTTGTAGTGATTTATTTCCCAGCAAACATATTTTCCATAAGCGGCTCTTAAAATTTCCACCATACGAAAGCGTCTCGAATAAAGGGTAATTTTCATCCGGTCGTTTGGAATAAGGGGTAATTTTGATCCGCTACAAGCGTTATGAGGCTGAGTACCCCTTAAGGGGTACAGCGACTTTATCCTTAAAAAGGAGTTCTCCCAGTCTTATCGAATAACGGGTCAAAAGTATTCGTTAAGGGGTAGCCAAAAGTTAGCGTGTAGTTTCAATGAGTCGCTGAAGAACGCGCGCGCGAGTTAGCGAAGTCGGTGTGGTTTCATGTGCTGGGAGGAAGACGCCATTTTGAGTAGTCACCGTGTGGTGGACTGGCAAGCATCGTAGTTTTGTAGTCGACACGTTCTTTAAAAATAAGGATAGTGTGGTGGCGACCAGCGTACATTTCGTACACGATAGAGTTCCTGATGCTAAAACCATAAGGATCCCCCGATCTAAGCCCATGTGATTATTTTCTTTGGGGTTACCTCAAATCTGAGGTTTACAAAGTTCGACCAAGGGCCTTGGAAGTCCGTAAGGAAGCAATCATTGATGTTATCGCTGGAATAACACCAGATATGATAGAGTTTTTGAAAACATTATTCAACGGCTGAATAAGTGCATCGCTCGTCAAGGTCGTCACCTGGACGATATCATTTTTAATACTTATTAAAAAATAAATGGCATTGTATGTAGATTTCAGAAATAAAAAGCTTTTGTAAAAATCTTGTATGGTTTTTATACAGTTAACCGATCAAATCAGGGAGTCCACTCTGTCCCACCCTATAACTAACCCAGCACAGAGCATGATCCGGATTCAAAATTTAGGTTGATAATGGAATCCCAACTTTTCTAAAGAATCTTTAAGTTTAGGATCAAAATCGATGGACAATTTTCCTGATCTGAAGAAGGCGATCGAAAAGCTAGGACGAATTCTGTTAAAAACCAAAGGAAGCGAACGCCTCATTCACGATGGGCACAATAAAACTCTGTCGCTGTCGTTTGTTCCTTCATCTTTCACCAAGTTACTCCACAATCCCCAATCCGATCCAAGCCGCTGCAGCGTCGTCTCTTGGCTCGGGCTGTTTGGCGTTGTTGTTATTTGTAATGTCGTCGCTGCCGTTGTTGACGGCACGCGGTTTCAATCTTAATTGGTAATAAAAATGTCAGCGCGGAAAGCGCGTTCGCAGTTCACGTGCCAGGCATTTGAACGCGCAATCTGCCACCAGCAGCCAGCACCAATAACGGGCAGAAAATAACACAAAACCACATCATACAATGTCACCACCAAGCGTCGTCGTCAAGCTTTGTCGTATCGCTAACAGCCGATCGGCTAGACGATGACGACGTCGGATTGTTAGAAAGGCCTCCCCCCCATTTTCCTTTTCCGCCCACTTTTTACGTCATTTTGTAATAAAAGTCTCGTGAGCCATTTTGGGGTTAGCAGAACACACGCATTTGTACCAACCAGCCGCTAGGATAAACGAGCAATTTGTATCAATTCGAGGAAAAATGACACGCCAATCGTTGGAGGTTGGCTTTTCCGGTTGCGGTTTTTCTACGCGCCAACCCATCGGATGATGATGGGCAGTGTTTGTTTGAAATCGACACATTTTGCTGCGGTTTCTAACCTTACAAAATTGAAGCAATCTCTCTGGTGAAATTCTTGAAAAGGGAGTGTTTTAAGACTTGGAATCTGACTAAAATTCAATCCTGGATAAGTTTCGCGTTTGTGTATTTAAATTTCTTTTTTTGCACAGAAGAACAATAAACAATCAGTGCGAAAACGTTATTATAATAAACCAACGATAGTATTCACTTCCGTCGATGATCACTGAAAGCTCTACACATGCTTACAGTTCGCTGCCCTCAGAAACATGAAGCTCAAATATGCTGTTTATAAAAGCACGAATTTCCAGCGAATCGATGATGGATATCGCTGAATCATTGAATTGGCTCTCAGAATAGAACCGATCGGAAAAATGTTAGGTAATAACATAACTTCTCGTGTTTTGATTTCTTCATAAGCTCAGCGAATTTTTTAGAAATTATGAGCACGCAAACTTTCTCTGCTAATCGCATCGGCGCAGCGTAGCATCATCGCACACAAACATAAAACCTTGGAAACTTTGATACCAGCTTGTTAACAACACTAGAAGAACAAATTCTCACGATTTATACCTATATATTTACACGTAATCTATAAGGCACTTAAACAGTATAACAATAATCAACCTTTTCCACATTAGAGTCATGGACATTCGTTTTGCAATGCCATGTAAAAGTACACAATTTTAATATTCTAGAGAGTTTCGCGGACAGGGAACAGGTTGTTTGTTTTTGCGTATTTGAAGATTTTTAGGAGTTGAATAGCATTCCGTTCAAAATTATTACGGAACTTGAAAATATCGTAAGTAAGTTTAGTTTTTGTTAACAAAATTCCTTAAAATCTCAATTTCCTTTTTCGCCAAAAAGAGTAGCAAATTCGTCCAACAGGATGGATCCGCAATTTTTCAACCGGTTTCAAAAAATAAACAAGGTTCTTTCGGGATATTTTACACCATTTTTTCCAAACCAGATTTAGAAAATAACGTCGATTAAATTGACCAGCATTACGATCTTTTTAGCATTATTTTGTCTTGTAGACTAGCTTAAAGTTCATCAAAGTCATTATTTTTTGAGACAATGATATTTTTTTCCGATAAGCACGCACAGTTTTCACAAGTGATTGATCGTTTTCGATGTAAAACACTACAATTTCAGCGCGTTCCTTTGGTCTATATCAACTCATAAATCAAATGACATTGCATGAAGTTTCAAAAATGTATTTACCTATCGAAATCGGCTGAACAATGGCGGAGTTATTCGGCGTTCAAATCGGATACATCCTGATGGCGCACCCTGTATTCTCGTGAATTTTGAATGCCCCGAAAAACTGACCAGTGGAAAATTTCAGCTCAATTGGGTATAATTTAAGGTTGTCTCAAAGGGCTCAAAGTTATGATTTCTTGCCTCGAAAAATCACCATCGGAAACATAGAAAATGTCTAAAACGTCGAGATCTGATGTTATTTTAGAAAAACAAAAATTGGAGGAAATAGATTTTCTGAACTTGGTGTAATTAGTCATTTCTTTTCCTATTTGTAAGAGTTTTTTTTTAATTTAGGACCACCTTAGCGGTTAGACCTTAATTATTAGTTTAATAAATCTTAAGGAAGTGAATGGCACATTTTGGTGTCTCCAGAAAAAACAGTTGCAATTTAAAAAAGTTTTCTAGCAGTAGCTTTTTGCAAAATATTTCAAAAAATTATTGAAAAAATAAGAAGTGATTCAAAGTTATTAAAAAATTATTCAAAAACGATTCAAAACTAATTCTGAACTTTTTTAAAATGATTCCAAAATTGATTGAAAATGGTTGAAACTATTCTAAAATTAAAATTTGGTAGATTTTTCACTAGCTCTGTTCCTTTCACAGGGGGGCCGGACATTCGGCCGAAGGCCGATAGGCCGAAAGATATTAGCCCGAAGGTCGCTAGGCCGAATGGGATTAAAGGTCGACGGATGTTCGGCCGAATAGGATAATAGGCTGAATGGGTCATTAGGCCGAAGGTTATTTGGCCGAATGGATGTTAGGCCGAGTGGTCATTATGCCGAATGACCATCAGGCCGAATAGACAATAGGCCGAATAGACAATAGGCCGAATGGTCGTAAGGCCGAGTAGTCATAAGGCCGAATGGTCATTTGGCCGAATGGTCGTTAGGCGGAATGGTCATTAGGCCGAATGGTCATTTGTCCGAACGGTCTTTTGGCCTAATCGTTATTAGGTCGTAAGGCTGAATGTTCGTAAGGCCGAATGCTCGTAAAGCCGAATGTTCGTTAGGTCGAATGGATGCTAGGCCGAAAGATCGTTAGGCCGAATGATCATTAGACCGAATGGTCGTAAGGGCAAATGGATGCTAGGCGGTCATTAGGCCGAATTTTCGTTAAGCCGAATGAATGTTAAAAGGTCTTTAGGCCGAATGGTTGTTATGCTGAATGGTCGTTGGCCTAATTTATGCTAAGCCTATAAGACATATTATTGCTTTTTTGCATGTTATGCCGATCAGTAGTTAGCCCGAATGTTCGTTAGGCCGAATGGTCATCAGGTCGAATGGATGCAAAGCCGGATTCTACCATTCGGCTTTGCGACCATTCGGCTTTGCGACTTTTCGGCCTTACGACCATTCGGCCTTACGACGATTCGCCCTTACAACCATTCGACCAAATGACCATTCCGCCTTATAACCATTCGGCCTAATGACTATTCGGCCTTACGACTATTCGGCCTAATAACCATTCGGCCGTATGACCGTTCAGCCTAGTGACCATTCGGCCGAACATCCTTTCGGCCTTGCGTCATTTCGGCTGGACAACCGTAGGCCGAATAACCCATTCGGCCTAGTAACCTATTCGGCTAGATAGCCCATCCGGTCTAACGTCCATATCGGCCGAATGACCTTCGGCCGATTGGCTATCGACCTCATGACTTTCGGCCGAATGACCCAGCCTCCTTTCACAGAGAGTTGCTTGAATTTGGAAGACCTTCTTTCGAAGAGTCGACAGTTTCGAAATCTGCGTTAGCTGTCCAGTGTTGCTGATGTTAACAGCTTTGTTTTAGTTCAAAACTCATTCATGATTTTTTGCAGATTTTTTAAGTAACGTTTACATGAGTAAATTTGAAATTTTAGTGTTGTTTGGGAAAATTGAATATTTTGTACAGAAAAATCAACATTATTTTTGTTTCTTCTGTGGAATACAGCCTGCTAATGGTTTTGTTACCAATTCACGAATTCTCTAAGTGAAATTTTCCACGGAACAGCTTAGTCGAAGACCGTAACTTCAAATCTTCTTAGGTAAGAAAGTAATTAGCTGTTTGACAGGGATATGTCTTTTGGCATTGAAAAACAAAAAATACAACTGACATCACTGCTAGATGCCTAGCGAGGTATTGCGTGACTGCTTTTCATGCAATACTTCACGAGGGATAAGCAGTGATGTCAAGTGAATTTATTGTTTTTCAATGCCAAAAGACACACCCCAAACAGCTAATAACTTTTTGCCGTATAAGTTACAAAGTTACGGTCTTCGACAAAGTTGTTCAGCAGAAAATTTTTTTTAGAGAATTTGTAAATTGGCACAGACACCATAATATTAAGCAGGCTCGATTCCAGAAAAAAAACAAAAATGATGCTGATTTTTCGGTACAAAATACCCTATTTTCCCATACAAACCCATACATAAGTTCAAATTTACTCAGGTAAACGTTGCTTAAAAATTCTGCAAAATACTAGGAATGAGTTTTGAACCAAAACGAAGCTTTTAAGATCCGGGATTTGAGAAATTCAAAAATGACCTCAAATCAACTGAGTCTACTTCAACTTTTTTTTTTTGATTAACTATCAAATGACTCTAAAATAGCAGAAAAATCACTCAAACATTGTTTAAAAACAATTAAGTTTCGTTTGGGGTCGATCTTGCTCTTGTTTCATCTTTTTTTTTTATTTTATGTTGCTATACATTCTTCAGGCATCCAAAGGCTAGAAAATCTTCCACAAACTTTCATAACAAGAGGGTTTGTTCGATTCGATTCGAAAAGCGAAGAATTTTGTTTTCGTCTAAGTCTTAAGCATCCCTGCGCCTCATCTATTTCCAATCATCGGAAATCTCCCGGCTCAAATAGTGATGCCTGAGAGCCATGGCCCCCGGTCGGATTCTCTCGTCGTCGGCAAAGGGAATTTATTCATCATTTACCTCGCTTCGTTCCTCTTCCTCATCTGTCCCTTGGCAACGGAACAGATCAGCAGCGGCGTGTGCATTCTAGCTAGAATGCTCGTCATTCACGACCACGACCTCGACCTATCGATTCTGGGATCTGTCTAATCCTCGCCGTTCCGAGCCCTGTCTGCTTTTCGGTAGGTATTTTATTTGTAGATAGATATAGATCGTTCGTTATTGTAGCCTCGCTCGCTGCTGTCGGGGCTTTCGGGTGAGGGGGGAGCTTTTACACTGATTGACATGTCGCTTTTATTGGTCGATAAATTGATCTCTCCGGGCATTGATGGATTCTCCTGTTTCGCCCGATTCAGCAACGGTTCAAAGTTCGGGATGCTGCTGCTACTTCTCGCTAAAATATGTAGGTAGTAAGCCGATGCACAGGAGACGACGACCGGAATGGTTTCACGAAAGTAGGAAAAATGGCAAGGCCAAAGTTTACCCAAACTACGGGATATCGATTAGGGGCCGAGTCGTGAAGCCAGGCAGGACTAAAGCATTCCCGCATTAGTTTATTCACGGGTGCTGCCGTTGCTCACATCTGCGGAAAATTCATCATCCTTCGGCTGAGCGATGAGGAAAATGAACGAACCTGAATGGAGGAACGATTGATGAAAATCCGGGGCCGCTCCAGATTGCCGCCAAAGCCGAATCTGTGATAAGGAGACGGACTTGTTGTTGTTGCTGTTGCTGTTGAAGAAGGGACGGTAATTTCCGATTATCGAAGTCGAATGGCGGTGAATGAGCGAACATAACATTCTCTTCGCTAAGCTTAGCGTCCTGGCCATTGAATATTTGATTGGAAATCGTGATTGATCTCGTCAGGTTCGTTTTGTGGGTGGAGATGATTTTGGGATCGTCGAATCGATGAAAGTCGTCCTCTTTGAGGACGAACACGGCTTATCCTGGTAATTGGCGATTTTGGTTTATGAGAAACCTTAATTGCCGGTATTTCGAGGAAAATTATTCAATTTGAAGCCAATGTGGAGCTTTGCTGTCATACAATCAGTGCTCAAAACTTTTGACATGCTTGGATGAAAGTGAAATAATTTTCCTTTCAATATCTACGTTTCACGTTTCCATCATTGTGCCCAATCAGTCAAAATAGTAATCTGTGACTGACTGTCGAAAAAAGTCACTCCAATTTCTTCCTCGTGAATGTGAACTTTTGAAAATCTCAGTCATCTAAATTAGGAGATCATGACAGGATTGAAATTACAAACAACGCATGATTTTTTTTGGGATTTAAACGCCTGGGCGTTTTTTTTCCCCTACAAATATTGCATCACGGGGATTATTTTTCTGCCAGGTCATATTTTATTAAGAAAGTTTTAAGCCGTCCAATAAAAATCATCGTTTTAAGAGGTCTTTTATCATTCGGAAACGCCTAACCGTGCAGGGGAAGGGTAGTCACGTTAAGTTGATTCCGCAGACTTCCAGCCGGCATTGCTCTTAGCCGAACTCTTAGTTCGGAAGAATTTTTTTTAGTTGTCTGGTAGTATAAAAAGTACGTTCAATCATAAAAAATCCAATTGACCTGATTGAATGTTTGCTTACTGTCACGAATTTGTGGATTGAATGACTGTGGAGTGAATGGCGAAAGAAAAAAATGTATTCACTGTCATTATGAAGTTCGTCTATGCTACTTTGATTCAATTTCATCGTCTTACGAAACACGTGGGGATGAAATTTATTTTCTCTCATTCATGCCCTACTGCGGTCAACGAAAATGATTTCTTCGAGCTCTGCATACAATGCTTGCACCATGTCACATGAAATAATCCCAATTTGCGATGGGCGCTTTCTTGCTGTAATCATGCTTAGAGGAGGCAACACGAAGACGGTTGTTGGAAAATAGCTCCTGGAAAAGTTAAATTAAAATAATTATAAAATAAAAAAATAAAACCACAGTTTCCAATTAAAAGATACAGAGAAATAAAAATCATTTTTGAACAGTTTTGATAAGTTTTGAATCATTTTTAAATAATTTTAAAAATATTATTGAACAATTTATCAATAATTTTTCTGAATTTTCAATTTTTTTTAAGTTATTGCGGAAACATTTTTGAAATGTTTTTAAAAAATTTTTGAAGTATTTTTGAATCATTTTTTAGAATTTTTGACAAAATTTTTTAATCATTGATGATTGCTTTTTGAATCAATTTTGGATGATTTAAGACAAATATTTTGAACATTTCTGAAACAATTCTGAATCATTTATCATGACACTATAAATAATTTTTAACCATTCTTGTATTTATTTTTTCAACTTCGAACAGCTTTAGAATCGACAGTGTATAATTTTCCATTTATTTTTAAATAATGTGTTTTTTTTTATTTTTGACATTTTTATCATTTTTGTCATTTTTGCTTTTTTTAAAATTTTGTCTTTTTCGTGTCTTTTTTGTGTTATTTTTGTGTCATTTTTGTCATTTTTGTCATTTTTGACACTCCTGTCTTTTTTGCCATTTTTGTCATTTTTGTCATTTTTGTCATTTTTTGTCATTTTTTGTCATTTTTGTCATTTTTGTCATTTTTGTCATTTTTGTCCTTTTTGTCCTTTTTGTCATTTTTGTCATTTATGTCATTTAGTTCATTTATGTCATTTTTGTCATTTTTGTCATTTTTGTCATTTTTATCATTTTTGTCATTTTTGTCATTTTTGCCATTTTTGTCAGTTTTGTCATTTTGTCCTTTTTGTCGTTTTTGTCATTTTTGTCATTTTTGTCATTTTTGTCATTTTTGTCATTTCTGTCATTTTTGTCATTTTTGTCATTTTTGTCATTTTTGTCATTTTTGTCATTTTTGTCATTTTTGTCATTTTTGTCATTTTTGTCATTTTTGTCATTTTTGTCATTTTTGTCATTTTTGTCATTTTTGTCATTTTTGTCATTTTTGTCATTTTTGTCATTTTTGTCATTTTTGTCATTTTTGTCATTTTTGTCATTTTTGTCATTTTTGTCATTTTTGTCATTTTTGTCATTTTTGTCATTTTTGTCATTTTTGTCATTTTTGTCATTTTTGTCATTTTTGTCATTTTTGTCATTTTTGTCATTTTTGTCATTTTTGTCATTTTTGTCATTTTTGTCATTTTTGTCATTTTTGTCATTTTTGTCATTTTTGTCATTTTTGTCATTTTTGTCATTTTTGTCATTTTTGTCATTTTTGTCATTTTTGTCATTTTTGTCATTTTTGTCATTTTTGTCAACTTTGTCAACTTTGTCAACTTTGTCATTTTTGTCATTTTTGTCATTTCTGTCATTTTTGTCATTTTTGTCATTTTTGTCATTTTTGTCATTTTTGTCAACTTTGTCATCTTTGTCAACTTTGTCATTTTTGTCATTTTTGCCATTTATTTTTGTCATTTTTGTCATTTTTGTCATTTTTGTCATTTTTGTCATTTTTGTCATTTTTGTCAGTTTTGTCATTTTTGTCATTTTTGTCATTTTTGTCATTTTTGTCATTTTTGTCATTTTTGTCATTTTTTGTCATTTTTGTCATTTCTGTCATTTTTGTCATTTTTGTCATTTATGTCATATTTGTCATTTTTGTCATTTTTGTCATTTCTGTCATTTTTTTTTCATTCATGTCATTTATGTCGTTTTTGTCATTTTTGACATTTTGGTCATATTTGTCTCTTTGGCTATTTTTGTCGTTTTTGTCATTTTTGTCATTTTTGTCTTTATTGTCCTTTTTGTCATTTTTGTCATTATTGTCATTCTCGTTTTTTTTTTGTCATTTTTGTTATTTTTGTCATTTTTATTTTTTTTATCATTTGTGTCATTTTTGTATTTTTTGTAAATTTAGTAATTTTTGTAAACTTTTGCCTTTTTGTCATTTTTGTCATTATTGTCATGCTCGTTATTTTTGTTATTTATGTCATTTTTATCTTTTTTATCGTTTGTTTAATTTTTGAATTTCTTGTATTTTCTGTATTCCTTGTCATTTTTGTCAGTTTTTTCATTTTTGTTATTTTTGTTTTGTGATATTTTTGTCAACTTTGTTATTTTTGTCATTTTTGCTGTTTTTGTCATTCTTGTCATTTAATTTTGACATTTTTGTCATTTTTGTCATTATCATCTTTTTTGTCATTTTTGTAATTTTTGTCATTTTTGTCATTTTTGTCATTTTTGTCATTTTTGTCATTTTTGTCGTTTTTTGTTTGTCGGTCGTTTTTTTTTGTTTTTCGAGGGAAATGTTGAATGTGCATAATTGGGCTCGGAAATAGTCAACAATTTGTTATTCTAGGAATCAAATCATGCCATCTATTCAGATTTTTTTTTACCGTCAGTTCCGCTGCAAACTTAATTTATCAAGAACCTGCCCAGTCAGCTCAAACAAACAAGGGGTCATTTATTAGTTCCTGCCCCCGTCGTCATTCGTCATCAATGATGGCCCGGAATATAGAGTTCACGATAACGACTTCCAAGAAGCGCAACAACAGGACCCCCTAACCCGACTAAACCCTCCGCGATAAAGGACTCACTCAAAGTCAAATAAATATATGTATGTAACGAACAGGGATACTCCGAGAGAGATAGACAGTCACCCGGGTCACAAACCATTTGTCGGCTCATTAAATCACTTCTCGCCCGATGGCCATAAATTAGGACCGTTATCGGAAAAGCTGCACCATACCGTCATAATATCTTGCCAGCCACCGGCAGAGGACGGATAACAACCGGAGAAAAAACAGGAACCGTTCCAAACATGGTGGTGGTTCAGTCAGTAGAATGAAGCAATTTGGTGCCCTCGAAATATCGACACATGGCTCACACAGGAAAAAGAGATCAGCACCAGATCCCAGAAAATGCGTATAATTGCTACCGGTTGAGGGTGGAGTCGTTTAGGATTTTTTTTCCAGTCTTTCTCTCGTTAAGTTCGGAAAGATTTGTTGCTGTTACATCCGATTTCTTCCATTCTTTTCTGGGGCGACGCAGCAATTTCAGTTGACAGCTGTTTGTTTTGCTGGGTCAGACAAGTTCCGAGGCCGCTGGACCAAATCAGATCATGATATCACACAACGGTCATTGACAGTTTTGTTCTCTCGTTTGTGGAAAAGAGATAATGTGATGTACACGAATCTATGTATGCCTTATGGAGGTCTGAAATGGAGGACATCATCAATTTTGCAGCCTGCCTTTACAAAGACGAGGAAAATATCTAGCCCTTTGGCAAATCCTGCCTGTCTGGTTTGGTATTGATCTATTGTTCATGGCAGTCCGATCAAAGGTCCCATGTCTCCGCCCCTTTTCAGTTGTGTGTTCTTTGTGTGAAAAAAAAACATTTGATGGCTGTATCAACACTTATGTTGCGGTTTTTTATAACACAAGAAACAGCTGCGTTTCTGTAGTAGAAAGCTTGTTAATGCCGGTCCGGCATAGAATGTTATACCAATAATTCCACCTCCAAGGGAATTTATTATTGGAAAATAGTCTGATTTGTAGGTGCACTAGGAATAACGCTTTAGTTTTGAATAATCAATAACAATAATTACAATACAGATGTTATGAAATCGCTTGGTACATCTTTGTACCTGATGGGATGGGAAGAATTAGAAAAACATGAGGTATCAAAGAACGAAAAAACATAAGCCGTAAATATCATGATTTTTTCGGAAAAAAAAGATACGTGGCTCACCGGCAGGACTTGAACCTGCAATCTCCGCAACTTGCAGGTTCAAATCCTGCCGGTGAGCCGTTGTATCTTTTTCGAAAAAATCGTGATACATATTTACGGCTTATGTTCTTTCGTTTTTTGATACCTCATGTTTTTCTAATTCTTTCCATCACCTACGAAAATGAAACAATAATTTCTTCACATAATTAAAACCATCCAAACACTGACAGGAAAAGGAAAATTGTGATTGATAGATTATGGCATGGCAAGATTTTCAGTTCCGCAATTTGGGAAATTTTGTAAACATAATTTTTGCAGCTAAATTCTTAACAAGGTACGTCGTCATGGAGACTCACGTGAAGGTATCCGACTTCTATTCAAAACCGATATTGTTGCCATCTATTATTAGTCATCGTTCTCAGATATTATCATATGGCGGCATCGAAAACAACATTCTGTACCCGAGACGCCAGTTCATCAAGCTGGTGAAAATTCCTGCACCCAGATATGTGTTAATCTATTCCATTCGATGAAACCCGTAGATACATCCTCGACCAGACCAAACGCCTAACCCCAGATCCGCCTAATCCCGCTACGAGCTAGCGCGTGGATAATCCCGGCCTGTTGCCGTGTGAGAAACCCGCCTTAAACCCTCGGGCGCTTTGGATAATGCAGACTCAAATCCCAATGTTATCGACCGGATTCCAGGTGTAACTCCAGAGGATCAGCAGGTCGGTTAATCTGCTCGACCGAGTTTCGCAAGTTGTCGAAAATCATGTTCTAGAAAAAGTGATCCACGAGATTTGATTAAAAGCTGTTACTTTTATTATAAGATTCCATTTATTCCAATTGAAAACGCAAATCGTAAATGTACTGTAACAATTAATATTCATAGAGGAGAGTGACGAATGCAAATATGAAGACGTTACTTGCACGGGAAAAAATCCCCTCAACAAGGGCAACTGCTAAACTGGTTACGAGATTGTAGATTCCTATTCAAATCAACAGATGTTGTTGTTGATTTATTGACTTCATAATTGCTAGCTTTACGCTATCTTGTGATGTGTTATATAAAAGAAACCATTTTGTTTCAGAACGAAATTCTAAGATCATAACAGAACATTTCTATATCCCGATGTTATCTAAAAATTTCCTGAATGTCGAAATATTATTTTGTGTTAGCGAAAATAACAACCACCACAACCTCTCTTTTACCTTCTTTTTGATATACCTAACAGTTTTGGGAAGAAATGTTTGACAACAAAGCAAACCCAAGCAAGCGGCTCACATGTCATAAATATCTAATATTTATGATATAGTAGATAAATCGAAAACAAATTCCCCGGAAACCAACCCTTGGGCGTCGCGTCGATTCGGTATTCCGTAACCAAAACGCGAAATAGGTACCACACTCACTAGGTGCCTAGGTGCCTAAGTATAGGTTATAAGTAAGGGTGGTTGACGATTTTATTTTCAGAATCTGCCACCCACAAAACACCGGCTGGCTTCCCACCCACCCACATAAACCCCCGTCTCATCCGAAAGCACCGAACAAATCAGTCAAAATAACGGTTCGGCAATGCAGCAGTAACAACGGTGACGACAAACATCCATCAGAGTGGTTTGAATAAAATTATTTAGGAGCTTTTCGCGGAACAAACATAGAATGAGGTTTTTTCTATATCTAGGTATAATTAGAGATGCTCTATACCTACTTATTAGAAGAAATGAAAGATTGATTCAACAACTAGACAAACAAAGAGAAAAATTTATTCAAAATTTTGGAATAAAGATTCTGGAAGTATTAAGTGAAATGAAGATTGAAGTACATTCGGCATAAGGAATATCAGTTACTTTTCATTTCTTTACGTCATGACTTTAATTCAACGAAGCCAGCGCTTAATTCGATCGATCCAATCTAAGTCGACAGTGGGCTTCTTGCCAAAAATCTTGTAATGCCTGAGATTCTCGAGATGTCACAGTCTGTCATCAAAAAGGAAGCGGAGAAAATTTTCGCAAACTTTCGTACAAAAAAAACTAAAGTTGTTTAGAAAAATAAAAAAAATTAAGATCCAGGTTGTGTGTTGGGGATGAATGAAAAATCAAGCAGTTTTTTTTATAGCTACCAAACAGGAAGTTTAAAATCTTTCAAGAAGAGCTTGAAGAATCAGCATTCAGCTGGAATCGGAGATGAAAAAAAAAAGGCCACTTACCTATTGAAAGCAATCGAGTTGAGAGATTACTTAAGTTTTATAACCTTTCGATGTGCCATGTGACCCAAAACGTCTTTTTAAATCAATAAACAAAATATGGTGGTCAAATCTCGCGCTTTAAAGTTGTACCTTTAGTGGTTGGAATTTTCAAAATACAGCTTAATGGATGACAAGATCTGTATTCGAGATGCCTTCCTAAATAAAAAATTAGAATTAGTATTCATAATGACGCCAAGCAGATTTCTGGTCTGGAATTTTGCATTGAGAAATCTTGCCTGGGTGATGCGGGGAAGTTTGAGAAGAAAAAAAATTTTAGAAGTACTAAATCTGGCTGGCGATCTGTGTATTGTATATGAATTGTGCCATCAGGAGTGTTTCACCACTGAGCTTTTCTTTTAACGGTATTACAGTCACGGACACAACCATTTCTAAAGCAGCCACTAAGCTCAAAAACTCCTTATCTACGGGCCAGGATGGGATACCAGCTACCTTTCTGACGCGTTTTATGCCTTTTTTGCTGACTCCCATCAGGCTTATCTTCCAAGCTTCGCTTGACCAGGCCACCTTCCCCTCACTGTGGAAAGAAGCTTACATGTTCCCGGTTCATAAAAAGGGAGATAGGAAAGATGTTAATAATTACCGAGGAATTTCAGCTCTAAAACCACCAATTCGAGGAACTTCTCGAATTGGTGGTTTCAGATCCCATTTTCAGGTTCTGCAAAGCACAACCTATCCAACGACCAGCATGGATTTATGCCTCGACGCTCAACTACAACTACAACTACAACGCAGTTACCTTACTGGACGTAAATTGACAGTTCGTACGGGTAACTGTTTTTCCAGGCAGTTCTCAGCTTCATCAGGCGTGCCTCAGGGAAGTCATTTAGGGCCGTTAGTATTCCTAATCTACTTCAATGACGTGCTGCAACTCCTTGATGGACGACTTGAAACTGTACTACTCTATCAATGGCTCCGAAGATGTGAACTTCCTGCAGAACCAGTTGAACCTCTTTGCCTCCTGGTGTGATACCAATCACCTACCTTTAAACCGTAATAAATGTGTAGTAATATCATTTTCCCGCAAACGACGCCCGTTCTCAGCCGTTTATTTCCTTGGAAACGATGCAATCTCTCGAGCTCAACACGTGAAAGATCTTAGTGTGATCCTCGACGCGCGGCTGGATTTTAAAAATCACACCAACTATATCGTTGACAAAGCCTCCAGAAGCCTGGGTCTTCTTTTCCGCATGACGAAGGACTTTAAGGACATCTACTGCCTAAGGCCTTTAAGGTCATCTTACTGCAGTCTGGCTCGATCGATCCTCGAATATGCTTCTGCGGTTTGGTGCCCATATTATCAAAACGGTTCTGATCGCATCGAAGCTATCCAACGACGTTTTTTGAGGTATGTCATTCGACACTTAAACTGGCAAGACCCTTTTCGACTTCCCAGCTACGAAAGCCGTTGCCGCCTGATCGACATCGACACGCTGCAAGCCCGCAGGACCGCCACTCGTGCTTCTTTCGTCGCTGATCTGCTTTAATCAAGAATCGACTCTCCCGCACTTTTGGAAGTTCTTCCACTTAGCGTCCGACCTCGTGGTTTGAGAAATCGGGATCTTCAGCTTTTTGTTCCTGTTAGACTAAACAATTACGGGGCCAACTCTGCAATAATTGGCGTCATCAAGACTTTAAACCGCTTCTCAGAGCATTTTGATTTTGACGTTTCGAAGGTTGTATTGCGAATAAGAATTCTTAGTGTTCTGAGATCAGTGTAGATTTGTATTTGTAGTTAGTCTCTTAATTTTTAAATATCATTTGGATCAATATATGATCTGTTGATTTAATAATAATAAAAGAAAAGAAATGAAAATGATGAGTGGCCTACTTCGCTTACAGATTCCTTGAAGTTTACAATCAGTTTTGGTTAAATATAAGGAGTGTATTCGAAAAAAAATGCAACACTGTATTTTTCGAATAACTTTTGACTGCATGGATGCAAATTGATGAAATTTTCAGTGAAGCTGCCTAGTAAAGTAATCTTTACATGTACAAATTTTTGGGATGTTACTTTTTCTATTTCCTGAAGCTTGACGTTCAAAATGACACAAAATTTGTAATTTGGTAGAAGTTATGACAAATTTAATCGATTGTTTTTCTTCTGCACAAAAATAACATATTCGACTTTCTATCACTCCACCACAATTTTCATGTTCTGCCAAGATTACACATCCAACCAAAACAGAGTGCAAACTTTGTGGAACCTATTGAAGTGCTATGTAGTGAAAATGGTCGCATTTGGAAGCAGTCTTCTTTGAATGTTTAGCCAGTCAATCGTTTTGAACACTGATTGTTTTGCAGCTTTCACTGAACATCAGCCACCCCAAGTACTTGACATCAAATTGTTATCAATTTTCTAATCTTTCTTGTCTTCGGAACACACAGGCGTGACTTGTCAACGCAAAGTTTCAGGCTGGAAACTTGCCAGGTGCCCGCTAAAGAGTTCGTTTTGCTGTCCATTACGAAATTTTTCCAAAATATCTCCCCGCTAGCGGTCCAAATATTTTGCGCACGATTTGACCACCGTAGTTTGTTTATTCTATCGTTGATCAGCTTTTAACTTTGTAGTATTGAATCCAGGCCTGTTCATTTGTCAGCTAGACAAACTAAAAGATGACATTCGATTTTGTAATTGATTAATGGGGAAGCGCCAAGAAAAAAAAAATCGTATATAGTTATTCCCAGATACTTGACTTGAAGTGTTACCTTTTCTATTTGTGTAGTAGATAGTTTAGGATCATTGCCAGGTTCGATTTTTTTTCTGAGGAGAGTGAAAAGTCATGTAGTAAAGTCGGGTGAGACGGACACAGCGGGTAAAACGGACACTTTCAATATTTAGAATATTACAATGTTTGGTAAAAATCTAATGATGGAAATATATTCGCCTGAGACTCTTTGTAAATTACATAAAGCAAAATCTCATAATAGCAACAAAACAAACACAAATTTTGAGGACCCACTATTTGATGTAATTTTCTCTTCTTAGAAAGAAGTTCATAACTCTCAAAATTTTCAAAAATTTCAACCGTTTTCAAAGGTGGAGTGTTTATTAGGATTCTCTTTAACCATCCGGAGGAAAATCAGCGAAAATTTCGATGAAAAAAGCAATATCTGATTTTTTATTGCGATTCTACCTTAAGCGGGCTATAGACTACACAAATGGCCTGTACAAATTCGATGATTACACGACGATTGTTTGATTCTATGCTCGCCCACACACAATACAAACATATTTCACGCGAACACAAACGATTGCTGGCGAAAACAGAAACAGCAACAAAAAAACTGGGAGGATGGTTTGTACAAAATATTTCGATACCGACCGATTTTACTCCAACCGTTTGGGCGCTCATTCAACCAGTGCCATACACGATGCAAATCGTGTTCACAACGACAAAATTTCATCGAATTTCATCGCATTTGTACAAATGATGTGTAGTCTGTGGCCCGCTTTAGGTTGTCCGTCTAACCGGTCTTACCCGACTTTCCCCACTTTGATTAAGCAAGATTCAGGGTCAGAAGGTTGGCAGAAAGATAACTTTTGAGAACTCTTAAATCTGTTTCCATATGGTTGATAATGACATTGGAACTGTTTGCGGGATAGAACAGAGCTGTATCATCTGCGTACAGGCACAGAGAACAGACATAAAAGCTCGAACAAAAAATCTGTGTAAAATTTCAAATTAAACTTGAAACGTTATGTAAATTAAAAAAAAAGTTGTTTTACTCACCAAGAAAGTCAGCAAGTAAAAACCGTATAAAAAGTACTTTTATTCATTCCTTTATTCTTGCATTACTGAGGCAGTCGAAATAACTAACAGTTTTGCAATCAATTTGCACTTCTTGAACGGTTATCGTCAGAGGACAAACCGGCTAAATCCAGTCAATTAGGAACATTATTGACGATCAGTCATATCCACCAGAACTGATTCTAGACATCTCAAAGCGGGTTACTTTCACTTCACACATCACTTTCACACATCATATGGCATCCCGTTGTCCAAAATTTAGCACATCCAGCTTGAAGGAAATAGCGATTAACTTTTATTTTTTTTTTGTTTCGATTATAGTCGTTTTACCATCTTAATGGCATTCGCGACTTTATCAACGTTACAGTTGGCGGATCGTTATTGAAAAACTTATCCGGTACAACTGTGTTCGATGTTTACTCTTGGGCTCGAACTCACGGACATCGGCTCAGGCGACAACAGACTTGCCAACTGAGCTATATCACAAGCCCCAACTTTTAAGTTATTTTTCCATTATGCAACCGAACGAAAGTGTTACGAAACTTTAACAGCAATTTTCTTGAAACATGCCAAACAGTTCATACGACCTGTTCAAAACTGACCAAAATTTTGTTTTTTTTTCTCAATTTGGTTTTGACAGTTCTCTTTGGTGTGTTTGGAGGCATCTGGTGGCCCAGCCAAAAAACAAAAAGTGGTTCAAAACGATCGTTGAAAATTTTACACAAGTTTCGTGGGCTAGCTTGTAAGTCTGTTCTCTATGGTACAGGCGAGGTATACCGTGTAACGGCAGCTTACTTAGATCGTTTATGTAAAGTAGGAAAAGTAATGGTCCGATATTGCTGCCTTAGCTAGTGGCGGAAAACCAAACTTCAACTTCTCTAGGGAGCTCTTTTCTTCTCCTAAGCAGACAAATTGTTTTTAATTGATAAATAGCTGCGTATTAAGTCGTTGACTAAGCTACTTATACTAAAGCACTCAAGTTTGTTCAATACTTCGTGGTTTAAAGTGTCAAAAGCATTTTTTCAGGTCGAGATAAAGACCATCCACAATTTTTTGTGTCTAGTTTTTAAAATTACAGAATGCATCAGCTCGCAGATTGCTGGAATTGATTCGAAACCGTATTGTAAATGGTAAAACAAATGTTGTTTCATTTAAAAAGCTGTTCATTCTGTTTATTAAAAGCTTCTCAAAAATTTTCCTGAAAACGCTCAAGGTTGAAATGGGTCGTTAACATCAATTTGATCACCAGAATTGAAGATAGGGATCATTCTTGCAGTTTGAGATACAGGATAAACTCCTGTTTCTTTGATTATGTTGAAGTATTCCACGAAAATTTTGGCAAAATGTATACACTGTTGTTTTTTTTACGCGGTATTTCGTCCCGCGTAAAAAAAATTCGTGTAAAAAAAAACCGCGTAAATTCGAAAATCTGCGTAGAAAAAAACCGCGTTAATTCAAAAATCCGCGTATAAAAACCGCGTTAATTCGAAAATCCGCGTAAAAAAAAAACCTAGTTAATTCGAAAATCCACGTAAAAAAAACCCAAAATTCGAAAATCCACGTAAAAAATCCATTTTAATTCAAAATTCGCGCAAAAAAGCACGTTACTAAAAAACGCGTAAGAAGCATGATTATTTAAAAATTTGCGTACAATGATAGTTTATTTTTATGATAAAAAACAAAATCAATTAGATTAATAGAATAGTACAGTATAGTGAGGCTTATTTGACAGTGTGGAATTCAGATCGTCTCATGTCTCATGTCTCAAGTCTCATGTTCCATGTCTCAGGTCTCATGTCTCAGGTCTCATGTCTCATGTCTCAGGTCTCATGTCTTATGTCTCATGTCTCATGTCTCATGTCTCAGGTCTCATGTCTCATGTCTCATGTCTCAAGTCTCGAGTCTCATGTCTCATGTCTCCTGTCTCAGATCTCGAGTCTCATACTTCAGGTCTGAAATCTCAGGTCTCATGTCTCAGGTCTCAGGTCTCAAGTCTCCTGTCTCAGATCTCGAGTCTCATACTTCAGGTCTGAAATCTCAGGTCTCATGTCTCAGGTCTTAGGTCTCAGGTCTCAGGTCTCAAGTTCCAGGTCTCAGATCTCATGTATCACGTTCTTGGTCTCAGAGCTAAGATTTTCCCAACTACGAAAAAATTCTAAGTGTTTTCCTTTGAAAAAGTCTTAGAATATTTTCTCTCAAAAACCGCGTTAATTCGAAAATCCGCGTAAAAAAAACCACTTTAATTCGAAAATCCGCGTAAAAAAAGCCGCGTCAAATAAACCGTGTAAAAAAACCGCGTAAAAAAACCTCAGTGTACTGTGATTTTTGAGTACTTGTGGCGAGATATTTTCTAGACCACTACTTTTTTGTTACACAAAGTTCAGACAATGTCGACAGTGGGCGCTGGCTATATTATTCAGAAGACATCGAAATAGAGTTGACTAAGAAGCTACAAATCCAAATCGAAAGACTATTAACTATTGATAACAAGTGATTTTGATATGCAGTGATTTTGCAAGCTCCAAATCGTCTACAGTAGAAATCTTTGACTTCGCGTCGGGCAATCAGCGCTGGAATCTTGAGTAAGAAAGTAAACGTACATTATTTGAAGTGAAGTGTTTTGTTTTCGCGTTACCGTGAATCAAAATAGTGTTCTTCTTGGTTCGTTTTACACACTTTTGAATGACTTAACGGTCATTCGTCATTGATGTCTCTCCGGATCTTATTGTTGCCCGAAAACTATTGAAATAACATTCATAGGAACGACATTCGTAACACTACCGTGTTGCGAATGTCGTTCCTATTTTTTTTCTAATAGGTATGAGAGACATAAAAGAGTATATGAGAGACAAGTTCAACATAGCAATGATAGCAATCGCTAGCACAACTGATTGCTCTAGTAACCGATGAGAACCTTGCTAGTTTTGTTTGAGGGATGAATAATCTTATATATGTTAAAATCACAATGATCAAATAAATTTAAAAAAAAGTTGCTAATTCTGTTG